>NC_086243.1:24663333-25002916 GCF_036321145.2 Pelmatolapia mariae | reverse complement strand
TAAGGCAGGCAGAATAGATTAGACTAAAAACTGCATTTGGAGCAGTATGTTAGGGGTTGACGTTCTTATATCCACTGAAAGAAAACTGCAACAAGAATAAAGTAAGAAACAATCAGGTGAAAACATAAAAGTTCCTTCTTCTTTCATTACATTACTCCTTATTTTTGTTTTATGTGCACGTCACTTCTACATCAGCACCTTTGCTCGCTTTCTTTCACTCGCTCCCCTTCATCTTTCTGTATGAATCTCCTCACTTCCTGTTTTCCTCGGTGGCAAATGGCTGCAGGCGCCCCGTTGCTCTCGCCCCTCTCTGACAGCTCCTTGTCGTTGGCAGGACCTGCCTCGCTCTCCGGTGGCTCCGCCTCTGGATTCCTGCTTCCTGAGACCGGCGCGCCCGGCCAACCGCCGACCCCCCTCGCGCTGGGCTGCACGCTCTCCCTCCTCCTCCCCAAAGTGGAGCGAGGGCTCGAAGAGGAGGTTCACCTTCCCGCCGCCGGGACACCGGAAGACCATCCTGGAGGGTGAGGAGCCGCCGTAAAGCCGTCCTCTACCTCCTCCTCCACCTCTGCCTAAACAGACCCAGTACCTCAGAAACCCCCCCCAAACATATGGACTCCCTCTAGAGGAGCCTGAGAGGGGGGTTGGGATCTAACCAGTAGCACCAGCTGACCATCAAGGAACCAGAAACTTTTTTTTTTAAGAGGAACCTGGAATGTACTGTATTTAAAGACAACACATACAGAAAAATAAGTTTCCATAAGAGGTGCCTGTATACTTGAGTTAACCATCACCCACGTAGGTGTAGGTGTGTGTGTGTGTGTGAGTGTGTGTGTGTGTGTGTGTGTGTATCTGAACCTATTTTTCAGGTAAAAACTCCTCCTGTGTTTACATTTTTATTTTTCTTCATCGCTGTCCCATAAACATTCATGCAAACTTTTTTTTAAAATCCTTTTTTATTTCTTTTTGTTTTGCCAGCCTTTAAAGCTTCACTTTACTTTTCTGTTTACGTTCAAGGAGAGGAAAGACAACAAAAACAAGGAAGCAAACAAACAAAAAAAACAACTTCTGCTTCACCGGGTCTGAAGCGGAGGCACATGATGTCATTTCTGATGCTCGTGTCCGTCTTTATTTTTACGTTGAGATGAATGTTTGACTCTGTAGACATGTAGAAGATGGGTGACAACAAATGTAATAACCTTATGCATATTTGGAAGGCAGTTGTACAAATATGGGTCAAATATTTGCATGCCTTTTGAATACTAGCACTTTAGTGCATGTACATAAAGAGCTATAGTCATTTGTGATTGTTCAGCTCAGCTGTTTGGGGGAGGGGATTGTTTTGTTGTCACATGATTTGCATTGATGAAAATAAGATGTTTTTAAGTAAATTATTGTACCTATCAGGCTGGCTTTGTACAGTTGTTACTATTGGATATGAAAAACCTTTTCTTTTGACAAGAAAAAGGGATTGTGAAAAACATGAATGTTTTAAATGAAAAGTCTATGTCAAAAAAAAGTCTTAACGAGCTATAGTCCTATGTAAATACTAAATGGTAATAAATATGAATGTGTATTTCCAAGACCGCCTCTTTTCTTGTATCTCTCCATGACAGAGGTTAGCTGTAGCACACGATGGATTGTGCGCTCTTTCGTTAGACCTGAGTTTGGTTTCTTGGCAAACACGCCATCCTGAACCGTGTGCGTGTGGATTACGGTGCAGACCACAGGGTTACAGCGGGTCGGGGTGGGACGCACACAAGAGAGAATGCGAATAAGAAGATTGTGTCCTCCCAGAAGTCAAATCCTCTTGCATCACGTTGTGCCATCATACTCTTGTTTCCCAGGTTATTGTGCAAGTCAAAGACCGTTACTACTACCCCCCACTAGTTTATTTAAAGGTCTGCAGGACCGAATCTGCTGTTTTACCTACCTCTGGCAGAATCACTGACTGTAAAGAGATTATTTTTTGGACGTTTTGCCCTTATTTAGATAGAACAGTAAAGGTCAAGCTCACTGGAGTCACACTGGGGACTCAAGCTGCTGCACACCATATCTGACCCAAGTGGTGACCTCAAGAACTTGAAAAAGAGAAGAAGAAAAAAACAACAACAACACCAGCGTACCAGTTTCTTGTATGAATACTTAAGACTGACTGCGAAAGGGAGTTTCCGGCATCTGGACAAGATTAGAAATGAGTGTTTCAGAAGGACGGCTCAGGTTGATTAGTTTAGAAAGTAAGTTAAAGAGGCAAGGCTAAGATGGTTTAGACATGTGCAGAGCAGGGATTGCGGTAATATTGGAGAAACAATGATGAAGGTGGACCTTCCAGGCAGGAGGAAAAGAAGCCCACAAAGAAGATTCATGGAAGTAGTGAAGGGGGGCAATGAGAGGGTTGGTGTGGCAGAGGAGGATGCTAGGGATAGTGTGAGATTGAGGCAGATGATTTACTCTGGTGAGCCGGAAAGGGAGGAGCTGAGAGAAGAAGAAGACTAAGAGCAGTTGGGGCCTTTGGATAGTTTCCTTGTGTGTGTAACCCATCCTTATGGGCAAAAAACTTAAGTCAGGGGTGTAGACACTCTGAGTGAGAGGAGTACCAGCAGAGGCCACTAGTATTTAGCACTAGTTTACAGATATGTATTTCTACACCATTATAACTTATGGATGTAATTGGCTCATCAGGTTAGTTAGAGTTGGCCAGCAGTAGCTTCACTTTTAAATAAAGAAGCATGAGGCTGAATTCACCAACCTGTAGCCTGTATTATTAAAGCAGGAGTTCACCAACACACACCGACCCCTCTGAAAACAGCTGACTTCCTTTTATACTCTGCCTGCCTCAGGTGAGTATCTGGATAACCAAATGAGAAACTAAATATCTACATTAACCAGGTCCAACTAAAAAATAAAGAATAAACACAAAGAATCGATATTTACATATATTTCTAAAAAAAAATTGAGCAGCACATATGGTTACTAGAAATACCCTGACTAAACTCCCCTAAATTCAGTTTTGCTAAAGGGGCTCTTAAGTAATTTATTGATCTTGTGCTCCACATCCTGCTATGGAAGCAAACAGGAAGCCGGGATAACATCTATATTAACACACACTCTTTTAATAAGCGATGACAGAAAGCAGAATTTATGTTGTGAACAGTTCTAATTAAGGATTTCTTTTCAACGCAGGCCCGTGCTTTTCCCTCACATTCCATAGACAGAATGGATAATACTCCCAAAATTAACTCGATGTAACATCCCTAAATAATAAATGTACGTTTTTTTCATTAAGTGTCCAGTATCACTTATTCATAAACTGGTGAAATGTTGGTAAATGTAAGGGGGAACTCTGGTTTCTCATTATATTTATATACTCCACATCCAAATATGCTGACCTCCGGGTCCAAAACATCCATGTACAAATTACACATTTGTCTGGGGCATCCATTTACAGTTTAAACAAGCAGAACCAAAGCACAAAGGACCTAAATGAAAGTGAGAAGGAAGAAAATGTTTGTGTTAATTGAAATGAATACTCAGTTTTCTCAGTTTTGATGGGTTTGCTCTCCATCAAGTCAAATTGTTTGGTTATTATTTTAAAATTACATGTTGGGTACCTGAAAATAATTGTTACTAACTAAAACTTTAACATTAAGATAACCTGAAATTAAATAAACTGATACAGAGCTTAAGGCCTATTACTTGGGAAAAAACTAAAAATAATTGGGAAAAAGACATTGGGGTGGATTTATCTTATGATGAGTGGAGATCTTGTTTGAATCGTATACATACTTCCTCCCTTTGCATTCGCCATGGTTTAATTCAGTTTAAAATTCTTCATCGTCTTCATTATACAAGAGAGAGGCTTTCAAAATTTTTCCCAGAAGCCGATCCTGCCTGTCCCAGGTGTGGACATAATCCAGCAAATGAGGGTCACATGATGTGGTCTTGTCCAAACCTGGATAATTACTGGGGAAATAAATTTAAAGTACTATCTCATATCAGTGCGCAAAATTTAGTGCTTGATTTCCGCATTGGCATTTTTGGAGTAATGCCACCTCAATACGAAATTAGTAAATCTCAGGAAAATGCCATAACATTTGCTACATTGCTTGCCCGTAGACTTATTCTATTCCACTGGAAGTCTGATAAGGCTCCTTCATACATACAATGGTTAAAGGAGGTGCTTTTTTTTACCATTGGAAAAACTTAGATACAGAGTTCTCTCATCACAACAAAAATTCTCTGCGACTTGGAACCCATTTATTGACTATACAAAAACGTATTTCCCAGATGTGTGACATACATTTTTTTGTTTGTTTTGTTTTGTTTTGTTCTGTTTCTCTTTACAAGAGCCTCAGGTGGGGAGGGAGGGGGGGTTTCTTTTTGTTTTTGTTTTTTTGTTTTTTGTGTATAATCGCAACGTTTTCATTATGTATTGTGACCATGATTTGTGTAAAGCGATTTGAAAAAAAAAAAAGAAAAAAAAAAGAAAAAAAAAAAGGTAACCTGAAATTTTCACCTATGGATGGCAGAAAATTGTTTTTATTTTGTTTTGTTTTTTTAGGGACAGAAACAAGCTTCCATACATTAAAGACACAGGACCACACCCCATTTAACAAAATGTATAAATGAGAAAAAAAGTCTTATCATTTCAGGAATGTTTAACAAACCAGGTACAAATAGCTTTGGGTCTTTGTGGCTCTAGTAATCTTCTCAAATGTCACTCTGGCTTATTCCTAAAATGTTGTTAATTAGCCTGGTAGTTTGTTTTTTAGTTTGCTATCATCTTGTGAAAAATGATCAGGAAACTGGTTTATTGTCAGTGATAAAACATCTCTGCATGATGTCATAGGGACCCTAATGTGGTCTGCTGAGGCACACAGCTCTGGCTTGGAACCAAGAAGCCCCACCCACCTGCTATTCAAGCCTTTTGCCTGCTCACGAGGGGGAGCCAATCAGTAATAAGACCCTTTAAGTGGTGTTAAAGGGAGAGGATTTAAAACAGCTACTTTCAAACATTGGGGGGCTGCACTGAGAATCATGAAAAGCTACCCTAGAGTCCAACAATAAAAACATGGAGCTGGAAATGTGCCTAATAGTTCCCTGTACAGTGCAACAGGCTCTTTATAGTACTTGACTGGCAGCTAATACAGACAAAGGTCCTATTTCTTCTGTTGTTTATTTGACTACTTTTCAATTTTTTAATTCCAAACAACAAACAAAGTTCAAGAATTAAATCTCTAAACTGAATTTTATTTATTTATTTTTTAAACTGGAAAACACTGGGCTTTTATTGGCTCAGAGGGAGAGCGTGTGATGGTGCCAGAGAGGGGAAAGAGAGAGTGATGAAGAGGCAGAAGCAGAGAGCTGAAGGCCTCCGTATACCTTTCACTGAGTTATAAGAATGAATAATTAATGCGTCCCGGCTGCACGCTGGGAGCTGCTGATGGCACTGAGTGGGTCAGCGGCTGGAAGGAGAAGATGCTCTTCTTTTACTTCCATCCACCTGAGAGGAACCCACCACTGCTGAATAATTTACACCAGCCCTGAAGTCCCTGCTGAAACACACAGACACGCTGCTAAACACCAGCCACGGCAAGAAGGGTGTGACCTCTGCAAAATAAAAGCAACACCCAAATACAGTACATATCCTGAAGCAGACTCCGACATATGATGAATTTTATATCACTTGACGGTCAATGTGATAATAAATGGATGGTAATTTTACTAAATATTCAAGTCATTACAAGCTGAAGAGGAAGTTTTTAGGTTTTTACCATCGTGGTGTTGAAACAACCTGCAGGAGCTGAAAGTGTGTGTTTGATTTTTTTTCTTACATTTTTATGATTTCAGTTAGATTTTTTTGCCATTGCCTGATTTTCCTTTCATTTAAAAGATTTGTGTAGAGTAAGGTGAGATTTTCATCATCCTCAGTGTAGATCAGGGCTGATAATTTGAGATGAGAGATCAGCATTTCTCTGAAGTAGGCAGGACGATTTCCAGTATTATGTACATTACTGCTGGAATGAGCTGAAGGGGACAAGATGCCCTGTTTGGCATTTTTCTTTCCGCCCTAGTTTAATGTCTATGAGCAGAACGATCATAACACTGACCAATATACAGGTGAGAAATGTAAAATATATGAAGAGGATTTCTTTCCTACTGTTGTGCATTTGTTTGGTTAGGGCCATATAATGCATTTCATCCAGGTGATGTACCTGCAATGGCTGAAAAACACCTCAAAACATTCCCTTTTAATACAGACTCAATAAACGAAACACCTGGACTCAAACCAGGAAAATATTTATTTCTTGGGAGCAATATTAAAAGGCAGATCAACACATGCAGTGTCTGATTTTAAGTGCTTTTGAGTATGTAGGGGAGCAGGAATTAAATGTGTGGTGGGACTGAACCAAAGTGCCTTGCAGCCAAAGATCAAAGATAGAAATAACCTTTCTGTGTGTCTTTGTGTGTGATTTAACATGTGGATATTGTGTTTATATACACGATAGTCTATTTATTCATAGATAGTAAAAGTAATAAAAATTCAGGCTCTTATTTATTCCACACTAACTGTTCAGAACTATAGATACTGGGCTTGATTTCAGAATTAACATATACTAGTTATGGCAGGATCAGACAACCAACTTGCTCTGATGTTGTGCAAACATGCAGGTCTGCTCCACTGACATCAGGCTGTAATGGCAAACACGTGGCTGTTAGCTGACCTAATAGCTGATCACTGTCGTGTTTTTAGTGATTTTAGTGTAGTGAAGTGTTTTTTATAGATTTCTGTTTCTGTGTTGCTAGGTCAGGTTGTGGTTGGCATGAATCAAACCTCCTGACATATACTTCCTGTGCCTGGTAGGATTCTCTCTGGTTACTTTCCCCCCACAGACTAAAAACATGATTGTTCATTTCATATATAATAGAGATTCTAAGATTGGTGTAAATGTGAGAGTGCAGGGTTGTTTGTCTCTCTAGTTTAGCTCTGTGATGGACTAACACAGAAAGACTGGTGGCCTGTGAAGGGTATGTCCTGCCTCATTCTTTAAGGTATATAAGATAGCTACAAACTCCTCTATTTCCCTGTAAAATAACCCCTGTGCCAGCATTCACACCAACATGTTCACCTTCAGCCATCTTTATGCTGCCAGATTGTTCCAGTCTCATCATTTATGCATTTCACGTTTGGCTTGAATTCTGCCTGTTTGTGTCCCTTGTGTATCCTGACTCATCCTCTACTACATGTAAACAACTCTTTTCTTGTTTTACTGAGCTGCACGGTGCACAAAGCTAAAAAAAAAAAAAAAAAAAGTTTGACTGATGGACGATCGCTTGATTAGACTCATCGCATCCTGTGTGATGAGTTTTCCAGGAAAAGATTTACCAGAAATCCTGGGTTTGAAACCGCTAATGTACTTAATGTGCCGATACTGACAGAGCTCCAGCAGAGCATACTGCAGGAAACAAAGGCTGCGATGGGCATTCATTGGCTTTTCCATCATCCGAAAACTCGTTTTGTGTTGTAACTCATTTATGCTTCGTTCTCTGGTGCATTTGCCACATGTGTTGATCAGTTTACATGTGTTAATTTATAGCCTCTGCGAATGCTGTCTGGGTAAGTAATGTGAGCTGCAAGTGAGACGTTGTGTGAAAATTTGTTCATTTTTTATTGTTCTATGTTCATCTTGCTGTAGATGTTGTTCATTTTGGGGAGTTTTCTCCTCTGAACCCCCCCCCCCCAAAAAAAAGCAATCACCGCTTGAACAAAGAAATTAAATATAAAGCATTCTTTGCAAAATTTCTAAGATTTGCATTTTAATGCCACCACCTCCTAAGATATTATGCTCCAGAAATGCATTAGCAGACGTTAGTGTAAAAACAGGATTTTATGCTTTTGTTTGTATCTCTCTTTGCCCTCGCTTTCTTAAAGGACACTCTGCTTTACAAAGTCACTCGAAAATGTTCCAATTAACTGATAAGAAAAATAAATCAGTCATCAAAGAGGTCACTGGATGTTTTTTAGGATTTTCAGTGACAAACATCTGCTAATGTGATTTTATCACTAAGATGGCACAGCACCAAAAACTGTAACTGTTCCAGCTATCGTGACCCATGACTGAAATGCTGGATTCTTATTGCAAACAAATACTGTAAAGAAACCTCTCTCTCTTTCTTTCCAGCCAGCAGCTGTGACATTAGTCGAGGTTATTCTATGAAGTCTGCTAAGTAAAACTGTGCATGTGTATTAAACCACTTCTATAAATGACACTGCCTTTCAGTGTTTGCTCTGACATTTGGCTGTGATTGAAAAAGATAAAAAGATCCACGTTTTCCATTTGGGCTGTGATGAATAATGCAGCGGCGGCTGTCTGGCCGTCTCTGTCAGATTGTTTAGAGCCGTTTCCCCCTTGAGTTCTCAAATCTCCGTGCATCTCACTGAACAGATGAGACGAGCTTCGTGCTCTCTCTCCTTTGTGGAGTCTTGCAGCTGATGTCTGAGGACTCAGCTGACAGCTTATAGAAGTCTGAGCACTGGGGATCGACGTGCAGGGCTGAAGCAATGATACTGATTTTATGCCACTGGAAGATAGACAGATGTGCTGATTATGCGAAGGCTCCTGAGAATGGCTGAGCGTTTGTGTAGTAAATGAACAGTCTGAGTAACAACAAAGTACGATGCAGGAGAGACATGTTTCCAGTGACTTTCTATTTCTTCCTCAAGGAGCCCCTTTAATGCTGAGTCCTTATTTTTTTCAGATTGTTAACTAAATATATGTCTGACTGAAAGGTGTACCTACTTGTCAAGGTTTTTCCTTTTGCATGGATTGGTCATACATGAGAGAGTAGTGGATTTCTAGATGACGGTTGGAGGGAGAATTTCAAAACAGAAAACAGTTCATTTGTAAAATTGTAGACCAAAGCACTGAGACGGTCTATATATTAGGCAGAGCAAAGTCTGAGGAATACAAGAGCCACTGGTCATAAACAGAGCAAAGCAAGACAACATCAGCTGATAGCAGGGAGGGAAAAAAAATCCCAAAACAACAGAAGATCAGATCAGTGCCAGTCCAGAGAACACAGGTATAAGTGTCACAATCCCCAGTGTTTAAGAGACTGTAGACAGCAGAGACGCTGTGCTGCAGGATGTAAACATTTTATTAGACCAACAAATTTCTAAAGTAATTTTTTGAATGCAGGTGAGACAAAGTAAGCCTTAAAAATGTGTTGCTGAAGACATGAAGGATGGAGGTGTATGCACAGTAGTCTTGCTATGTGCTAAGTGATTTCTACAATCCCATCAGCTGAATTTCTTGTATCTCACTGGACAGATTTCTTTCTATTTGCATCTGTTGGGTATGGTGTGCCACAAAGGTCATTTATGGGACCCTTTTTATTTTTTTTAATATACACTCTGTTCAGGCATGTAATTCAGAGACAGAGTGTTTCTTTTAATTTTTATGCTGATGAAATGCAGGTACTCCTGACCATTAGATCATCTAACCTTTGTTTAGATTTACCCTAAGTTATTATCACTGGATCACGGCTCATAGATAAACAAATTCTGCCATCAGCTGGTTCCCCATTGCAAAGAACACTCTTTTTTTTACTTGCATTAACAGAAAATCATTGAACAGTGCACAGATGCAATGGTTTAAAGCAGAACTAAAAAACAGGATCACATCACTTAGGTTTTAGCCCTTTTACATTGGTTTCCATTATGTTTAAGAATACCCTTAAAGGTTTTATTGATCACTGTCAAGGCCTTCATGGGCTTGCTCCTCCTTACTCAAATTTGTGACCTCTTAGCACTAGAGCATGTCTTGCCTCTGTAGGTGAAGGTCTTTTACCTGTTCCAGGCAAGTTGCTGCAACATAAACAGTGTGCTAATGACTTTGGTCTGTTTCTAGATTGAAGCTTTGGATTGTGGGTTTTACTCAACCTCCTGGATTTGGGTATTCTTCTGTTCAGTGACTGTTACACCATATGTTACGGTGCTATTATATCACGGAGCTGTGCAGGAATCATGCACAATTTACTTATGATCAAATATTCAGATTTGTTGTGGGTATTCTGCCATCCTCCCTGTGGTTGGGACTCTAAACTCTTGTGAACTTTTTTTACTTTGTTAATCTCCTGTTTTCAGGTTAGAGGACTTAAACTTTTCTTCCTTAGTACTACTGTTTCATAAGAATCTGTTACATTCAGGGGGCTTTAAATGACTGGGATTGTTTTAAAATAAGCCAGTTGCATTGCTGAAAACTGAAAATTGAAACTTAGTGATGCATCCACATTTAATGCACCAAAGACTACAATCTGCCACTTTTTAAATTAAATATGTTACCCTAAAAACAAAGAATATATTCATCTTCAGTGTTCAGCAACTCCCTGTCTTTTAAACCTGTTAAAAATAAAATGAAATGCTCTCCAGAAACTTAAGACAGCATGTACAATCTTTAAAAAAGACATGTTTTATTCACTTTTACTTAACTACCTTCATTTTCCATGTGTCCTGCAGACAGCATTAACCTTTCTGAGGGCTCCACGCTGCGTTGTTCAGCATGCAATCTGTCAAAAAATTGGACCCTAAATTGCACATGCTTGCAGCTGTGCGCAAAGGCCTCGAACAGACAATGAGTGACACAATGGGTCTGGCTGTGCCATTAGCTGAGAGGTTGTCATGCCAACAGTACAAAGCGCCCCACTCGGTGCAGGCGAGAGGTTTGGCCCCAAGGAGAATTCATGGAGAGCGAGAGCTTTGCTTAAAGGCCCTCCCCTTCTCCTTCCTCCCCTGTTACATCGTTATTCATCCTGAGGTTCCCGTCTAGAGCCACAGACCCGTAGTGCCCATACTGGGGAAGCAGCATGGCTGAGGCTGGGTGTCAAGTTTTTGGGGGTATTTGCGCCACAAGAAACGCACCATTGTACGAGTAAACAGGCAAACCCTTTGTGTGGAGGAGTGTGACAACCGTTTGAACCCTGAACTGAAGCAGCAGGGCTGGCGCTCAGGCTGGCGCAGAATCAAAAACACAATGTCCACCAAAGAAAACATCTACAGGAAATGTGAAAGAGTACAGCTGCATTATGTTTACAAATGTAAACATAATCTAAAAGTGAAAGTGTTTACAAAGTATTATTCCTAAAACATAAAATATCAATTGTTCTCTTGTTGTTTTTTTAAAGCTTTAATCAGAAACATGCTAAAATGCCTTAATCCTGTATTCCTTCTAATACTGAGAGGCAGGCGACTCCTTTGCTTTCAAAAACGACTACAGAGAAATTAGTGTCCCATCAAATAAACAGTATATATATTATGTTTTTACTGGCACATTTCAACAGCTTCGAGTTGTCTAAATCCAAAGACGTTATGTAGGTCTTTCAAAGTTGGCTACTTCTGGCTACTTTTCTCTTACTAGCAGTCTATTTAAAAACACACAAGTTCTTTAGGTGAACCAAAGAATCTGAAAAATGCCCAAGATAACACAGTTTGACAAAAACTTGCATTATTTTGGTATGTTTTGCAGTGTGTCCTCAAAAAATCTGAGGAAACTGGACAAGTGTAAAAAAAACATCTTTAGCAGATGAACAGTATCTGAAAATCATCACTGAGGAAAAACTTGAGAGATGCACCTGTACCTTCATGTACTGTTGATCCATCTACTGTTCACTGAAGCCTAATCAGAAATGCTCTCAGTGGAAGGGCAGCTGTAAAGAAGCCTTGAGGATGGGGAGGAGGTAGAGAAAGATGAGGTATGCACAATGTTTTAAGTCATCATCAATATGTATGGTGGAGGTCAGGAGAGAGGTAAAACAGTCAGTGTCTACAGCCACCTGTCAAACACAGTGGAGGCTCCGTTGTGGTTTGCGGTTGACTTTTAGTTGGTGGTTTTGGGGCTCTTATCAAATTTGTGGAATTTCGAACCCAGAAGACAACGTTCAGATTTTGATCCACCTGAAAAGTGTTCCATTGGCAAAGGCTTGACTTTTTAGCATGACAGTGATTCCATACATACTGCCAATGCAGTAAAAGTATACCTGGATAGAAAAAACACACAATGGAATAATATAGGTCATGGAATCCAAAACATTACTGAAGCAGTGTGGGATTATCTCGGCAAACAACAGGCAGCCAACATCCAAATAAAACCTTTGAATGTCCCTCAAGAAGCCTGGAGAGCTATTCCTGAAGACAACTTTATTAGAAGAAAGCTTTTCTAAGAGATTTCAGGCTGTGTTGAAGAATAAAGGTGGTCATGCTACAGTAAATGCCGACAAACTTTGACTTATATACTGTATTGTTGTGTTTGCGTGTTTTAGAAAGACACTGCATCTGTTTTCCATTTTCCTTGCAAAATGTAAAGAAATGAGGGGTGACTTAGGATTTTTGCACAGTACTGTAACTTTAAGCAGTTTATCTGATTTTTCTATGCCATTCAGCTGTTTTCACAAGCGTACAGATATCGCATCTGCTGCGCGTCACACAAGACTGCTGCTGATCCCAATCAGGTTATCTCAAAGTTTCCTCGCAAACACAAACTGAGAAGAAAAAAAAGTCCAACAGGCTTCAAGTTCAGTTAGACCATCTGTCCGTCTTTTGAGGAGCAAAAACAAAAAGAGGCCATTCATTTGGTGCCTCCTTGATTCTTCCTTTGTCTGTGTAATTTGCTTTGGATGTGCCCAGTCTTCTTCATGGCACTGGCACAAACACACGTACACACACAGTTCACATCTTTGTGTCTCCCCCAGCAGGCCTCTGTCTCTACACAGACTGAAATGTATGGTGATGAAATCTTTGGGTCACATGGCATCTAATCCCACTCTGAGGATAGCTGAATCCCTGTCTGAGTAAAAGAACATGAAACAATGATGCCAGATTTTTGGACCATAATCCTTAAAGGAATAAACAATCCTGCAAATTCTAGATGTTAAAACATCTTTGTAATGTTTAGCATTTTACCATATGGTTATGTTTCGTGTTTAATATGAACTCCAATTTTTGTTATGCTGATTATAATGAAGAAAATGTTGCGTGGAGATCAGGGGAGGTACCTCAGGATTGGCAGACCGGGGTGGTGGTTCCCATTTTTAAGAAGGGGGACCGGAGGGTGTGTTCCAACTATAGGGGGATCACACTCCTCAGCCTCCCTGGGAAAGTCTATGCCAGAGTGCTGGAAAGGAGAGTCCTTCCGTTAGTCGAACCTCGGATACAGGAGGAACAATGCGGTTTTCGTCCTGGTCGTGGAACTCTGGATGTGCTCTTTATCCTCTCAAGGATACTTGGGGGTGCATGGGAGTTTGCTTCACCAGTCTACATGTGTTTTATGGACTTGGAGAAGGCATTTGACCGTGTCCCTCAGGGGGATCCTGTGGGGGGTGCTCTGGGAGTATGGGGTGTTTGGCCCATTGCTACGGGCCAGTTGATCCTTATAGAACTATTGCAAGCGCTTGGTCCGCATAGCCGGCAATAAGTCGGACTCGTTCCTGGTGGGTGATGGGCTCCGCCAGGGCTGCCCTTTGTCACCACTTCTGTTCATAATTTTTATGGACAGAATTTCTAGGCTCAGCCAAGTGGCAGAAGACAGAAAAGGATGGAGTGCCCACTCTGGGTCAGGCACGAGTTCTTGCCCCAAGTGGAAGACTTTAAGTACCTCGGGGTCTTGTTCACAAGTGAGGGGAGAAGGGAGATCGACAGATGGATTGGTGCTGTGGCTGCAGTGATGCAGACGCTGTACCGGTCCGTCGTGGTGAAGAGAGAGCTGAGTGTAAAAGCAAAGCTCTCAATTTACCAGTTGATCTACGTCCCTACACTCACCTATGGTCACGAGTTTAGTTTAGTTTAGTTTATTTATATAGCACATTTAATTACAACAGTGGTGTTGACCAAAGTGCTGTACAAACATACAAATTACACAATAAAATAACGAATATCAATTAACATCAATGCCAAATAACAAATAGCAAATAACAAATAAATAAGTAAATAACTCTCATGCAGTATTAAAAGGCAATGAGTAGAAATGTGTTTTAAGATAGGATTTAAAAAGATTGATGGTAGGAGTCTGTCTGATGTGGAGAGGCAAATCATTCCGCAATTTAGGCGCCGCAACCGCAAACGCATGATCACCTCTAAGAACCAGCCTCGACCTTGGTGTGGCCAAGAGAAAAAGATCACCCAATCTAAGAGCTGTAGCTGTGGGTAGTGACCGAAAGAACAAGATAATGGATACAAGCGGCAGAAATGAGCTTCCTCCAAAGACATAGGGTGAGAAGTTTGGCCATCCGGGAGGGGCTCAGAGTAGAGCCGCTGCTCCTCCACATCGAAAGGAGGCAGTGGAGGTGGTTCGGGCGTCTGACAAGGATGCCTCCTGGGCGCCTCCTGCATGAGGTGTCCCGGGCATGTGCCACCAGGAGGAGGCCCTGGGACAGACCCAGGACACGCTGGAGAGATTATATCTCTCGGCTGGCCTGGGAACGCCTTGGTGGAGAGGGAGGTCTGGGCATCTCTGCTTAGACTGCTGCCCCTATGAAGAAAACACAAATGCATAATAACTACACATTTGCTATTTATTGTTTTTATTTAAAAAAAGGTGATGTTGAAAAAGAAGCTACACACAAATGCAATAGATTAAAAAAAGATGTTGCTAAAACACTTTGAATTTATTCTTCATCTCTTTGAATTGATCATTGTGGTGGTGTCACTTCTACAAACATTTGAGAAACAACTACAGTTACAGTGATAGGTTGCCACCTGTGCAACAAGTCATGCTCTCAACTTTATGGGAACACTTTGGGAACGGCTGCTTCCTGTTCCAACTTGACTGTGCACCAGTGCACAAATGAAGGTCCATAAAAACACGGTGTTCGGTGTGGAAGAACTTGAGTGGCCTGCACAGGCCAACATAACACCTTTGAGACGAATTAGAGGTGGGACTGTGAGCAAGGCCTTCTCATCCAACATCAGTGTCTGACATCGGAACAACAGTCAAACAAACATAGCAAAAACTGTTGCATTCTACTTTATACTGTAAGTACTCCACTTGTTTTCTCTTTGTTTTTATTGTTTTCCTGCTCTTCTCCACAAAAAGACAGAGTTTATTTGGATTGTGCCACAGGCAAAAATATAATTTAACTAATATGAAGAAAAAAAATGTCTGTGTTTTTAAATTCAGTGTTGTGGGGCTGTTGGAGCCTATCTCAGTTGTCCTTGGGCGAAGTACACACTGGAGAGGTCACCAATCTATCACAGGGTTAACATGGTGACACAAGCAACCATTCACACCTACAGCCAACCTAGAGTCCCCGGAGAGAACCCACGCAGGCACGGGGAGAACATGAAAGCTCCACTCAAAAAGACTCCCAGGACCTCCTTGCTGTGAGGCCATATTGCTAACCATCACACCAACATACTCCCATGAATACATAATTAAATAAAATGAGCACATTTGTTCATAATATTAGAACATTTGCCTGAAGTTCTCACAAGTAGAAAGAACAGTGGCCGCTGAGAGATGCAACCATGTGTCTTTAAGCTATATTTCAAATGTAAATAATAGTACAATATAAGAAGGGGTAGCATAAAGAATAATACAATAGTGTAATAATACAATGCACAGCTTCTGGAGGTTAGAAATCATAATTAGTATGGAGAGACAGATGGTGTTTGGAGCAATGCAGATATCCTACATCACAACATTTGGATGACGAGCGGCTCATTAATAATTCATTGCCTGTTGTTTGGAGGCTGGATGGCTTCTGCCTGTTGCTGCCACGCTGACTACAGCTTTGTCAGAGTGCTCTGTCAGCACTGACAGCTCGCCTTTTAAAGATACAGTTTGTGCAATTTAATCATTTTAAATGACAGCGTTTGAGAGTGTTTTTTGTGTGCGCAGATTGCGGCTGTCACTCAGTGCTGCTGGTTTGGAGGAAGTGGAGAGCTGGACGGGATATTACCTTCTGCCTGATTGTTATATTTGAATTTTATATGTGAAGGTCAAATCAAATTGTTTCCACATGAAGAATACACATAAAGACTTTCTAAGCTTGTTATGAACAGAACAGCGTGCTGCAATAATACAAGACCTCAGTAAGCCATGGAGCATTAAATAAAATTTAATCTTTCTTATTGCAGTCACAATCCTTTTTTTGTTATTAAAATGTTTTTTTTAATCTAATGAGGATGCCAATGTTCACATTTTGGACAGAGAGGACAGATGGTTTGAAAGAGGAGTGAAAGAGGCCATCTATGTCCACTGTGAGCGACCATCTTTGAACAGAGGCGGTGGTTTACGACACCAACTGTCTGCCATCTATAATCCAGTTTTGAGTTCCCTCCCCAGACGCCTTAATGCCCACTCACATCCTGGGCCATCTGACCTCAGGAATTCACATGACAAGGTGGGGCCAGGTTTCACAATGAGCTCACCCGAAACCCTGGCTGATTAGGTCCCACACCCGCTTTCACACCTTGGCTCATGTGATTAGAGGATCACCAGGGGGTCCTTTGTCCCTCTTTGGGGGGATACTCCCACTGGGTTTAAATCTGGGACTCTCGGCCATTTGACCTTAGAACTGAAGAAGCTTCTCGGATGAGAGGTGAAACGTCTTCAAGCAACTTAAAGAAGTCCAGACGCTTTTCTTTGCAAACTCCTTTGACTACGATGACCTGGATGACTGAGAACCTTCACAGACAATAATACACATTATTATTAATAAAGCAACACGTGTTCGTTACCTTTATAATGTGCGGCCCAATCATGGTTAGTACTATCACCGTCCATAGTTCTATCCCAGGTAAAATCCTCAGGCTGTTTGTTCCTGAAATAATAATGAAATAATTTACAGAATATTCTTTTTTTTTTTTAAACGGACTCTTTAGTGAACCTTCTGATGGAATAGAAAAATTAATATTAATTTGCATATACGAGTTTTAATTTCATTTAATCTTGTAATATATTTCTTTAAAATGTACCATGCAATTTATTTATATTCATTTATTATTCTTTTTTTGAGGGGGGAGGGGGGTCACTGATGATGTAGACAACTCAAAAAGTCACAAAAACTCATTTATCAAATATGACACACTTGACTGGTTATTTTGATAAGTTGGACTCAGCTAATTTGGACTCAATAACTATTGGTGTAATGTACAGTAAACCTGTAAACCTGTATTTGGATTATTGATTTTTTTTTCTTTTCTTTTTTGTGAAATCATAAAAAAATACATCTGAAATTGCTTGATTGAGTTACTAATCCTCTAAAATGTCGGACTACAAAACATCTGCAGACTGCTGATGGGACCAAACGAGGGGGAAGAAAAGGAGGGTGAGCCGGAGAGAGTTGAAGATGTGGGGCGGTGGTGGTGATGGTGGTGAAGAGGTTGTCATGGTAACCACTTCTCCTGCTGCTGGGGGTGATGATGTAACACTGCCCATAGCTGGGTCTCTTTTCTTGTCCTTGTCCTCCCCACCTACGCTCTCACACATGGCTGCATGTGTGCGACGTGGAGGAGACACGCAGGGACAAAGCCAGTGTCCACTGCCCTACATGACCCATTAACACTAAACGGCCCCTTTGAGCTACAACCTGCTGCAGCCTAATCTCTCTCTTCTTCTTTTTTTTAATGAACAGATTACAGTTGCCTTTTCTGTCTTTTTCAGAAGAACAGATGCTTGTAGTTTCAAAAGAATCCAATGCTCTTAAGATAAAACAGCCCTCTCCTCCCTTTGGTCTCCCATAATCGCTGCTCCCCGCCGTACAGATCACATCATCAAAGCTGCGTGTGTGTGCACTCCTTGCATCATTAGACAACAAAAGGTAGAAAACCTCCGCATGGCAGTTAAAAGGATGTTGTAGTAACCCACAGTGCAGCCGATGCAGAGGATGATTCCTGCCACTTGAGGGCGTCGATCAGCTGCTGTGCTCAAAGGCAAAGAACAAAAACAACAGCTGGATTAAACACTTTATTCACAGAAATGTACCACAGGTTGGAAATATACATCAGTCGAAAACAAGGCGTGAATAAGGATTAAGGTCATCCTTCAACATCTTCACAGGAACTAGTACGTCTGACATTTTGGCCCAAACACAAACCATCAACACAACCGCATTCATACATCTGTTTAAAAAGCACATCTGGGATTCAATTTGACATTTTCAATTATGTTTTGTTTTCTCTCATACATAAAAAAAAATCAGAACATTTTAATGTCTGCTGTATTTTTTGTGCTGTGCTTTGTGATCCCATTCCCATCATTCACACCCAAAAAGCAGCAGTTTGTGATTGTCTTCATCTGTACAATAGCATAGTTTGAAGCCAGAGAGTTTGTTTTCTTCTTCTTCTTCTTCTTCAGGCTGCAGCTTCACATCTCTGGCTAAACAGCACCTCCACCACCTTGGGGTCAGCCAGGGTGGAGAGGTCCCCGAGGTCCTTGTCGTTGCGAGCAATCTGTCTGAGGATTCGCCTCATGATCTTTCCTGAAGTGGATGAGGACACGATGTTACACAGGAGGCAAGTAGAGGAAGATGATGCCGATTTATAAAGGTGTTGGACTGTTACCTGAGCGAGTTTTTGGGAGCGCTGGGGCATTCTGGATGAAGTCTGGTGTAGCGATTGGTCCAATTTTTTCTCTCACTAAGAAGAGAATGTAGAAAATAGAAAAAAAAATCAATCAAAAAAAGAAACAAAAGGCTGTTTTTATTTTGGAGCATTTCCTTAGCTTTTTTCTCAATTGCATGCAAGTGGGGCGATCGTGGCTGTGGGGCGATCGTGGCTCAAGAGTTGGCAGTTCGTCTTGTAATCGGAAGGTTGCCGATTCGAGCCCCGGCTCCGACAGTCTCGGTCGTTGTGTCCTTGGGCAAGACACTTCACCCGTTGCCTACTGGTGGTGGTCAGAGGGCCCGGTGGCGCCAGTGTCCGGCAGCCTCGCCTCTGTCAGTGCGCCCCAGGGTGGCTGTGGATGACTAAATGTAGTGTAAAGTGCTTTGGGGTCCATAGGACTAAGTAAAGCACTATAAAAATACAGGCCATTTACCATATAATAAAATAACTTACCCTGTAACATAAACAGTTGGCTGTAAATGAACTGCATATGAACTTTCATATTTGGCTATTTCAAAGCCAAATAATGAAAGTATTAAAGTATGATGTTCTGTTAGTGCAGAAACAAGAAGAATAAAAAAGTTGGGGAAACTTATTTGAAAACCCATGTATTATACCCCCAAAGGGTATTTTTTTAGTTTTCCGGTTTGTTTTAACTGTTGTTAATTTTTCAAGAACATATGGAACATGCTTGAAAAATATGACATTTTACAGCATGTAGTCGACTTCGATGTCCTGAGTGATTTAGATACTATAATAAAGACACTTTAACCTTTTGACAAAAGTGTATCCCTTACTGTTGGTCTTTCTTGATAAAGAAGTAAAAATAATAAGAAGAATTAGACCAGACAATTTTTTTTTTCCACAACTGGGCAAGTTTTCTTAAGCTGTATTAATTTTCAGTCCTGTAAAAAACTGAGTACATCCTTACTGCTTCCATAGCAATTAAGTGGGTAAGTAGCATTTAATTACCATCTGATTGACCACCTCAATAAAAGCAAATTCACCCCAAGGCTAGCAAAAAAACCCCCAAAGAGCTGCATGTCAGAGAGTCCAGGCCTCGATTAATATGTCAAATGTTGAATGTTCTGACTGCACAGTTAGACTGAATAGGTATACCTTTGGTTAAGAGGAATGGCGGGAGAAAGCCTCTTCTATCAAAAAGAACATGGAAGAACAGCTTATGTTGGGAAAGTTGCATCTTAACAAATGTTCTTTGGACAAATGAAACCAAAGTGGAGATGTTTGTCCAATGTGTACAAACCCCACATTGGGCAAAAAAACACAGCACAAACACCTCACACGAACTGTCAAGTGGAGATGATCTGGGCTGGTTTTACAGCCACAGGACCTGGGCACCTTGCAGTTTCTTAGTCGACCCTGAACTCTTCTGTATATCAAAGTAGGCCATCTGTCCAAAAGCTGAACATTTGGCTAAAATTGTCCAAGCACACCAGCAAATCTACAACAAAGTGGCTGAAAAAAGAAGAATCAAGGTGCAAAGACCCAGTCTTTCCAGACTTAAACCCGATTGAACTGACGCAATGCTGTAAAGAAGAGCGGGCCAGGGTTCTTCCACAATAATACGAGAGACTGATAAAGTCTTACAAAAAACAACTACGTCAAGTTACTACTGCTAAAGGTGGTTCTACATACAATTAGTCATGGGGTGTGCTTAGTTTTTCACAGGACTGTATTTATTAGAATAAGAAAATGTTATGTCCAGCAGAAGTTGTATTTTAATCTTTATTTGTATTTAATTTGACATTTTATTTTAGATCAAATGCAAAACAAGAGACCACAAAGATACACACAAAGACACAAAGACGCATGAATTTTAGTGGACTTTCCCTTTAACCCTAATTAAAGGTCTCACCCAGTCTCTTGAGCTCATCCACCAGCGTGTGACTGAACTCCCTGCTGTCTTTGAGGGTGACAAAGCAGTAGAGGGACTCTCCCTTCACCTTGTGAGGTCGACTCACCACGGCAGCCTCCGCCACAGCCGCGTGCTCCGTCAGAGCCGCCTCAACCTCCGCTGTGCTCATCAGGTGGCCTGAGGGGGGAAAAAAGATATACAAGGCCATTGCAGAGATGAATAGCACAATTTCCTGGAGAGGCTAATAAATAAAAATGTGCTGAGAATATTTAAAGTTATTTATGTCAAATTAGATAACAGCCTTAAAATAAGTTCTGAGGGACAGCACTGTACCTGACACATTCAGCATGTCGTCTATTCTCCCTGTGATCCAGTAATAGCCGTCCTTATCTCGCCTGCAGCCTGAGAGAGGACAAAACAAAACTTTATATGGGGTCTCGTGGTTCACTTTGGTGCTTTAGTGAGAAATTGTTCATGTTGAGAACTAAAACTCTATCCTGAGTAATATTCAGTCTGGGAGTGATAGCCAGCTAGGGCTGATTCTTGGATCTCACCATCTCCAGTCACATAAAAGCCTGGGAATTTCTTGAAGTAGGTGTTTTCGAAGCGCTCATGGTTCTTGAACACAGTGCGCATTATTCCAGGCCACGGCCTCCTAAACACCTGAAAGAGAGGTGTTACTGCCATTGCTATTTTGAAATTTTATTTGCATCCATACACTGAAGAGTTCAACAACAAAAAAATACACTACTTCTAATTTTTTATATAATTATTTAAACTATTTTTAAATAAAATAAAGGTCACATCCAGGAAAAATACTTCCAGAAAGCATAAGAAGGTGAAGAATGTAAATGAAAATTAAAAAAATCTAAAAGTATTTGATTACATTTAGATAATAAACATGCCGCTGGTTCATTGGCCAACATTAACAGTGAAACATCGTCTTCTTCTTCCTCTCCTTTTTACCACACATGTACTTGTTGTTGCTCGATACGATCACCGTGACAGAGAGAAATGAGGCTGTGTTGAATTGAAACTTACCAGATAACCCTCAGCTTCACCTTCCAGCTCCTCTCCGTGCTCGTTGAGGATGGTCGGCTCCACCCCAAAGAAAGGGAAAGTCTGAAATATGAGTTTTGGATTTAATGTGAGATAACTGTTTTGTTTCATTTAATAACTCCCCTGCAGCTGCAGCGTTTCTTCCAGATCATTATCTGGATCATAATAAGGAGAACCAGGCTGCATTTCCTGCCCTGCTTTTGTTAAATCATGCTCGCCATTTTCATGCGCACAGGGAAAAACCCTTGCATACCAGCACGACTTGAACTAATGACAGTCCTCACATGCACGTATGTTTTAGATTTAGAAATGTCAGCGTGGAAGAACTGTTATCACTTACAGCAGAGCCTGGTTTCAGCGGTGTAGCAGCAGGTAGAGGAGTCAAGACATGACCTCCCTAAGGAGAAAACAAACATAAAACATCACAGCAACAAAGAGGTAATAAAGCAAAACATTTGATATGCCTTGTAAGAATATAATCAATCAGTGGTGTATCTATGGGTGGGCTGGGATGCCTTTTGCCCACCTATAAAAAAGAAAGCAAACAAAAAACAATCCCAGTCATGGCTTTTTTTTTAATGTCATTGATTATCAAAAGGACTACTTTCCTATTGGGCATTTTAAAGGTTTTAGTATATGCTCACTACAATTCAATTAAAATTATTAATACCTTTAATTCTTCTACTACTACAAGACTTTATATACTGTAGTTTAACTGTTGTATTTCAATATTGTGGCAGCAGTGTTTTTCTCTTATGTTACTTCCATGTTAGTTTCCAATAATTTAATTCAATTTTATTTATATAGCAGCAAACCACAACAGCAGTCACCTCAAGGTGCTTTATATTGTAAAGTAAAGACCTTACAGTGATATAAAGGAAAACCCCAACATTCAAATGATCTGCTACAAGTAAGCACTTGGCGACAGTGGAAAGGAAAAAATCCCTTTTAACAGGAAGAATATGTGACTGGTTTGGGAAAATCCTGCATTGAGGTACTATATATTTTTATCGTTTTATCCCTATTGACGCATACCTAGCATCATCTTAGAATCTAAACACCTACACATCCTGAGAAGAACTATCCCAGCTCATCATACAGAAGTTGTTTCAGACCCTGCAGTTCTTCTGAAGCAATACACCTGAGTACGACTTCCTAATAACACCTCTGTAGTCAGTTTCTTGTTTCTTACCGTTTCTGTTTGCCAGAAGGTATCAACGATGGGACATCTGCTTTGACCAACCACTTCATAGTACCACTGCCACGCCTCTGGATTGATGGGTTCACCCACAGTACCCAGAATTCTCAGGCTGGAGAGGTCATACCTCACAAATCAAAAGATTTCCCTTAGATTACATCATTGTGTGGTATTTATCATGCTCTTTGTAGCTCAAAGTCTAAACTTTCTTACTGACAACAAAGGAGGAAAATATCTCACCTCTAAACTACAACTTCAGGGCTCTATGTTGTTTTAGCCTTACCACAACGTTGATACTGTGCTCTGTTTAAATAGTGAATTAAAATCTGACTTCGGTGAGACTTTGCATTTTTAAGCTTTCATAGCTGATAATTTTAATTTTTCATAATTGTCTATAATGACTCATTTTTTGCGTGTATTGTTGAGAATGTTTGTCTAAGTAAGATTTTTTAAATTCTCTTGACAAATAGACTATTTTTTGGTTATGCTAAATATTTTCTATCTACAGTTCTACCAAACTTGTAATTAGTGATTTGGAATATTTCTTTTTGTCGCTACTGTGCCAACACTGTGCTCCGATTAATTATTAATTTTGAAAAATATTCTTATTAGTGCTGAGAGCTAGATGAGAGGATTGACCCTCCCTTCTATACTCAAATGTGCAGCTCCAGTAACTAGAAGGTTAGCTTAGCTTCACACAAAGACTGAAAGCAACTCCTAAGCTATGCTAACTGGCTGCAAAGCTAGCATAGACATTAATCCTTATTAATGTAAACATAGTATATTAACAAACATGATTTTAAATATTATTAAATATGTTAACTCTCATGAACTAAACAAAAAAAATTAAGCCTTTATTTTATCACTACTTAGTAAATATTAAAAATGTGCTCATACTAATGCTTGGCTAATAGAGTAGTAGTTAAGGCATTAGCTTAGCAAGCAAAAGGTCGCTAGTGGGATTCCACTTGTGGGCATCAGGAATAAAATTGCCAAATTAAATGTGGTGGTACCTATTGTGGGAACTCTTTGTGACAAGGCAGCAGCTGAAAGTATCACACAGTTAATATTAATAATGCTAAATTATGATAAATTAATAATCTGAAAGAGGTCTTTTGTTGTCAATGCTTACAATAAGTACTTGGCTAAGATGTTAAACTTAGCTTTAACTTAGTACAAATATGACAGTCTATCAATAGTCAGATTAAAGCCCTTAAAGTTTTTGACATAATACTCAAGTTAGATTTGCTTAGTTAAAATATTTGGTTAAAATAAACCATTTGTTTGTTGTTTGTCTCTTTGATCACAGAAAAAAAATCTATTTAAACACTCCGTGTCTTCTGTTTTTATCCTGTAGTTTATAAGAAGAGGTTTCAATTATTCCCATATTGGGTCATAGCTCTAAATCTGAAAACACACTAACCAAATTGTTATATAAGAAGTGAGCAAGTTGATGGAGGTCTTTCCAAATCAAGAGAGGCACCACATCAACTGCACCACCTCCCCAGTAAAACTGTGGCGTTAAAGCCAAATTATCTTGGAGCTAACGCTGTTTGTAATTATTTATTTAACTGAGCTGCAGCAGATGATGTGTCCACATACTTCTGTAGTGGCTCACGTCCATACTTCATCAGCAGGCGGATGGCTGTAGGAGCTGTATAAAACTTGGTCACTTTGTACTTCTCAATTACTTCCCAGAACCGGCCAACATGGGGGTGAACAGGGATACCTTCAAACTGCAAAAGCATGCAGACACATGTACACGGAGGTTTGGTTTTCGATTTTTTGTTTAATGTTCTATACATGTGACACCTTGCTGATTTGACTCACTAGGACGCTCGTAGCACCGTTTGCAAGTGGACCATAGGTGATGTAGGAGTGTCCGGTGATCCAGCCAATGTCGGCTGTACACCAGTACACATCATCGTGGTGATGATCAAAAACGTACTTGAAGGTCATCGACGTGTAGAGCAGATATCCAGCAACAGTGTGGAGAACACCCTGTTTCAAGTGAGCAAAAAATAGGTCAACAAGGAGACAGAAGACAGCAAAAATAAGGGATCTGTTAATGCTGGCAGAAGAGACGTGCATGGAGGTGTGTTTCTGTGTGCATATTAGTCAAGTTCTGTTTACACGCTCTCATAGTGGGGAAATGAATTCCTGTTTGGAATAAAAAACAAGTGCCCATAAGGTAAACCATAACATTTTAAAGTTAAAGTTTATGTCTTGAGTGAAAGAAACATGTCTGTGTAAAAGAAAAATCCATAAATTCTGTGTTTTCTATAACAACACACACACGCACACACACAAATAGAATACACAAATACAACAGTGGAGCTTACAGATAACTTTCAGGGATTACATTTGTGCCTCTGAGCAACAGAAAACCATTAATTCTCACTATTTCATGGCAGATTATGTAAACGCTGGCCCGGTTAAAGTCATTACAGGCTTATCATAGTAGTAAATAGATGCTGCGATTTGTGTAAATGATAAGATTTCCCTCATGCCTCTTCCTGTGTTTGTGGAAAAAAAACTCGCCTGCATGTGAACGTCTGCCTCACCTTGGGTTTGCCGGTGGAGCCGCTGGTGTAGAGGATAAAGAGCGGGTCCTCTGCATCCAGCCACTCGGGCTCACACTCCTCAGAGGAGTCCCTCATGGCCTCATCCCACCAAACATCACACTGTGAGTCCCAGGGGGTCTGAATGCACCACAACAGGAGGGAACAAATCAAACTCATAAACCGGATCATTACAGCTGCTTGCCAAGCACACCAGCAGGAGTGCAACATGCCAATTTCAACTCTAATTTAGAATGCCCTGAGGAGCTAAAGGCTAAATATTTGGAAAAATATGACAGAACCATTTTTTTGGTTCTGAAATATATTTTTCCCCCTGTAGTTATTCAAATAAAGACATAAATATGTATATAGAATCGTTTTACAATGTGACAAATATGTGTTTGTCACTGTGTGTTCATTTTTCGAGCTGACGAACCTGTAGTTTGTTGCATGCACCTCCACTTTTTGTCTTCAGTGCATGGTGCTTGATGACGAGGCATTTGGTGACACTAGCTGACCCTCTAAAAGAGAAAAAAAAGAAAAGCAGTGAAAGGTAGTAAAAGCATAAAGTCTTTGCCTAATGGATACTGAGTGCATGCATGCTGCTCTGCTTTCCAAGGATTTGCAAATACTGGATTGGTTCTTGTAGGTCGAGCGCCTGAAGTCCGATAAGATGAAATATTTTGTCATGTGTGCACAAGTTATTTATCAAGAAAAAAAGTTTCTTTTTGGAAGTGATTACTGCTGTTTGCTCCTTGTAGACTTAACACAGTTCTTTCCTATATTAGGTCACTGTGAACAGCACAAATCTTGGTATGTATACTTTGTGCACAAGATTAAAAAGCATACATTATATAATTTCAGGGGATCCATAGATGGGGGACCCACATACACATAAATGAACATATATACGTTCCTGAGCTTTATGGTTTTTTCTCATGTTTCTCAACTCTGTATTAGTATCACCATAATAGTAACTTAAGTAAATAAAGTAAATACTGTGATTTGATGGTAATTATAACAGGGGTTAGGGTTGGTATGAAAATTTGACATAAAATGAGTTTTTTCACATATGGCTTAAAAGTTACCTCTAACCACATCTGTACCCCAGATACTCCCATAATCCTTCCCAGCATGCTTTGCTTCTCAGCTAACATTCCTCGTAGTCATGTTGCTATAGCAGATGAGAAGCTTGGGCGTCCCTGATAAAGGTGCTCCATGTTGCCCGGCAACCTCGTTAATGTAAAAGCCTTGCTGTATGATTCTTTAACATCTCTGATATCAGCTGACTGCTCTGTGTGCATGCATCTGTGTGTGTGTAGTGACTCATATTCCGGGGGCTGACTTCCATTACCAGCTGCAGCCAGTGTAAATAAGGTTGGTTACTGAAATCTGGGAAAGTGTAGGCTTTGTAAGCAGGAGCTACCTTTCCCGGCACTTCTCCAGAGCCTCGGTTGCAATCTGCTTCAGGTTGATCAGTTTCTCTCCTCTGTAAACACCGTCTGATAGGAGACAGAGGGAGGAACAGGTAGAGGCAGAGACATATGATGAGGAAGTAAAAGTAAACAGCAGGGAGTCATCTTTGCAGCTTCTAGTAAAACAAAACATCTCATTGTGGTGCTGCCATGTTGGCACACATGTTTTAAACAGACACTTTAGGAGCTACTGAATGAGTGAGGACCACAAAAGAACAATGTACACATCAAGCACAGTTAATCAGTGTTTAGAATAGAGATCGGTGATTCTTGTTTGATCATTTTTAATTTTGTGCTGATTCCTACTTTTATAACCAAAAACAAAGCTATGTTTGTTCCTTTGTATATCTTCATATAGCCAGAAAGTGAAACTCTTGAGATCAAGAGCTTCTTTTGCAGGAATATCTTGGATTAACTTAGGCAGCATTAACCTAACATGTTCTGTTTGACACATCAGAGCTCACAGAGAAAACTCAAACAGAAAGGCCCTGCAAAGGAGTAAACTTAAGATTGTCTTGCAGAGTGGTAACAGTGCTTACTAGTCAGCTACATCATAATCTGATGTGTGCAAATGGATAAAATGTACAGTTTATCCTTCTGCCACACCTTGGGAACCCAGGGACAGGACAAACACTTGGCTGCCTGAAGACCTACCTGATGTCACCAGTACACTACTCTGGGCATCCACAATCCTTTCACACAGAGACTCACAGGAGAAACCTGCAAACTGAACATGCAAAGAGAAAAACAGAGGACATTAGATAACAGAAACAATCATTTCAGGAGCATTTGCATGATTTTTTTTAAAGAAAGCACTTTTGAATTCTTGTTTTTTTTTCTCTAGTGAGAATAGGGAGCAGGTGAAAGAACAACTGGAGAGAAGGAGGTGAAGAAGCCAGGAGTAGATGCAGTAAAGCTGGATGAGTTTATATACCTGGGCTGCTTTGAATCGGATCATCCGAAGCGCGATGGAGGTGAAGAAAAGAGTGCAGGCTGGATGGAGACGGGATGAGTTGTTACAGCGTAAAAGAGAAGGTTTAAAGATGGTAGTGAAGCCTGCTATGATATATGCTTTGAAGATGGGGGCATTGACAAAAAGACATGAGGGATAGAGGATATATTGAATAAAAAGGATGCTGAACATGAAGCTGCCAGGCATTAAGAAAAGAGGAAGATCAAAGAAGGGGGCCATGGGTGTAGTGAGAGAAAACATGGAGGCAGATGATCCACTTTGGTAACCCCTAAATGGAGACCAAACGAAGAAGAATTCCTGGTTTTACCTCCAAATAAAGTTGTTTTGATAATCTTAATGAAGAACTGGCTAAATAACTACATTTTAAGGCACTTCCAGCAGGTGTAAATAAGGTTTTTACACAAAATCATCCAACCAATATAGAGCAACATTTAATGTATATTTGGAGCTGTGTTTGTAGCAATTCATTCACACTGACTGTAGCACCGTGTTTCAGCTGTACCAGATCTTGAGGGAAAAAACTGGCTCTTGATCTGCCAAATTCTCCACTTTGATCACCTACCAGCTACTCAATAACTGTGTATGTTGCCTGTTTGGGACTGACTAGGTAGCAAAGGATGGGTGCTGAGAGAGGTTTTTTGCAACTTGTTTCAATATAGCAGCTTTAAATGCTTTTTATTTAGTGTGTGTAAGTTATTTTAACTAACATGAGAAATAGGTCATAATTATTAGGAAATATCATTTACAAATTTAAAACTGAGTCAGAACCCTTGAGCCAGACTAGCAGATGTTGCTGAGTACTGAGCCAACATATTCCTTTTTTTTAAAGGCTGGAAGTTGTAAGAAGTGTGGAGCCTTCTAAAATCCAAACCTAAGCTGTTGTCTCTGATATTACACCGTGATGGAGTATGCTGCTCCTTCTCATCATCATTTACAGATTTAGAAACCTTGTTGAATTTTACATAACAAAGCAGACAGACATTAACTGCTCTTTTCTATGATTGTCATTCACTGCATCTCCTGTCTGGATATCTGGACAAGGTTAATGGTTCACAGAGCATAAAGTTTCAGTGTTGATGACAGCATTATGAATCAGGTCACTAAGGATTCTGGACTCAGCAAAATGTCACTGCATGATTGGCATTGGCTCTCCTGCAAGTTTCCATGGACCAATCCTTTTTGCTCATTCATGATTAATATTAGCAGTCACGGGATAATCTAAAAGGCTGGCGCTGTCCCAAAGATTGTTATGTTGCCATGCCAAGTGTTGTTCCTGTCGAAAGTAAATCAAACAGATCAAAACTGAGAGTTGGACGATATACAACAATGACTAAGCAAAGGCAAGGTCACTTATATCTAACTCTGCCAGCCTTTGCGAGTTATAAAAAGCGCCCACTTTGGAGTCACATTCTAGAGTTATTTTAAGCAGAGCTACTAACCTTTGCATGGAAGAGCAAGGTTAAATATCTAAAAGAGTGTTGGCTTGCTTGCAGAATTGCAGTGACTCTAGTGCCTTCTCAAACTGGAAACAGCCAGCAACTGTCTGACCTATATACTAAGTGCAGGTGCTGCTGGTGCTGTGTTCATGTAGAAGACAGCTAATAAACTACTGGAGCAGGGCAGTCTGCACTAACAGAAGCAACAGCTCGGGTTCAGACAATGTTTTCTTGTGGAAATCAGAGCAGGAAGAACCAGCAGCCTACATCCTGACAGTCTGCAAAAATGCACCATGCAGATGGCACATATGATATTAGAGAATGCTGCAAGCAAGTCCTGTGAAGAATTTGAAAAAAAGATGAATACCCTAATTTAAAAAATGTTTTGAACAGGAAAAAAAAAAAGACTTTTCAGTTTTGTAAAATTGTTGCATATGGTGCATAGTCATAATAGTACTTACCACAATAGAGTGAACAGCACCTATCCTGGCACAGGCCAGCATTGTGTACACAAGCTCTGGGATCATCGGTAGGTAGATAGACACTCTGTCTCCCTTTTTCACACCTTAATAAAAATATATATACATATAAAACAAGTTACTACCACTCTGTATCTCTGAAACTAAGTTTGTCAGAAAAATCTGTAAAGCTATACTTCTGTATTATAATCATGGACTAAATAATTATGGACTAATCATGGACTAAATGACCATAAGCTCAGGTTCTCACCCATTCGCTTCAGCACGTTAGCACAGCGGCAGACATGGCTCAGCAGCTGGCTGTAGGTGATGGCCATTTGATGATCAGGTGAGTTTCCCTCCCTGATAAGACAGCACACAAAAGAGAAACTTTCACATGTATAAATGTATTACAAAACCTGTCTGTGATTCTACAGAGGTCTCTTTGTCTGTTTTGGTAAACAATTGCACACAAAAGTACTTTCCCACTTTCCCCAACAGTGTTGTCCGGTGAGTTCTTTGAGTTCACAGTAGAGATAACCTGTTCCTGTTTTTGCTAAGTCTATATTAGGCTTGGATGTTTGTCAGGATAGTTATTTGGAAAACAATTTGGCACACTTGAAGGGGCAGCAGAAAGCATGGTACCAAGCCAAATGGGAATGATGAAATAAATGACTGCACAGATGAAATTCTGCAACTGATAAATGACTTCAAGATGTGACAGCAAATGTTGTAACTTAGCTCTACGTGAAATAGCCTGCATATATGTTGTCAAAGTCTTTATTTATTTTTTGGAAAATGTACAGCAGAGCAAACCAAATTCAGACATGGCGTTCCGCAGGGGTCGATCATGAGACCTCTTTAATTCCAACATTTATATGACTCCACTTGCAAAAATATGAGATAATCAAATGTCCCATATTTAATCTATACTGATCAATACAAATACTATAGAAGCAGATTACTTTTATATTAATATGTGTTTATTTTTGATTTGTCACTTAAACTTCTTTCACGGCCCCTGATTTTTGTTGAAATGGGACTCTTTGCAGCATTTTTGCTGTTCTATTTTTAAAAAAAAAAAAAATTGCATTCTTCTACCACTTTAGACAGTTGTTCAAATTATACTTGGACAAAGCGTGAGCTAAAGTCCCATGAGTGATCGACTGTTGCTCAAAACAAACCATGTGGAAATTGATAACTTGTCACCACAGCTGATAGTTATAGTTTCCTTACAGAGTGTACTAAAATAGTCACGGCAAACACGTAAGCAGGTATATCATACAAGTGCTTTGTTTTAGTGTAAATAGCATTAATGCTCTCCTACAGGTGATTTCCAGTATGCCAAGTTCCACTGAACCCTTACATTGCTGAGCGTGCAGAACAACCTTCCTGTTTGCTAAGCTTAAACAGTTGACAGAGCAAATAATAACTGTCATAATATAATGGTAAAACATCATAAAGTAGAGGCTTTATTGTAATTTGACAAGGGCGTGGGGTCATCAGCACGCAACTGCAGGTTCAAATCATTTAAATGACTTAAAATTTAAAGCTAGAATAAGTTTAAAAATGTAATGTGTGTACATTCGTCTATCAAGTGAAGTTAGTTGCTCTAGTTAGACTTTTTGTAAAAGATTTTTGCATTATAAAAACAATAAGAAATTGTTGGACAGATAGTGTATAAAATCTGTAAACTTTTATCTTCTGCTTCTGACAGGAAGAAGAAGAACTGCTGTAGTGATGTGCGCTGCCTGTGGTTTGTTTTGGTGTTCTGGGGTCAGCACAGGGGACACAGCAGTTGTTTTTGACTGGAATACTTAGCATAACTTAAGGCAGTGTTTCCCATCATAGCTATTATTTCCTCTGGGGGCATGCTGGTGCTTACCAGTAATAGGCAACCTTTTCACCAAGGCTCCCCTCCCTCACATGTCTGTCCAAGACATTATAGCACATGTTGGTTTTGGCCCCCTCCATGCATTTCACATAAATGCTCCCTTTCGTCACATCGAAGTTGTATTGCAGCATCGGTGCTGTTGCAGGCTTCTTCCAGAAGAACTCATCAGCAACCTCTTTCCAGAAAGCTAAAACAGAGGATACTTTTTAATCAGTGTTACGGGATGCAGATAAGGCAGATTAGCACAAAGAGATACTGTATGCAGACAGGCTCAAAGAGATATGAATGGCAAGGAAGCACTGCAAGCGCTGCACTAAAAATACAGACAAGTTTGACCTACCTTCTGGATTCTCCAGAGACTTTTGGTACAATGCCAGATATGAGTTAAAGTCAGGCACATGAGCATCCTTCTGCAGGTCATTAAGAGGGTAGTACATTTTGTCCTGAGACTCAGGAACAACCATTTTGGAAGTACAGATGCAGACAGGCCTATATCATTGGAGAGTGAGTCAGAAAATGGTATAATCTGAGTCCCTACTGGTCTGTCTGAATCCTCCTGGGTGAGGTAAGAACACTACAAGGCCTGTACTGAACCAACACAATTCAGCATGCAGAAAGACCCACCCCTAATCCCTGATCTGCAGGCTCTGGCTCAGTCTGCTTAGAGTCAGGGCAACCAATCAGCTGATGGAGTGCAGCACTCCCACTTTTTCATTGGATGAGCCATCCCTGGCCTGCTGATCACATTATGTTTCTAAGCAAGTGGGTGGTGGAGGAGGACAAGGAGGCGGTCTACCCCCAGCAGGATAAATGCTGGGGATTCAGGCAAACATTTGTTTTGAAGGGAGGAGGCTGATGGGTGCTGTTGGTGAAAAGAAGAAAAAAATAATAATAGAGAGGTATGCAACAATTATTCACTTTCAGAGTAAACAAACAAACCCTGCCCAATCCCCAATGCATGTCTGCTGTGAGAGACAGCTCCTGAATCCTTTTAACACTAACATTTAATAAAACTTAGTCTTTTAAAACATAAATTTCTTATGGGAAAGCTCACTGTAAAACCCCTGCTTCCACCCTGCTTTGCTTTAATTCTCTGACATTGCAAACATAGCACAGTTAAAAAATATCCTTTGAGAAAAGAAAACTATACTCCACCGACAAAACACATGTGAAAAACTTAAAAAACAAAACAAAAACAAAACCCCCAAAAACAAATACAGAAATAATACAAATATTTTATATTCGGTAGAAAATAAGTCATAACAATTTAACCTTAGACAAATTATTATTCGCAATTATATAATGCCCGCTTCTACTTTCAGCTGCTCCCTTTAGGGGTCGCCACAGCGGTTTATCTTCCTCTCACCCTATCCCGCCTATGTCACGTCAACATTCTCCCTGTCCTGCTTCACTGCATCCACGAATCGCTCTACTGATGCAGTGATTTCCAGTCTTGTTAATCCTGGTCACTCCCAACGAGCATCCTCAACTCTGACACCTCCAGCTCTACCTCCTGTCTTTTTGTTACAAGCACCGTCTTCAAATACTGCAGGTCTCACTACAGTCTTTTTCATTCGTGCACATGTGTTCTATTCTGACTATAATTCATTTTCCCTGGAGTGCATACCTCCACTTCTCCAGGCTTTTCCCACCTGCTACCAACTCTCACTACATCAGAATATACGAAGACTCCTGACCTCTGTCTGTCAACCTGTTCATCACCACAGCTAACAAAACGAGGCTCAGAGAGATCCCAAATGTAATCCCACTAAATTTATATCAGTATTTTTACTGCAGTATGTTGTCTTTTTAATGAGCACGTTTATTAAAGTAATATTAGATATTACTTAAAAGTTTGTTGTGAAGCATTTTGTATAATTTTGTTTGACCGTTTTTACTGCGTCTTTATTTCTTGTATTCTGTTATTCTGTTATCATATTTTAAATAAAAATGTTCATTATATATTTTCATAATTTTGTTTTTTGAATGTAGAAGACATTTTCGCAAACATTCAACGTTAACTGACTTTGAGCTCCAACTTGAATCTGGGATCGATTCAGCGCAGAGACGTACAGACGTCACGTCGTGCGTCAGACAGTATGAATCGAACCTGAGCGCGCTTGTGTTGATGTCGGCTACCGCTGTCCCGTTCATTTCCTAACGCATCGGGACCAAACTTCAAGCGACAAGATGTTTCTGTCTGCTGCTGTTCGCTCTGCAGTGTCGCAGGCGGTACGGTTGTGATTTTTTTATGGTTCTGGGGAAGGTTTGGGTGCAATTTTCGATAACTTGGAGAAAATAATGCTATGACTCTTCACAAGGGCATGCAGTGGAGGCCGCTCAGCAAAATGACGTTGGGTAACACTAGCATGCTAGCTAAATTAGCTTTCTGCTGTCAAACTTTTAAAAGGCGATCGCTGGAAAAATGTGCAGCGAAAGGAAAACATAGCCGCTAGAATGGGTTTTTAGCAGGCTCGTGTACATGCAATTGGCTTTAACTTCACCCTATATAATTGGTTGCATGGCTACTGTAAATTCACAGTATGGGAAAACAACAATATTAATCACTTAATATTAATCTAGCTGGAAACTTGGATCAGATAACACTGTTTTCAATTTACATAAAATAATGATTTACGTAAAAGTGGCTCAGCACAAGAAGTTGTTTTGTGTATAATAACAGCTTGCGAAAGCTTTAGATCCGTTAAATATCAATTATACTGTGCAAAGTTTCTACTAGTAAAGTAGTAAAACTACACATTTGTTACTGTACATGTAGTTAAGCTATCTAAGGTATTCACTATGCAGAATGTCACATTTCACAGTCATACACATTACATCGTACTATCAGATCATAAATATTGATTATATAAGTATAATCACTCCAACATTGCAACTGGGGCTCATTTTAATTGTTTTGTATACAGCTGTGCAGCTTCAACTTTAATAATAAGCCATAATTTGTTAAAAGATGTATATTTAATATTATGGTGATTTAGAATTGTTCGCAGCTTAACATTTCAAGAAAATTCAGTAGTGCAAACGTAGTACATCTCCAAAAGTTGATTCTGTTCATCTGGACGTAGCGTTTTGTGGGAGAAACGTTTCGTCACTCATCCAAGTGACTTCTTCAGTCTCAGCTGACTGCAGGTTTCCCCAAATCTTATAAACAGTACATTTGCATAATGACTGAAACGTTTCTCCCACAAAACGCTACGTCCAGATGAACAGAATCAACTTTTGGAGATTTACTTTCCTGGATGATTGAGAATGCATCAAGACAAACGTAGTACAATTAATTTCTAAATATAGTGGACTAGAAATAGAAATCTATAGATTTGGGGTTATTTAGTTTTCATATCTTCTTTCGGACTAGTGGGAAACGTTAAAATATACACTAAGAGGTTTATTTTACACAACTTTACCCACCTTTACACTATTGTGTCATACTTTATGTAAAAATGATTTTCCAATAACAAACATTTTAATGGCATTTCCACTTCACAGCTTTAGAGGAAGTTTTCTCAAAATAATTTTTTTCTCATACTAGAGAGCAAAAATCTTGTCTTTAGGCGCAAACCTTCCATTTTATTGCTGTATGTATTTTAAGGCTTTATTAATAGTATAGTTGTGTACAAATCAAGGCAGGCGCAGCAGTCACTATAAATTTTACCTTTTACATTGAGCCAGTCAGTCAACAATTACCTACAGTCTTTAGTCTTGCAATCTTTGGGTCATTGATGTGAGATTCATATTTTATTATGTCTAAGTGCATCAGTTCTGTTTAAAATATGACTTGAAGGAGTTTAATCTACAGACTAACATTTAAATAAAACAAATAAGAAGTTTAGAAAACTAACAGATGATCTTAAATCACAATGTTAATTTGACATCTGCAGTTTCACCCCTTCCAGTTCCTGGTTCACTTTAAACTTTAAACACTTCAAACTTTTTTACTCGAACACCTGTATTAACTTACCAAGGGCACACATATAATTTTAAAATAAAATTTAAATTAAATAGAAATTAAGTTAACGTTTACTTCAACATTATCCTAGTTTTACATAAAAACTTCATGTTTTTGGTTGCACCACCTGATATTTTTGGGTTTTAGTTATCGCTGAACTAACACAACTTAAACTTGGGTCTTAGAGAATGAACTCCTGCAAGTCATGAATTGGATTCATTATTTTTAACATATGTTATGCGCTCAAAAGTATTGCATTTAAGTAGCATGTTTACTGTAAGAAATGTTGGCATTTGAGATCAGTTTGTATTTCGTTCCATGACATCACTAGGTATTTTACCTGTTTTCTTCTGTTTTGCAGGCCAGGAGTCTGCATCAGTCTGCTGTACGTGCTGGAGCTGGTGGCATTTTTGTGGTGAGTGGCACTTTCCGTTCCTCAGTGCACAAAATGTGTAGAAGGTGACAGACAAAAACAGAGAGTACATGCGGATGCTGTACACGCTGATGCTGTACGGGCTTTTTTTATACATTGTGTGAGCTCATCATGGTGGGTTACTATAGATCAGCAGAGCTCATGGAAAATTTTGTAAATTACAGCAACAATTTGTAGTCATTTCTAATATTATCTATATTACTGCTAAGTTTAATTGTTACTGTTCATTTTTCAACGCAATCAGTCCAGCTGTTACTATGTCACACTAACGTTGTTTTTTTTAGTTACACTGGGAGTCCGATTTGCATGTAGCAATTGAGGCAGAGAGATGGTCGGAATAATGTCAGAAATGTTTAAATGTAACCATTAATATCAGATACAGACTGACCCATTACAACATTCTCCATCAAACTTACATCACGCCACAAAAATTAAATAAATATAAACCAGAGTTTATAGAGCATTGAGGAGCGTTTGTGTTTTTGCACAAAGGTGAAGGCATTCTGGCATGAATTTTCCAACATTATGTCAAAGGTTTTAGAGCTACTCTTTCCATTAGATCCTCAAATATGTTTATTAGGGGATTTTAAAGGTTGGTACCCAATTACGAAAAAAGCCAACATTAGTTCCTGGAACTGGCTCTATGCATTGTTAGAAAGTGCATAACTATTATGTGGAAGTTTGACTTCCAACTACCTATTTTTTGATGGATCTCAGAGATATATAGATGTGTCCCACTTGAAAAGATCACCTACACGCTCAGAAACAACTATAAAACCTTGTTAAGATTTGGCAGCCTTACCTGGCCTATATGAACACTATACCAACTCCTTTATTGGACTGATAGGATCAAATGCAAAGAACTTATAAACCTACTGTCACCAGTGTCAAGTATTGTCCTTATGCTGTATTTTTGTTATCCTGATCTGTTTGGGTGGGTTTCGAGATGTGTTTTGTCCATGCTTCACTAACTTGAAAATTTTGCAAAACAAAAAAGGCTCAGCCATTAATTGAAGACACAGCTCTGCAGTATGTTTGTGCAGGATTGATCCCAGTGGTATCTGTTTTCCGAAAGACCTTAATTTATCCAGGGAGGAGCCATTACAGCCACACGAAAACATCTTGTGATAGTTTCATGCAGTGGAAACTCTCCTTGGTTCCATAGTCCCCTGGTAGTAACGTTGTTTTTAACCTGTGCTTCATTTAAAAAAAAAAATGGTTATGACACTCTTCTTTAATTAATGCATTGGTTGGCTGCTTTAAATTAAAAAACAAAAAACATTAAATTTCTTCCCCCCTCAATTTTTTTTATTGCACAAAGGAGCTTTGCTGCTCACAAGGGGGCAGTGTGTGCAGAAGCAGAAATAATAGTTGTCTGTGTTGAGTCTGTTCTCTCCTTGGGTAGTAGCACCTGTTTCCCTCTGGGCTTACATGATGAACTGTTAATATTTTATCAGATACTGTTTGCAGCTCACAGATCTGTTACTCACGCATGAAATTGGTAGCTGTTGAGGAAAAATTCAGCCTCAGTAGAAGCTCCACAAGGTTTAATACATACACAGATAATTATATACCGAAGACGATTATGTGTGTGTGTCTGTTATAAATAAAGTTTAATCTACTTTAATGTTATCCTTATTCTTTTTTAGCACAGAGATACTCCTGACAACAACCCTGACACACCTTTTGAGTTCACTGAGGAGAACAAGAAGGTGAGCCTCGCATCTGTGTTGAACAGTATTTTTTTTTAAGGATGCACTGATGTGGTTTTCATTACCAGTAATAGCAGATAATTGCAGGTATAGTGCAGGTATTGATTTTGTGTTATTGTACAAAAGCTGGAAATTCTTTTCAGAAATATCCTAAGCCAATCAACTTGGGTATCTCTAGCTTTATTTTGTAACTAATTTAGTAGTTATTTAATTGCCTCTCCACCTTACTACACCAGACACAATGTATTTTCCTGGTATTTTTGTAGAAAAAAAAAGCTCAACGATATATGGCCTACCTACTACTGTAGAGTACGCTACAATTATAGTATCATTTAATCCATGTACATGAATTATATCAGGACTATTTCACTGTATAAATTGGCCTTATTGTTAAAATAAAAATGGGAAATACAGTCATGGAAAAATATCTTTTTCTGTTCACTGTAGAGGATTGAGGCGATCACTTCAATGTACCCAGAAGGACACAAGCAAGCAGCCACCATCCCCGTGTTGGATTTGGCCCAAAGGCAACATGGATGGCTCCCTATTTCTGCCATGAACAAGGCACAGTCATATTTTTAGTGTTTTCCAGCAGAGTGATGCTCGTCAAGCTTTTCTGATGATAACGAACACATTTTATATAAATTTTGTATTTCAGGTTGCAGAGGTGCTGGAAATCCCTCCAATGAGAGTATATGAAGTAGCAACGTTCTATACGATGTTCCTACGTAAGCCTGTGGGAAAATACTTCATTCAGGTCTGCACAACAACACCCTGCATGCTCTGTAACTCAGAAAGCATCGTGGAGGCCATCCAAAACAAACTCGGTAAGAGTGATTTTCCATTTTATGCTGAGAAACCAATGAAGAGATGAAAACAGATGAAAACAAACTTTTTTTTTTATTGTGTATGTTTGAGATAAACAGAGACTGAGAACAAATGTATAAATATACAGTTGCCAGCGGTATTCAAACAATATCAAGCTGTAGCATCAAACAAGATTGAAATCAAGCAAGGAAACTGTCAACACACTTGAGCCTACGTTACATTTAATAGAGGACAACGTTTGTTCTTTAAGTCAACCATAGTGAAGTTTTACTCTTCTTTTTAACTCACATATGTGGCTAACAGCTGTGGCACGTCAGGCTTTAATGCTCGAGTTAAAAATATTTGTTGTTTTAGTAAGACAATCTGTAGAGTGTCAGATGAGACTAGCTGAATATGAAGCGTCTCTCCATTTGGTTCTCCACAGGTATCAAAGTTGGGGAGACTACTCCAGACAAGATGTTCACTGTAATAGAAGTGGAATGCCTGGGTGCCTGTGTGAATGCTCCAATGGTTCAGATCAACGACAACTATTATGTGAGTGCTCGAGTCCTCTGTGCAGATGGCTTCCATACTGAACGTTTTAACTAAATTAACCAAATTAGATTAAAGCTCAAACGAGTTTCACAAAGAATGTGTACAGAGAATTTATTCCTCAGCACCGTTTCTGGAGTGCTCCTCATGTGGAAAACAGTGCAGGTGTGACACAGCCTGCAACATGGAAGACTCCAAAGGAAATTAAGAGCAGGGAGGAAAAAAATAGAGAAATAATCAGCTATAACACGAGTGTTTTCTTATTCATTATATTAGTTTGGAAAAATATCAACTTCTTGAACCAAGTGTGATGTCAAAAGTTTTCTTTTTGGATTCTTTTGTGGGTAAGCATGTGAAAATAATTCTACCATGGGAAATTTAGTTATTGCAAGCCGAGCTTAAGTGAATTACCCAATTAAAGATGACTGTGAAGGAGGAATCCTCCGCAACACCTCAGCTTGCTGAGGTATCATCATTAGCAAGAAAAGGCACGATGTGTTAATACCAAGAGTACCTTGTGCTGAGGTTGGCATTTTTTTATGTGAATAATTAACACTCAAGCCATACACACAGCCTTTGGAGATTAGATTAATTCAGTCATCAATTACACATTTAGTTTTACTCAGGATGACACAGTTTGCAAATAAGAGCTTGAACTTGTGTCGGGTTGTTCAGGGGCTTCTAAATATGAAGGTAGAAGCAGCTTTGGAGCAGCACACAGGCAGTATTAATTAAGCAGACCACCCGATTCAGTCTTTGTACTTACGAACATTGTGAGATTTGAAAAAAATGCCATAATGGTTTTGGGCAAGTCTATATCATTCATTTTTAACACTATGGTTCAGCTCTGCAATATCATAAAGTAACTGTACTGTAAATAAAATAAAATAATTAATTAAAAAAAGCACTATTTGACACTTGTATCCTCTTTAGCACGACTTGAAAAAAAGCTAAATCTGTCAGAGCTGGTTTGAACTTTACTGACAGTTAAAGTCAGAGTTATTATTGGCTATAGTTATTAGTGGCCATAAAAAAATAATTGATTGGAAAACTGGGGATGCGCTGATCATGAAACTCTGGCCTGATACTGATGTTTAAAATAAGCTGAAGACGGTATATGTACTTTTTTTTTTTTCTTTCCTGTTTATCGTTTTTCTGTTGTTGTTTACTTCCTCTTCTTGGTTTCCTCTTGCAGCCAAACCAAAAAAAATCTTAATTACAAAAATCCTTTCCTGTTTTAAAGTCGATTAGCTGTCTGTTATGCTGTATACTTTATAGTCAGGGAAAAATGATATGATACAAGAGATACATATCAGCCACTGATGCCTATAAATATCACTGCAGATGTCAGTATTCTCGTTTTAGTGAACAAGGCTGATATTGGCTCATATTGGTACATTCATAGATCTTACTATTGATAAATTGGTGCTGCCCTGCATGTCCTAAAGATCAATAATAAGATATTTTGAAAGTTGGGAAAAGTTGCTGTTGGGTGAAATACAGTCACTGACTGACATGGTCAATCTGACATTGATGTAGTATTTATCCATTTATTCAATTTAGAAAAAATCATCATAATTTCCTTTGAATTACAAAGATAGTATTTAAAGTATTCCCCTGTCTTTAGAATATAATAGATCTTCTTACAGATTGGAGGATGTGAAAATCAAAACATGGACCATCAGATGACCAAAAGCTAAGCTGCTCTCATCTCTTATTCTAGGAGGACCTTACACCAAAGGATATTGAGGATATTATTGATGAGCTTAAGGCAGGCAGAGTCCCTCCACCAGGACCCAGGTATGTGCACAATTTGCATAATAGATTCTTATATAATTTTAAAGTCATCTGTGAACTGATTGTAGATGAAGACGTTTGTTCTTTTTCTATAGGAGTGGCCGATTCTCCTGTGAGCCTGCAGGCGGACTGACTTCCCTGGCAGAGCCTCCTAAAGGACCAGGATTCGGTGTAAGATCGGACCTGTAGACATTTCTGGGCCACTATCTGCTTGCTACAAAGGCAAGCTGTCAGTGAAACTGTTATGGTTAAGTCAGATATATTGTGTAAATAAATTGTTCCTGTACATGTTCTCAAGGTGTCAGTGTCTCACTTACATGGATTCCAACAAGGAAAACAAAACTGGAAACATGAAATGCAGGATTTGTAGCAGTTGTTATATTTCTAGATACTTCTAAGCAAAGCTGGCTAAAGGACTGGAATAGTAAAGCTTAATACGTCAATGTAGGCCTAAAGCTAAATATTTTTTGTGCATATTGTGATACTACATAAATAGTATGTATTTCATCCTCAGTAAGTTATGTGACAGTTTCCATTGTCATTGCCACTTCAGCGATGGCCACCTATGGAAACCTTATATAGGGTTTTTACTTAAGTATGAATCACATCCTTTGTACACCCAAATTCATTCAAATATGACATCTCAAAATTACAGCATAGCACATGCACAATAAGATGCATATTCCTACCATGTATGCCCCTATGGAAAAATCATGTGATTAAAAGCTCACAGTACAAGCTAAAGCTATTAGATGTTTGTTCAAGTACTACACATGCTAAAACAAAAAGTATAAAGCCTTTTTTAATTAACATTAGCTCTACCAAATCCATTTTTGGTCCTTAATATTTTGTTCTGAATTTTACTGGATGTAAATATATTTTAGTGGACCAATTTTAGATGTCTTTCAATTACTGTGGATCAGTGACATTTAAATTGTTTATTCATAAAGAAAACCTTTGGTAAACAGTAAATACCACCAGATATCATGCTGCTACGCATGGTGTAACAAATTATGATTAAATTGTAAAGTTATTTTACTACATGTTACCTCTATTTAGTTCATTTCAAATGTGGTTTATTGACATTGTTTCATTATATTTGGTTCTGGACATACAATTAAGACATTAATAGAGACTACCTGATGGTTCTGACAGGAATAATATAAAAATTCTTTCATCTAGTACATCTCCAATTAATATACTCCAAACTAGACTGTGGGTAGTATCATTGTGACTGACTTTATTAACAAAAGAACCACATATTGACCTTAAGATTCCGCCTGCTTAAATACCTTTAAAGTTGATTCATTCAAGACATTACATGATAAACACAACCCCCTTAGCCTTGAACAACACCCCGCTTCCTACAACTGGTCCTGCCGTTTCATTTTCATCCCATCCCGAGGCCGTTTTCAAGTCTAGCCGGTACCCCTCCCCCACTTTCCTCGTACCAATACGCTTTCAACCCAGCTCTTCTCTGCAACATATAACATTATGCACGGTGACGCATGCGCAATGCATGCAACATGATGCAAATGTCACTGCGCAACCAATTCTAAGCTGGCTCATACACTGAATTGGCGGGCTAATAGGTCGACTTAACCAGATCGGCTAATTACTGAAACTGCGGCCTAAAGTCCGCAGCCATGCTCACGAAAAAGAAGGAAAACGCCATTCCTCTGTTAACCTCAGCCGTGATCTTCGAGAAAGTTCCCACTGACCGCAGCACAGCAGCGGAAAAGATGACGTCAAGTGCCCATTCCTGTTCTCTCTCTCCCTCCTTTCGGTTCAAATACACACGCTCAAAAGCCACTTTGAGGTGCTACACACGCCGCTAACGTACAACATGTTTCAGCAAAAAGCGTATTCTTAAAATTAAAGATGCGAATTTACTCACGGCTTCGGTTAAATGAAAGTTAAACCGTTTGAAACATACCCATCTACAGTCTATCCAGCAGACGCAGACCTTATAAGCTCGGTGGTGCTCTGGTGGTCACATGATTTCTCCCTACCAATGAGAATGACGCTTGCATGTTTTGCTAGGTTTTTCTCCGAGAGGACGAGCGACGAACGGCTTGGATGTTTTCAAAACCAGCGATGAACGTCACACAGCCGTAGGCTACGGTTAACGTCCAGTATTTAGGAAATTAACTGTTAATATTGCGCAATAGTCACATATAGCGGAACCTGAATGAGTCGGTGGGAACGTGTAACCCCTTTTAAAGGTAAGCGCAAAACGAGGTTTCTTATTTGACTGCCTCGGATCAGGATGGGTAAAAAATCCTAGCAAGCTGGCTAAGTTGTACTGCAAGCTGGCTAACGTTAAGCTAACTTGACGTAAACTGCGTGCGAAAATGGGAATGTTATGTGTTTGCGTGGGCTTGGTATAGTTGTGCGCCACGTGCGTTACACACATTGAGGACTTATTCTACGCTAACTGAAATTTCCACCCCAGTAACTGCCTTTAGTAGCTCGGTGCTTTCAAAGCGAGGATACAGCGCTGATAGGAAAATGTCGGGGCGAAGCAGAGCGAGCTGGGTTAGCTTCAGACAGCCAGACAGCCAACGAGGCTGTGTAGGTCTGGGAACAAGCTCGCTAGCTAGTTTAGATTAAGCGCTGGGGAGGGGGATCGTTGTGAGGGCAGTAAAGGAGCTGCAGTGGGCTTTTGTCTCGGGCTGTGCTGTGCTCCCTGTGTTGACTGTTGCTGTTTAATCGCGAAACGTGAACTTGAATTTGCCTTGTCCTGGCCAAGCACTAGCATTAGACAACATATTTACTCGCAAGACGAATTTCACCGCCAGATTAATCAACTAACACCACAGCTCGTGTTTATTATCTATGTCCAAGTTGCGAATTTTAGCGCTCAACAACATTACTTTTTGATTATTGGAAGCACGAGCGGCATTAACGTTGGTGGGTGGTGGTGTCTGCAATGATCGAGCCAACGCCACTTCGTTTATTTACAACCAGCGTAGTTTGGCGGGACAATAGCAGTCAATGTGCTGTAAAATGTAGTTATGATTTGTAAATTCTCTCAAGGAACTAGCATAGCTTTGAAAAATCCGGAGCTTGCGCCTCCCAGGCAGTGACTGTGACATCTTGGGGGTGTGTTGCCTGATACAAAAGCTGCCTGTCTTTACATGGCTATCTGTGCAGCAACCCGTCTGAATCAACCAAAACGTCAACCTGAAATTGAACATACGTTAAGTTAAAGAGTTTTATTGGATTGCAGCACTTCTACACTGTTAAATGAAGCTTTAAATTTTTTTTAGAATCAGTCCGAAATTGGTCCTAGTGGCAGTATTTTTAAGTGCCATCTGTCTCATACAAAATACTGTGTATTCGTCTTATACTATTATATTGAATGCAATATATAGACAGTGTAATGGTCATATTGTAATGGTGTTTAATCAATCTGTTTTTCATACAGTTAAAAAAACAACAGTATTAAATGTAAAATATATTTTTTATGTCTTTGTTAAGGAACAGCACATGTAAATACAGTTAACTGGCCATTTTAAAATAATTGTTTCATTTTCAATATTACAAGAAATGTTCATTTTGGGATCATGAAGAAGAATGCTATTTAGAGTTGCACCACAATTCAAACATGAAAACGTGTCATGATCAGAGATTAACTAATCAAGCAGCTGCTTAAAGGTTACATCAAAAATAAAACCATAAGAAACCAGCTGTCAGAAACACATACTCTTATTGTCTCTTTTGGGGGGCTTATTTTAATTTTGGAGACATGAATATTGACTTGAATACTGCTAGTGTTCTAGAAACCTCCATTTAGAATTTGACAGTTACTAAAATAAAACATTATTTGTTACAATTCAACTATTGTGCTGACAATTGATTGTAGTATCATCTTGTGTCTGTGGCCTTTTAGATAACCAAATCTTACAGGAATGCATGAAAATACTCTTAAAACAGGGTGGTCTGTTTGTCATTTCAGTTAAAGTTATATTTAGTAATTTCACTCTTTAGCTGACCTTAACCTCCTAAGACCCGAACTCTTTCACAGCATGCATTTTTAATTTCTCTTTGATATTTGGTCACATTGGGACCCGATGAATGTAAAAACAAAGAATTACCAGATTTTTTTTTTAACCTTATTTTTGTTTCTAAGAAAAATGAGAGCCACATATGAGGATATTCGTTTAAAATTTTGATAGAACAGTAGCAGTATAATGTCCTCGTAAGTGGATATCAGGCCCTTGTAGAGCAAAATTGAGTATTTTGGTCTAAATAACCCAAAATGTGATGTCCACATATGTGGACGCCAGGTCCTAGGAGGTTAAACCAGGAACTGATTAATTGAACTGAATGTGTTAAGATTATAGAAGGTTGTATAACAACAAGCATACTTCCAGTTCGCCATGACACATCATAATTGACCTTACTACTCTAAGGAACAGCACTTAAATACCTTAAATGGTGAGTCCTCAATGATGAGTAAATTCTTGCGCAATTGTAATTAAAATTCCTTTAGAATAAATCTTGTTAAATCATTTTTTAAAACTTCTTAACCTCAGCTGCAATTTAGATAAATCACGAGGACCATGCTGCAATTATTTGCTTATTAACAATGTATTAAGGAGCAAGTTAGGATGTAGTAATACATGATATTTTTTCATATTAATGCTTTGTTAAATGTAGTCCACTGTTAATCTGCTATTCCTTTAGATACATTTTATATAGACAGAACAGTAAATAAAAATGTTATTCATAGACTTAAATTGGCAGTAGAACATATCACTCTCATATTAGGGAACATGATTCTTCAGGCATTAAAGTGCTGTCTTCTCCCTTGATTGATGGTCACTGCTGTTTTGGACTCAATTGTACGTGGTGGGATTAGTAGGCTTTTCGTTAGTGTGCTTGTGTCACCTCGAACTTTTGTTTTTAAAATACTCTTTTACTTTCTGTAACAAGTTTGTACTAACATCTCTCTCACTGGCAACTGAGTATCATGTGATGATGATTTGCCTGAGGATGAATGAGACCTCCCACGGCACTAAAGGTTATGACAATACGAGTAGGACACATAATTGACACTGCAGTATATTACCAAGCTCTTTCTTGCAGTGCGTCATGGGTGCCTTTTTTGTGGTGCCATTGAAGAGAAGATGCTTCTTTTTGTTTAAAAGGGTTTTCTTTGTTCACTTCAGTCTTCTGTTAGTTTAGTAGCTGACACTGATGAAGCAAATTAAATGATGGTGTCCAATAATAAATGTCAGTTTTAAGTAACAAAAAGGCACTGCCCTGGCTTTTGTTTATCGTTTTGTTCATTGCAAACAACATTTATTTAGTTGTATTACTTAATTGGTGATTTTTAAAAACACATAGCCTCATTGTAATGGTGTGATTATCTACAAAAGATTAGGTTCTTTGGGGCGTATAGGTTTAAGGCTATATTAGGGCTCTCCAGTTAATCAAAATTCACATTCAATCTAATGATTTAAAATGAGATTAAACAATTAAGGGAATTCCTTCTTTTATCACATCTGTGCACTCATTTGCCCTGTGTTATAAATCCATGGCACCTTTTCCTTTGCTCCGTGTGTATCAGAGTCATGCTCCTCTGTTAAAGTTAAGACACAACCTAATGTGCACATCGCCATCGACACAGTCAGCACAAGCACTGGCATATGCTACATCCTAAGCTCTACATAAATTCCCAGCAGAAGTATAAAGTCGGTGTTCTGTCCTTCTATTAACCTCCAGACGTACTCCTTGACATGCTGTACCAGATTTAGATCATCTTTTGGTCAGCACTAATATTAAAACAATTTTAGTTGTCTGAAAACACTTTGGTTTTAACAAGTAGAGAAAGGAGAATTAAATTTGAAGAAAGCTGCTTTCATCTGCTCCCCTATTCACAAGGAATCGCTACAGTGGGTAACTCCAGATGTTGGATTTGGAAAAATTTCTTTTTGTACTGGTTGCCCTTCATGACACAACCCCACAGGGATTTGTGTTTCTTCACAGCACTGAACCGGGGATCTCAGGCTTCTTAGGTGAATGTGTAAACCACTACTGTGGAGCCACTGGAAAGGAGCATCAAATGCCATTCCCAGCTTTTGTACTGGCAATCTGTGCTTGATGCTTTTGTCTGTGATCTCAATCTGAATTGCCATAATTGAGCAGACTTGGGGTATGGGCTCCATGGACTGGACTTGTTGTGCTGCATCAGATAGAGGATAGATTGCATGGGGATCCAGAGAGTTTGTAGGTTAAGTCAATACTTTGAACTCTTCGGTTTTTGTTTGTTTGTTTGTTTGTTTTACTTTTCATGTTCTTCCAGAGAATACTTGTGGTGTGGTGGGATACATTGTCCTGCTGTTGGCTGCTACCAACAGCCATGGTGGCTGCTATTGGAGGTGTTGTGTTACTGATCAGCAATTTCAAAAACAATAAGTTGCTTGTTTGTTTGACTTTTCACCTCAAGATTTTAAATGAATCAGTCCCAAGTGAAATTAAAGATAGCATTAGGGTTAGGTATGTTCTACTGTTAACCTTTGTGCATAGTGTAACAATGGTTGGGTGGGTGGTAGGTGTCAGTATGATATTTTTTATTTTTATTTTTTTAAAATAAATTTATATAAAGGTTTCCAGAAAACATTTCATTGTTGACCTGTTAGTGGTTTTGATGTTGGGGTATTAAAATAATTAAATTTTTCGAAATAGCTGCCCAAACAAGTACTTAGGAGTAATAAAAGACTTGCACATGTGCTGGATGACACACAAACAACACAAAAGGACAAGAGAAAAGCTGTGTAAATACTACTATCCCCTTCAAAGTTTCAGCATGTCACACTCAAACTCATCAAGACATACTCCAATGTCGTGTTTGTTTTGTTGTTATGTCTACATTGCTGAAGCACCAGTTCACTTTCTTCTGTTTCTGCCTGGCTACCTTTGCTATTGGTGCGGTAAGACAGCTCAACTATAGCAAAAATCATATTCGTGATTGTTTTGATCCATACTGTAATCTTAAATTAATGTGAACATTTTTCAACTTAAAGTCTTTTTTGTGGGTTTCATTGACCTTTAGATATAATTTAAAATGGAAAAACAAACACCTAGAAAATGTGAGGGAGGTAGGGAAAGGTAGGCTTAGTACATTAAAAACATGAATGGTTGCATGTCCTGACCAGTGGGTGTTTTTTGATAGTAAAGTTCCTCTTCAGTCTAATTGCATAAAGTCTGTGGTTGCATGTGGGGGTGAAAAGAGCCCCAGGCTCATGAGGACTCGCTTGTCTTGAGAGGCCTGCAAGTTGGGTATGGGGTGAACAGCAGAATCTCAGAGCAAATGGTCAAATGTTACAGTTTGCCAAAAGTGGACCAGGGGCGATCTGGAGACAAAGGCAATCATTGATTGAAGGATCATTGATCCTTCCACAGGTTGATCTTCAGAAATCTAGCGAGTTTTACTTTCCTGAGATAGATCTTGTCTACCAAAGGCTCCATTTTGGCCATTTTGGTTCATGGTCCACTAAACAGTAAGTTAGAGTTTTTAGGGAAGGACTAGAGCAATTCTTCCCCAAATTCCCAACAAGCTGAATTTACATTGTTGTCAAACTGCAAGGTAAATGGGCACCTTTCTGCCATTAGATAGCAGGCATTGCCCATTATTCCAAAACCCGTTGAAATTATAATGACATTAATGCACTTTATCTGCAGTTGCCAGTCTGTCCATCCTTTCCAGTTTGGCTGTTTGGAAAGACAAAGCTCTAACTTCAGTCATGATCACACTGCACCAACCCTACTGGTTGTAATTGCATTGATAGTTCTATTATAGTGTATTTACTCACAGGCATATGACTAACTTTACTTTTAAAAATCTGCTTTTGATTTTGATAATAAGCTGGCTGACACCTTCATCAAATTTCTATGTCTACCACATGTATGGGGTGAAGAGCCAGTGGGCAGACATCGGTTGACATGTAGCTTCATGACGATCAGTTTCACAAGCCCACTGGCAAATCTTTTTTTCTTTTTCTTTTTTTATTTAAAATTCAACCAGTTTCCGCAAGAGAATATGACCTGTTGTTCTCTGAGAGTATTTTTGTTAGAACTGGCATATGATATGTTAATTTCCTCTTTCTCATTGATTGGATCTTGTTTTTGTTGCTCTTCCAAAGCTTTTGCTTTCATTTTCACTCATCCTTCTTTCCTTCAGACACTAAATTAGCTTTTATTGCTCGTCTACAAATCCCTTACAGAGTTTGTCTCATGGCGTAGTCAATTGCAGGTGAGACTTTGCCTTAAAGGAGGGGCATTTTAAACAGCTATTCAATTGTGACTCAACTGTCACAACTGCGTATCAATCCATATTTCAATGTGATATGACTTCCTGTAACGATGAAGTGTTTGATCTGCAGAAAAACTGTTATTTAAAAGTAATGTCATTAAGCAAGTTAAAACTATTTATGTTTAGACAGAGCATTTTGTTTTTGTATTTAACATTGTAGCTTTATGTCATATACTAATAAAGTGATCATCTGAATAATTGCTTCTTGCGGTCGCGCTGTGGTTGAGACATTAATTATAGAGCAGTTTTGGTCAGTTTGAAATATTTTCTCTGGCTGTCTTGGGAATATTTAATGCCAGCATTTATCTTCTGATCACACTCGCATGCATAGTGACAGGTCTGGATTCTCAAAAATCAAATTTTCCTCTTATTTCTGCCAGATCATGGAAATCAGATGGTGGGAAAGAATCTGCAGTCACATAAGTTTTACACGTGCCGTCCAGGCAGATCGTCATAAGAGGCACAGACAGAAACGTGCTGAGAGCCATGCAGACGCTTGTAAAGAAATGCAGCCCAGTACACAGTTAATACTGAACTGAAAGTCCAGCTATGTCAAATTTTCAGATTTCTTAGATTGTTATTAGACTCCTTCCAATATTTTCTTGCTTAATAATGCAAGCACAAAGAGGGCTTGCTCTAAAAATAACTGGAAAACGTTAGCATGACATCTATAGTATAAAGCCTTTCCAGACAGACTATAAGCTTCTTAGAGAATAGGGTATTGACTAAGGTGCTGTAATGCCTGAGCAATTATGTAAGGGCATACGTTATTCCCTCTTTAGAGTGCACTTCTTGAGAAAATTTGTTTGCATTACAGTTGTTCATTTGGATTATTTTTCATACAGTGGAAAGTACATAATACTTATTTCCAGTTTTTATTGTTTTTGTCTCCAGTATTATACAATATTTTGTTTTTGTAATTTGTTTTATTCCTTAACACAATGCCTAACTTGCCATATCAAATGTTTTGTGTGTTATGCATTTTTTGGGTGAGAAGTAATTTAAGAAAGGGGAAAAATAAGAGGCGGCAGATTAAAGGAGTAACATTCACATGGAGGTGGAGGGTTCTAAATGCAGATCGGTGCAATGGAAAATGTCTTAAGCTATTTAGAAGACATTCTCTTAGAGAACAAGAGAGAAAGGTATTAACCCTTCACGGGTTTAGGGTTAAGCCTAGACGCAAAGTGATGTCTTAGATTTTATTTATTATTATTTTGGTCCCCTGATTGCAAAATTCTGAGGGAACAAAAGCCAAAAATCTCTTGTCTTTAAAGCAGAGAGATTTGGGCTAAGGTCTGAGGTACTAGTGACTGATGACTTGGACATCACTGAGTGAAGGAAAGTAATGATTTCATATGAGTTTAAGCTTACTAAATGTATTGGTTCATTTCATGTGAAACATAAGCAGTCTGTTTGAGACCTAAACTTGTGCCTTTTGTACTCGAGTCCTTCACATTGAGAGTTTTAGCTTGGCTATCTTTGGTATTTTGGGCCTATATGTTGTCTGCTTGGTCTGATCTTTGCCATATTGCAGCATTTCACAGCAACAAAGAGCAAGAATGACTTATGGTTGTAATAAAGCTGTTTTACTTTACTAACATTCTGATTGGAGTTCCTCTTTTTTTGTTTTGAGTGCTCACAGCAGGGCCATATTTTCAGGGAAATCCCCCCCCAAACAGTCAGTTTTTTTGTTTTTTACTCTTCACTCTTCAGCAAAGTGAACACCACTGCCCACTGAGTATTGATAAATTGCCATTATTGGTCATTGAGGCTACTGTGGCTGCGCCGTTTAAGCTTTGTGATGGTGAAGATTGGTCAGCTTAGAAGATGGAGTGAAATTTAAAAAGGTTACAACAAATGTGATGGGAAAAGCTCCAAGCACAATAAGCCAAAGAAATCATCTGTTTCCTCTATTTGAGGCAGCTTAAAATTCTGTTCTGTATCACTTTCACTTCAACTTGTCGACTACACTTATTGGGTTGCAGTTCAAAAGGGAGCATGAAAGCAGGCAGTGGTCATGATGTGATGTGCCTCAAGCTAGACCAGAACCTGCAGTTGGCTCCATCAGCCGAGTATCTGCGTCTTCAAGAGGCCTAGCAAGCGTGCGTTTGTGCATGTGTCAGGGTGGAGCCTCCTGATTTCACAACATGTGCTGGCCTTTGCCAGCAGCTGAATGTGTGCAATGTGTTGTTTTTGTTTGGTACGTTGAGCGCAGTATCTTTGTGTGTAACAGCTTGATAATCTATTGTACGCTTTTAAAGGCCGACAGTTCGAGAGCCTGTGACCTTCCTGCGTGACTGTGAATGCACCTCATGCGCACAGGAAGGAAGGAACAGACTGGGTTGCAATATTACAATGCTGTAGGTTTTTAAATTATTAAAGAGCTCTTAAAGTTTTATTTTATGAATGAGCAGTGAGAGAGATATCTGTCTGTTGCTAGTTTATTGTGAAAAAAGACAATTTGACAGTGGGTGTGTTCTTTGCATTCTTCATGGACTGCTTTCACTTCACTGATGCCAAAGAAAGCAGTCATATCCTGTTTACTCTGGCTCTGTTTTGTGACCATGCTTTCGGAAGGCTGAGGACCCTCCTGCTATAAAATAGGTTAATGAGATTTTCATTCACAGGACAATTTCAGTGGATTCCTTTTGGTTGTAGAATAAATCGCGTCACTGAGCTCTTTTTGAGTGGAGAAATGTGATCAGATTGTGTTAATCATTGGCAGTACTCTGCATGCTGCTTTATGCTATCCATGACTGTGCTAGTTTTCATTTTAAATGGGTTTAAAGCTAAGGTGAAAACAGGCTACAATTGAGATCCCTTAGGGTTATTATACAGGAAGTAACCTATCATATTCTCCACTGTATGTTTACATAAAAGTTAGGGTTGCTTTTGATGATGGGTTTTATGTCTTACTAGCTGTTTAAAATATTTGAAGCAACGGCAACATAGGGTTAGGCAATGTTGGCTTGTTATTTTTATTTATTTTTTTGTAGGGAAGTTAAGTGAAATGGTAAATGGGACTGGTTCTTGTATAGCACGTTTCTACTCTACCTGAGCACTCAAAGCGCTTTATACAACGTGCCTCATTCACCCATTCATAAAAGCGCTATTGTCTATGCTTTTTCTACATAAGTGCTTTCTATCTAACATTCACACACATTTATACTCCAGTGGATGCACTGGAGAGCAACTTGGGTTTATTATATTGCGCAAGAATATTCGGCATGCAGACTTGAGCAGCCAAGGGTCGAACCACAAACCTTCCAATAAGTAGATGACAGCTCTACCTCCTGAGCTACAGCCAGTCCATTAAAATTAAAGGGGTTTTTTTGTTATTAAAGTTCATTGCACATGTAGTAATAAGGAAAGACATTTTTATGTGGCAGAACTCATACATTAATCAGTTTCATTTTGTTTTTGTAGACACAATTGAAAACAAACATTTATTGATTAAATAACATGAAAACAAAGTAAAGCATGTGTTCAACATGCTTGTTTGAAGTATAATCAACTGTGGCCCTTTTCATGCACAAAACAGTTTAGAGCAGTTCAGATATGTTTAGAATTAACCTGCTGAAATTGGGCACAGTTGTTGAAATTCTTCATGTTTCTGCATATGATTACAGTAAAGATTAAACAAACTTGGAAAGGGCTGACTTATATACACTAATGAACCACAACATGAAAAATGTAGGCTCCTTTTGTGCCACCCAAACAGACATGGGAACTTTGGCAGACTCTGAAGGACACTCCCAAAGATTTCCTTCTTTTGACCTGCATGCAGCCACCAACTGCTACAACAAGATTGTGTAATACAGCCCAGACTGCAAACAGAAACCAGAAATCTTGCAGTACAAAAACCTTTTACCTTGTCTGCAGGTTCTGCATGTTGAAGATATCTGTTAAGATAAGTTCTTACACATTCTGGGATGGTTCAGTTAGACTTGGATTGTACTCCCACCTTGAGTTTCCCTCAGTAGGTTTTGCAGTTTGGTGGGGCACGTTGTCCTGACAAGGAGGCCTTTTGGTACTGCTCCCAGCTGTCTACAACAGCATTAAAATGGTGGAACATGTTAATGTCAGAAGCTCAGTATGGCAGTGCATTGGTGATGGTTCATAAATATGTGGAACAACATGCAACGTGGGCTATGCAGTTTGTTTGTTTTTGGGGGGGTTTTTCTGTTCATGCTGTTCATGTACTACAGCTACAGATTAGCCTGTGCTGTACAGAAGGCGGAAGTAATAATAAACAGAGAACTTCTTCACATTGAAGTGAAACCGAGTGTTAAAAACAGTCGAAGTAGCATCTCTTCTATCTAACGCTAACTTTACAGCCCATAGCAAAGTATCATTGCCATCAAGCTATACACTGTCACCTTTTTGGAGGCCTGCACAAAAGTGCGTTAACATAGGCTCTGTGTTGGTTGATTTTACAGTAACAGAGATGTAAAAGGATGATACAGTACCTTAAATTCCCCATAACACACACGTGGATGCCCAGACCTAAGGTTTCAATGCAGAACATTACATTGAACCAAGGTAATCAATGTTATTTACCTCACCTCTTTGTGGTTTTAATGGTGTGGCTGTGGTGTATTATGGTCCATGGATTTATGTAGTGTTCCAGTATTGACCACTTCATCAAAACACTAAAGCACAGTGATATGAAATCGCGCAGGAGCACTGAGTGCACTGTAATGGACAAATCTAACCAACTGTCCTAAACGCTGTAAAACCTCACGTAATTGTTAAGCTAATTGATGTATTTTAGTACCAAGGTCATCCACTTTCAGTGTAAAATGACCGAGGGAAGGTAAATGGTTAACTCCTTTCAATGAATATCTAATGTTTCTGAGTTTGTGTCCTTTAGCTCCACACAGCCTCACTCTTTAAAGGAAACTCTTTAGAATACAAATTGGTATTAAAAAAAAAAAACATTAATATGCTGCATGTCTTGTGGGGCTGACTGTAAAAAATATACCAGCTCTGAAAATGGTTGCTGTCTCTGCGTTGTTGATTCAAGGCATCTTGTGTCTTCTTAAGTATTAAGACTATAGTGTTGAAATAAGGAGAGGTTTAAATATTTTACTCAACCAGGCCTTCAGACAATTAACTGATTAACTTCCAGCTATTCAAGAGCAATTTTAGTATTTCATTGTTGAGTTAAGAGGTTTAAATCAAAGGTAAAAGGTTGGTGTGCTATGTAATCTGTAGATTCCTCGCAGCATGAAGCTGAAGTTGCTTTTTCAACCTCTCCACACACACTGGTCTCATCTAAGCTTACTCTGGCACTGCAGAGTTGTGGTTTTGGCACTGCGCAGGCAGCCATGTGTCAGGCCTGTGATCGGATCGGCAGCTCATCGAGTTTAATAGGATGTGACAGGTGTAGATGGAGTCGTATCTTGAATGTCATAATGAAAACTGACACAATATTTCCCTCACAGTTTATTTTTCAGACTGTGGCCAGCTAGTTGCTCATATGGAACCGAGTGGATAGGATTCCTTGTGGTTGTGACACCTTGTTAGCTGCAGATGTGTTTTGTTTCATAGTCATGTAGGTAATGTCTTTGCCACCAGGAGCTTTAAATCATTGCCTACAAATTCTCTGAAAGGAAAAGGAGGGCGTTTTGTTTTAGCAAACATGTTGCAACAGTGATGAGGCTTTTTTTAATTCATTTTTTTAACATGTATTAAACAGGATGTTTTTCAGTTAATAGTTTTTGTTACCAACATGAGATGCAGTTCTGTTGCATATTTAGCTCACTGTTATTAATGCCAAGTCTGATAATTGCTAATTCAAAGTCACATTTTTATACATTTTTTCCCCCAATTCTCCATCCATACTGTGGATATGGATATTTCCTCGAGCAGCAACAGCTCTCCAGTGTTTGATTGAGTCAAGTGAGCTTGGCCATGTGGTGGAAATGAGAACAAGACCTACGCCTGGGTCCTAACCTTTGGTCTAATCCCTCCCACATTCCCTCCCCCCTCCTTTTAACCCGTAATCAGCAGTAAAGGCTTCATTGTTCTTGTCCTCTGCTTGGGTATCTGATCATTAACCTACATTCGGAGCAGTGGCGGTAGGCTTCTTAAGGCTGTCAGACTCTCTCGAACCAGTTTAGTGGGCATTTTTCATCAGTCCAGGTTAGAGCCTTATTCTCCTGCCAGTGAAGTTAACCCTATTTACATCCTCTCATGTACAAACATGTTATTTGACGAGACTTTTATCTGTGTGCAAGCCATGTCCCGAGCCTCGCCCTTGTAGATTTAGATGAGTTATTTTTTTATTTTTTAAGTGATTTAATTGAAGGATAAGACTGAAATTGTTCAGCACTCTGTCTTGCATAATAAAGCTCAAACTATTTCTGGTCTTTAAATGAATTTATTATGCCTTTCATAGTATTGATTTGGCAAAAGAATTTGGTGTTATAATAGTATTTGACATTAGCAAAGTAAATGCTGTATCTAATGGAGATGAAACATGATATGTACTTAGTTGTACAGCAAAACTTTTTTTTTTGGTTGTTGTAAGTGACTAAATACACTTATAAAAGTTGCTGTCATACTACCAAAAAGCTATTAGCTTCAGTGTAGATTTGGCAGCAGCTGACTGGTACAGGTTTGAACAGTTACTTAATATTAATATCCACCCATTTTTTTTATTTTTTTTTTCCCATGCCAGAGAGTTTAAACCAGTGCTCTCCGCCTCTTTCCAGCAGTGTGCCCGTCTTATTTATGAAAGCCAAAAACTACTGGAACGAAGGCCAGACGCTCTGGTTGGAGGCAGCGTGTTTCGCCTGTCTGGGGTTAGGGTAGTGAGAGGTGAACGGCCTCCTCGAGGCATCCAGTGTCGCTTTTGCTGTTTGTCGAAATGCGCCTTCAGTTAAGATGACCCGGTGATGGGAGGAAGAAAGCTGCACTTACATTGTGCTGGAAATGTTATGCTGCTTTGAATTTGGTGCATAGTTGAGTCAGGAGAATGACAAGAGAGTGACTTTAAGAGCCCAAAGATATGAAGGGCTTATACAACCTCTTTTTGTGACTCTGCATTTAAAAAATAGACAGGTTGTGATTGCATTTTAAAGTCTGTGGCTGCAGGTAATATTATTTCTTTTCATGAGTTAAAAAGTCCAAAATACCTCTCGTCATGATAATGTGTCCAGAACCCAAATATGTTGTTTTTGCAATACGGCACAATATTTTTTAAAAACTGTGTTTTGTAAAAGAAGCTGTTTAAGGTATTGAATTAATGTAATGTAATTAATTGCTAGTATAATAAATTAAGTAACTGATTGTTGCTGCTCCAGGCACCATGCTTACATGTTGTTGTTGTCACAGCTGACAATTATAATTTACATCTGTTTATTCCCGGGGTTCCCCCCCCAGTATAAATTTTGAGCACCATTTTAAAAATATCAATTATACTGGGTAGAATAGTAAGCTAACAGCTCTTTATGCTTTTTAAATTGCTTGCTTACTTTGACCAGACACCACAAACCCTTAATTTGAATATATGGCCAGGCATTCATTACAGATACAAATGATAGACTCTTCCTGATATACTGCTGTTTCTTCTTTGTTTTTTGTTTGATTTTTTTCTTTCGTCTTTTGAAGGGGCAGAAAATAGAAGAGCCTTTATACCTCATAGATTTTGTGTAAGGTATTTAAGGATATCTAATTCAGCTTATAGTCCAGATATTTATATGTGAGAGATGGCACTTTGCTGGGTATTGTTACCTCCCCTACCCCTCCAGTATCGGGCCTTTGCGGTTGGCTTTGTCCTGCTACTCATTAGGGAGTCGTTGTTGGAGGAGGAGGATGGAGGGAGCGAGTGAATGTGCAGCTGAGAGAGACCTCCCCCACCATTTAGCCCGATGGCGTGTAGGACCACAACCACGTGACCGGCTGTTTACCGTTGCAGCAGGCGTCGAGCGTCTCCTTGAGCATGTCACAGTCTTCCCTACATCCTATTGTAGGAAAAGCTGAATACATCTTCTCTGGATTTGTAATATTCATGATAATAATTAAGCAGTTTTTATTTCTACTGCAGTGTAACCCAGTGGTTTAGTCAGAGCTCACTTTTCATCAGGGGGTTTTTGGTGTGTGTGTGCATGCAGTCGAAAGTACAGCCACATGGGAGAGCAAGGGAAAATCACATGTATGTTCCACATGGTGTGTGTGAGAGCTCACAGCAGGCAGTACTCTCGCAGCTGGAGTGGAGTAATGTTTCTGCTGCTGGTGGCGGCAGCGTACTCTGCTCTGCAAGCTGTGTGTCAGGCTCGGTGCTATTCTTAGCCCCCTTTCCCTCCCTGTCCCATCCTGCAGTCAGTGGATCAGGTTACCGTACTCTGTGTGCTCGTCATCCTTCCTGGCTACATCTCCACCATATACTCTCCTCCATCCTCCCCCAGTGAACATACCCCAACACCCCCAGAGTCTTTTACCACAATTCCCCTCTCAGACTGCTGCACTCACGCAAGGATACGCACTAGCAGCCGCTCTGCTGTCAGGGCCGGCGCACCCGAACGCTACAGGGAAATGGTTGTTATTGTTGTTAGTCAGGAACCAGTGGAGTTAAAAATGCAGAAACGCTAGGTTATAAATAAATGGAGACAGAGACCAGCAGTGCAGCAGCGCACTTGGCTTGGGATTTCGCTGTCTTCATTCATTCAGATTTAGAATTTACTTCTTTTGAAATCACAAATTTTGTAATGTTATAGGTAAAGAAGGATTGTTAGTAAAGGGTGATATGTTGACCTCCAACCTTGATTGTTTAGTTGCAGTTTATTTTTATGGGAATGACTACAATACATGAACCATGCCACACACCACAGCATTCATGGCCTAAGCTATTTTTCAATGCCCATCCTTAGGTTGGGCTTTTAAAACACAGACATAAAAAACAACATACACAATCAGTGCACACATTAAGAAGCAAAATAAATTTTTTTAATGAATATGTATGTATGTATAAAGTGTTGGTCATTTGTCTTTTTAAATTGGAAATCTACTATACTTTAAACCTTTATAAACTTAATATATCAATTAAGGCCACAGAAAATTGTCATTTTAATTCGATAAATCAGTCACAGATAACCCTAAAAATCATTTGCTTTCTAAAACATAACAAGAAAAATCTTCCTCCCAGTATCTGAGTTTAACATATTAAATTGAGGCAAGTGATTGGGAGTGGGAATATTTGAATTTCCCTCTAAGTTGTTTCACTTTGGCATTTTTGACTGCTGCTCATTTATGAGAAGAAACTGCTAAGTAATTATAACCGAGATTTCTAGCTGGTATTTCAACGGATTAGTGATTATTGAAAATATTTCAAAGTGGCCCATGTGTTGTTAGTGCTCATCAGTGTCCTTTTCTGCTGAATTGTTAACCACAGTGATGGCGTTGAGACTGAGAAAACCAGCCAATGATTTTTGTAATCACATCTCTCAACCTTTTCCCACTCATGGGTTGTTTTTGTTTGTTTGTTTGTTTTTTGAGGGGGGGCAGTTTGATAAATCTGCTTCAGTGATATTAAGTGGTTTGGAAAATTTTTGCTCACACTGTTTGCCACAGTATGACATCTCATGCCAATCTAATCTCCGCTTTAGTCTCAGTGAACTGTAGCAGTCATCAAGGCGAGGTTTGATCTGGACTTGAAACAGCCTGAGGTTAATGGCAGAGCGTGCAGGGGCTTATGCAGCCCTGAGCTGCACATGAAACGCAGTAAATGCAAATGCCAAATTGGCGAGTGCCCAAATACCTCTGTAATTATAGTCACACCCTTCTCGCCTCCTCTCTGTGCCAGATTGGAGTCCTGTCAGCGTTTGTTTTCTGGTTTGGTCCTGGCCTGTCCACACTGCTTTAATACCCCCAATACACCAGCCTCTTTACACCAACAAGTTCACTGTGGGCAGCTCAATTCTCCCTTTCAGCTGCGTGAATGACAATGCTGCTGCTTACTGGCTATCTGCTGACTAATGACCTCTCACTGGCCTCGGCTGTGCAGTTGGTCCATGGGTTTGGAAAAAACTGTACCTGTCAACACCACAGTATCACACAGGATCAGCAAAGATCATAAACGGTATCAGAAGAAGCAAAATGTGGGATTCCTGAAAGAAGTCTAGTTGCCTTATTAATGTCAAAACCAGCACGACTGGTTTCTCCCCGGAAAGGTGAATAGCATGTGTAACTGCTTCAGTGTGTACTGCTTTCCAATAGAGATTATTATGAGTGCTGATGTTATGGAGAATCACGTAGTCAGATTATGATTAAACTGCACGACGAGAATCAAAGTTTAAAGCCTCACAACAGCAAATTATTTCCTTTATACATTAAGTCAGTAAGTAAACACAAATCTGTATAAAAATTTCTTTTTTTAAAAAAAGCATGTTGCAACTTCTTAAGAATGGTTAGACTGAGCAAAGTTTGGTGCTCTTGAAAAACCCCCAAAAAGATTCTGTTGTATTTGTGGTGAAAAATCATTTGGGAAATCTATCGACTTTAAGAAGACATAGTATCCAGTACCTACACATTACAACAATGCCATATTCAAATAATTCATGTCAACCTGAGAGTTGACATGAATTTTGACAGTCGAATACATAAAAAATGTCAACCACAGAGCAGATTACAGCAACAGCAGTTTCCTCCTTAACGTGCGTCAGCGTTGTCACTTTGTTTACGACAGACATGCCTTTTGTCTTGGAGTAGCTGATTAAACTTTCAGTTGTGGTTTTTATATACATCCTGAAAATGGCCTCTCGTAAAGGTGATTACATGAAATATTGTGTCACTGCCAGAACATGCTTGTTGCTCAGCTTGCATCTGGATGGTGTCTAATTGAAGGCTTTTTATATGTTCTGATCCCTTCAAATCTGGTACGTTGGGCATCAATTGCTTGCACCGTAATGATTCTGTAGTGTGCCACAGGCTGTGCTTCTTAATGCTAAAGGTTTTAAATTAGAAGAAGCCACTTGCATTCACTTTTCTTCAATTTCAAAGGCGATATTTGCATCCTGTTCAGCATCCTTAAATGCTGAACATTTGGTAGTTGAAGACTCTTAAATATGACCACTTAATTTTAGAAAACTCACAAAAACATCACCTGACCTTGAACTTGTGATTGGCATTTTGTAGACAATGAATGTAGTGGATATTACCATCACTTGTATACCTACAACAGTGGACTTTTCACTACTAATAGTGTAGAAGCAATGCCAGTCTTTCAAGGATACTGGTTGCCCTTGTCCTTCCAATTTTAACCCTGTACATGAGGACAGGCTCCCATTAGAGCACAAGTTAAAGAGAATGAGGCCGAACTATGCAAGCAACAGTTTCGTTCCCAAGTAATCTTGACAGTTAATCAGAATTTTTTTCCCCTTTTATAATATCACAATATGATGATTAAAAACACACAAGTTGACGTCAAGTTGACGTTAACATGTAAAATTGATATGTTAAATATGTATGCATTTTCCTGAAGAAAAAACTTGACTCAATTGCTTGTAATTGATAGATAAAGTGGGTTTTTAAAGCATTTGAATGGTAGAACCTCTCTGTGTTAGAAAAAAAAAATGCAAACAGCCATAAATTTTGAGGATGGTCATGATTTTCAATTACTCGAATAGTAAATAAATTATAAAATCATTTTTGTTTGACTGTTTCTGGTCTTATATTTTTCTTTGTTAGTACTTAAGTTTTCAATATACTCTGTTGAAGACATAAGCAGCTAGAAAGATCACGTCTGAGCAGTCATTCCTGTTATACTTCTTTGAAATCTACTTAAAGTCTCATGCACAGTCGGTGCATTGTAAAGTCTCCAGACGTCTGTGCAGACATAAGAAATTGACAAGCATGCGGACATTCTTATGGACCCTCGCACTCACCTAATAATGAAATTTACATCACTTAGACCAGGGGTCCCCAATCCCAGTCCACGAGGGCCGGTGTCCCTGCAAGTTTTAGATGTATTTTTGATCCATCACAGCTGATTTAAATGGATAAATTACCTTCTCAACATGTCTTGAAGTTCTCTAGAGGCCTGGTAATGAACTAATCATGTGATTCAGGTGTGTTGATCCAGGGTGAGATCTAAAACCTGCAGGGACACCGGCCCTCGTGGACTGGGATTGGGGACCCCTGCCTTAGACCCTATCAGACTTGTGGACCAGGCAGGAATAATCAAGGTTTTAGTGTGTAACATGCCACTACTGTTTGAATATGGTGGCAATGCAAGTAAAAGCTATTTGTCAGCCACTGAAAGTAGGAGAAGTTGTTACTACCTACCAGGCTTTGGACCTGTGATACACATGTGCCAAGGTGAGATTAGATGATACTGTGTAAACAGGAGAAACTTGCAAAGGCAAAAGCAAGTGCAGCTGTCAGAAAGTTCTCTGCAGAACATCTTTAAAATGAAAAAGAAAATACAGTCCAGTTCAAACCCAGTTAAAGAGAGCCTGTCGCAAGTAGTCCACATCATAGACAGTATAAAATATGGATGTAGATTCTGTGTTTGTAAAGTGAAGCCAAAGCAGAAGGGCCAAAAACCTGCATTCATTCTAAACTCCTTTTGAAAACAGACTCACAGTTGTATTAAAATCTTTCCTGTGTTTATGGGCTCATTTGCTAGTTTTAGGACATATTGAATAAAACATGAAGTTCTTTTTGTAAATTATGCTAATTTTAAGTGGTTAAAAACAAAGTTTATCTAGGATATCCTATTATTTAATGACTTAACAATCACAGGTCTTTACAAGGATGTAAGAAATGCTCTGATCAGGGCATTATAATGAGACTACTATTCACTGGATTGGGCCGTGGTGGCTATGTCCATACTGTATATTGTCTATGGGTGGGAAGTGATCTTTAAAGAGTGATTAAATAGTTCCCAGTGAATATGGGCTAGGATTCTTCCTGTGAAATGTCCTTTCCTACTTAAAAACCCAGAAAACATGCTAGCCAGTGCCAAACACTTTGTCACATTTTGTTGTCAGAAAGAAGAGATTGCTGATCTGATTATTTAATCATAAATTATTCAGCCTGGAACTTGCCAGAATTGTTGGGAACACCAGAGCTGTGCTATTTACTGAGATGGCTTACCCCTTAACACAAAAGCCCTGGTTGTTTTATGAATAAGTGCAATACTAAAACTGCTATCATGCTTGTTCTCTTCTTGGAAAATTAAATGTCTACTATGAAATTTAGAGTTCCCTTGTATTTTTGATGCCTATGAGTAATGGGGGCTGCCCCAATCATTTTGGAGGCTGCTTAACAACTAATCAATGGCTCTCAGGTTTCTTAATATAGAGTAAGAGTGGGACTTTCATAAGCAGCGGGAGGCTATTTCTGCTCAGTCATCATGGTACTGGGTGTGTATATGTGAGCGAAAAAAGGAAGCAGGGAAAGTTCATTCAAAGTACTAGATAATAGAGGGTCTCATGACTGAAAGCTGCAATCTTCATGTAGCAAGATAACTGACAGATGCCATGTTGGCTTCAGGTGCAGGCTCAGCTTCAGTGTTGTACTTTCTCTAAAGTGCTGGCACCCACAGTGCACCCCAGTGACTCTGCAGCTTGTGTTACTACACCGTCACAAACCACATCAGAAACGAGCTCGGTTACACTGATGAGTAGGCCACAGCGACAACATACAGAGGGGGACGTTTTCCTCTCAGAAACCCAAGAAGTCCCTAAAGCTGTGATTCATGCTGCCTCATGTAGTTTTTCCTGCCGGTGCTTTAAGGTCAGTCTCGAGAGATGCAATGGAAATTTCAATAAAAATCCCTGATTACAGATCCACTCAACCTACATCCTGAAACACAGCTGAGTTGCGCTTGGTGGCAGCACTATTTCATACCCTGCCCCTCCATTGCTCTGTGGGGGTTAAGTGACTTTTCTTTACTTGGCTCGTTTCCTCTGTAACACAAACATTTGCTGAAAGCCTATAAACAGTCTCTGAAAAAATGTTATTTAATTGTACCTGCATTTTAAAACCATCTCCTGCTCTTGCCACTGTCTCGTGCAGGCGTGCTCTGTTTGCAGCAAGAATTACTAGGTCAGGCTTCCATACAGGCAGTGATGTGGCAGGGTTGAAATCCTCCTCACTGCTGTTGTGGTCTCTGTCTCCAGGTGCATGATGAACCTACTGTGCTGTAGCTGTCTAAGCTAGTCAGGTTGCCTCACCATGGCAAAACCTGGGAGCGACAGAGATGGAGCCATGGTGGATAAGCAGGCGGGGAAGAAGGTAAGGTGACTCTCTTACTTCAAATAGAAGCTTCTATTACCATCCTGTGGTAAACACAAGGAATATTTCCTGCAAGTTTACAAAAGTGATACTTGTTTTCTTTACATTTTCTTGGGGAAATACTGTACAAAATTGGACCCCAAATAATACACAGGTGATTCTAAATACAACTAAATGAATTCAGAGTTTGGCAGAAACTGTCAATATGATCACATGATCAATGAAAATGGCATTTGAATAAACAAAGATTGACTGCTTGGTTCACATGATATTGTAGAACAATCTGGTTCATTCATATTTTCTTTCATCGAGCAAACTAGGTAAAATAAAGCTAAATTGAGAAGCTGTTATTGATGCTAAATCATGTGGCATGCAGAGAGTGTTAGCCTCTAAGACAGCTGACTTCTTTTAATGCTTCTCTAGAGTGTGTGTCACTTTTTGCTTCCTGAGTGACAGGTTTTGTTTTTGTTTTTTTTTTTGTTTCAGTTCTCAAACATCTGCATGAATGTTTCTTGGGTTTTAGAGCTCTGATGTGTAAACACTCATCACCCACTTGCTGAACACTAACATCTGGGCACCAGCAGGGAGCACATCTAAGCTTGTAGCGGCATTATTCATTATATCGGCTTGTTCTGTAAATGTCAGTGCACTTCAGCTGCCATACATGTACATGTTGACATCGATGCGGTTATGTTCGGCCAACATTATGATTTGATTGTATGTAGTTTACCAGTGATAGAACGAGATAAATCTTGTGGTTCATCAAAAGCATATTCTTAACACAGCATATATTTATGTGGGTTTTTTCTATTGTGATACAGTACTCTGCTTTAACCCAGCTGATGCACTCGAATGTTGTGCATGAGAAATATCTGACGTACTATCTCCTATATTACCATGCAAACAGGGCTTAATTGCCCTTTTCTACATAAATACAAGGAAGCATTTGTGTCTGCCTTTATTTTCAAGGCAAAGGTACTTCACATCTTAGCTCTCATCTACTTTCAGCCGTGCCAGACACTTCAGCTTTGCACAGCTGGCACATTGCTTCACTGAGATCAAAGAAGCACCATGCTGCAGACATTTTCCTCCTGCCAGAAATGTATTTTACTGCACCAAAGTGCAGCACACTAAAAGTAATGGTTCTGAAAAAGCTTTGTCTGCAGATCAGAGTGCAGAATAACCCAGTAACTGAAAGACACTGTGATAATGGAGAGATTAGTGGTATTGCTGTGGGTTGTGTTTGATGCTGGAGTGTTTTCGCTCCAGCTCTACCGTGTGTATTTTCTGTAGAATCAAATAGTTTTATATGTGCATGGAGTGGCTAAATTCAATTCAGGCATTGAAAACCAAAATTACAACCATAGAAGCAATCAGCAGCTGCAAGTGGGAGGGATTAAATTTAACATCTTGTGTCTTTTGAAGTGGGTGTTGTCGTCTTTTCTGCTCAATTATGGCTCAGATTTTGGTCACCAAAGAAATGCAAATTACCCAAATGAGGTGGTACTTGTGTTCAGCAGGAAGCCACCCTGTATATGTAGGTAATTTTCTTGCTTTATCGTCCCATTTCAGGCTTTTCGTGGTCAACCTTGCTTTACGTGTTTTCAGTATTATAGCTATTAAATTTGAAGGGTTTGAGTTAGGAATTAGTTGTCACTGCAACATCAGTTAATCTGAGTGTCTCACTCAGTTTGTCTATAAAATGTCTGAAAGTTGTGATGCAAGTATGAGATAATCTACCAAAGCTGTGGGGGACGACCCTAAACAATTTTTGTCTCACCAGCAGGCTATATACAGTTTATAATGCAATGCATTTGAGGGCGGAAACTGCAGATATATTTTTGAATCGGATATGATTTAAATTGATGATCAGTAAAGGTGCTGTTATGCATTAAAAAGAAACCGTTAATCTATGAAGTCTGATGGTATTGAATGCTTGCCTGGCAGTGCAGGTTGCACAGAATATTTTCACACTCCCACAGCACAGTGCCATAATAATGGACTTATTTTTCTTCTGTTTTTTCTCTTTTGTGTGTAAACTGATGGGGGAGAAAGCTCCAGATCTTGTATTCTTCCCTTGAGACTTTGCCTTGGGAACAACATTTAAGTGAGCCTTGCAAGCGGCACCCAAACACCGTATTGCAGTCGATGTTATCTCTGCAGTATAAGTCACGTAAAGCAGGAACTACCACCTGCATACTAAGCTCGATCCTGTTAGCTGTCAAACTAGTTGACATGGCTTTTAAAATGAGACTGCCAGGGTTTATTTGAGGCCATTGCTCCTTTGTTTACATATCCAGACACACTCGGCACTCAACTGAGGCCACACCTCTGCCTCGTTTGACCCGATTTTAATTCTTTGTGTGTTTTATTTCCTCCTCACCTTTGACAGAGCAAAGACAAGTTGTCGCCTTTCACCAAAACGCCAAAGTTGGACCGGAGTGAATTGCTGGGGAAGGAAGGGAAAGCAAAGTCTTCCATGAAGCGCAAGCTCTCCTTCACTACCAGTCCGCCCCAGGCAGAGGAGCGAGACTCCGACACGGGTAAGGAGTGTTGCTGTTCCTCCCTCCAAACAGCCATGCTGCTGGCTCACTGCCATGTCTGTACACTGCCCCCTGGTGGCCTGCTGTCAAACAGGTCTTCAAATAGTCAACAATGGGTCAATATTGTTTCGAAAACGGGGCCTAAGTCAGGTCTCACTGATGAACTTGTGGCCTGTTGTGTGTATTCTGAGATGGATGAAGAATCATTCTATGAGAATGTATTTATTTTTTAGTGTTACAAATAGTAATCAGGGCCTCCTACCCCACCTGCTAATATAACACCATGTTTTGTTTTGTTTTTTTCTACATTCAACACATTATGTCCTTATCTACAAAACCCATTTAAAAAGAAAGACCAAAACCAGCAGTGAACTATGTAGCCGTAGATATCCAGTATATAAGTGAACTGTAAAAAGCCCCCCAAGAATCTCCACTGTTTTACGTGTTCCCTCATTTTCAGTCCTCAATAGTCAAATAACCCTCTACAAATGCACTGCAATGCTGTATTTAACATTTGTTTGTTACATACACTATTTGTATTTGTATTTTTACATGTTTTTATAAACTGCACTGTTTACCTTTGCAGTTGTCTTGAACCTCACTGATGGTGTACAGATTTCCCAATAACTGTCGCTATGTTGACGATAAAAATGCGTTCAGCTTAGCAGTGCAGACATGTCGTTCTTCCTCTCACTTGTGTAAACACTGTTCTAACCCCCTCTTTCAGTTAGAATTTTAACTATGTGTTTATCTGATTCAAGGCCTAAAAATAGGTTACTGTATCGTACAGCTGTAATTATAATAAATAAACTGCATGTTTATGGACTGCTTGAAGTCCTGCAGGTTTGCCTTCATCTCCTCTGTAGAGCAAAGCTCAACATGATCGTTTTCATTGTGTGGTCCTGTGTCATTCTAACAGATGAGAACCCTCAATTTTGGAAGTATAATTTATGTCGCACATGTAATAAACTAGCACAGAGAGTGGCTTTGCCTTCCAGCAGCTTCCCCCGGTCCTTTTGTTGAGCAGCTGTAGGACGAGGCGAAGAAGCGACCCCAGTGACCGCCTCGGACCGGATCTCCTCTCCTGTCTGCTGTGTTGCCATGACTCATAATCTGTGCGTGGAGTGCGAGTGTGCCTTTGTGGCTGTCTGTGTTTGAGTTCATGTGAAGCGAGGAGGGTGAGAGAGAGCGAGCGAGCGTTAATGCAGTGCTTTCCCACCCTTCCACCCCCCCACCTTGCTCTCCTTTTCCTCCCCTCTCCCCCCCCGCTCCCATCCTCTCTGCTTTGCACTGTAGATGACTCAGACCCAGGCCAGTCGAGTGAGACCTGGGGAGAGAGATTAGTGCCTCCCTGCAGGATATACGCAGGTAATCGCTGCAGCCCGATCCTCAGCCCCCGCGCCCATCCACTTTGCGCTGCTATTCTGCTGTAAACACACATGCACACATGCACGCGTGTGTGTTTTCGCCTTGCATCTCCCCCCTATTAGAGCTCACGCATGTCTGTGTTTAGTAACAACCGACCGGTGGAGACTGGGGGGGCCCGAGGAGTGCCATGGGCACTTGGCTGGCTTAAGAGAATGCCATCTTCTTTTTGTTTTTGTTTTGTTTTTTTTAACTGTTTGTTTTTTGTTTTAAACCTCATGCTTGTCATCTGTTTCTCTGTGCGCTCAACAGATACAAGGGGAAGAGGAAAAAATGTGATGCAGTCACAATGAAGTTGCATCTTGTAAAAGAGGACCTTTTTTGGTGTTTTTTGTAATTTGTCTCCAAACTCATTCTTGTTACAGATAAAGATGGACCAGACAAGAAGAAGGTGAAAAAGGAAGCTGGGGGCAAGAAATCCCAGGCACCCAACTTTTTGTTTGGGTATCCGCTGTCGGAGCGCAAACAGATGGCTCTCCTAATGCAGATGACAGCCAACAGTCCAGGTTTGTGTACTCGCCCTCTCACCTTGTCCTCAAGAAGGGTCAGTGTGTATTTACTGCTAGATGAGTCATACTTCAGAACGTCTCTTGTTTTTGTTTTGTTTTTTAGGAATAGGATAAAAACCTTATCTGTGGTGTTTGTTAGTGATATTGTACCGCTGCCGTAGATTAGATCTGAAAATAGCTGACTTGGAGAGGGGTTAGGGTTACTGTGTTTTTTGGTTTTGTTTTGTTTACGTGTTTTCTAGTAGTTATTGCAGTTTGGTTTTGTTTGTCTTTTGCTTTACTCATTAAAGGAGCTGTTTGACAGTGTTAAGCCTACAAAAAACTGCAACTTTGTAAGAGCACAAAAAGGAGCATTTCCCAAACTGAAAAATTATTCCGTTAAATGACTCCAAATGAATTTGAGAGAATCGGGTCAGGATATTTGGGAATTAAGCAGTGGTGCTGGAAGGGGATGAAACTGCATTGTGGGGGGGCGGTACCATGCCACTTCCTGCTGCCGTAGTCTGTCTACTACAGGAGATGTCTGGTTTTGCTGTACCCTGTGCTATGTGAAAAAGTTACTTCCTCTTGATAAGTTGAATAATATTTGTCATTTCCTTTCCATTACGTTGTTGGCAGTTTTAAGAATTTTGAGAATTTTTCTTTTCCCCCAAATATGGTCTCTAGTCACTAGACCTTTTTTTTTCTTTTTTCTTCATTTGTTCATGTATGTCATCCTTCATCACCGGTGCTCATCAGCAGTCGATGAGAAATTGGTGACTGTTACAGTAGACAGTTTGAGGGGAATGATAACCCTCATTTGTTAGGAAAATGGCCTAAATGTGCACACATACCTTCTCCATTGCAGTCTGACTGTGCTTTATATGATGCTATCTGTAATGCTGTAGTAACGGACTGCTCTGTTATTGCCAACAAATGGGATATTCAGTGGTGGAAAAAGTACTCAAATGATCTGATGTTTGTCAGTTAGTCCATTTCCATATCTTATTAAAGTAGCTCTGATAAACATTACAGTGCATCTTCCGGAAATCACGGAACTGCATTTGTCTGAATTTGCATAGGTATACATATGTGCATGTCCTCCAAAGTAACCGACATCATGTAGGCGATGAAGATGATGGTGTGCACAGATAAAACGGAGGGACTGCAGAGTTCACCGCTAAAGGAGAGAAGTAAAAAATAAATAAATAACATCATTATTCAAAGAAAGTGATGGCACACAGATACATTTTGTTGATGACAGTCTGCACAGCTGTGTGTAGGTTGTGTTTAGCACCAACACACAACCATGCCAGTCCCATTAGTGCTATTTAGTTTCCAATACTATGGCAACCCCATTTCATGTTTCATAGACCCATACATGTTCTTTCAACTATTGCTGCTTGTCTACAGGCTGAATTTGTAGCAAACAGCAGTAGATCTAGTTTGCTTGAGGTGAAGGGGCTGTCTGAGTGGACCAGGATGTTGTGAATTCACTGAACTCTGTACTGACACCATGCATTCAAACGTGCATGTGTAATGCCTAGAAAGGTCCAGATGCATGTATGCTTACTCAGACATGGGTTTAAGCAGTCTCTCGTTCCCAGTAAAACTGGATTCACTGTAGTTGTTCAGTCTAGAGAGAAAAGCCGTTGTCATAGTGTGTGATGTGCTTTTTTTTCTGTCTCTCTTCCCTTCGAGCATCATTTAAGTCTTTTTCGCTCTCCCTCTCTCTCTCTCCATGTGTCCAGACTCTACACCGAGTCACCCCTCACAAACGACCCCTGTGCAGAAGAAAGTCCCCAGCAGCGCCTCGTCTCGGCAGAAAGACAAGGTCAACAAGAGGAACGAGCGAGGGGAGACTCCCCTTCACATGGCAGCAATCCGGGGAGACGCTAAGCAAGTTAAAGAGCTCATTAGCCTGGGAGCTGATGTCAATGTCAAAGACTTTGCAGGTACGACGCCCCAGGAGATGATCATTTAACAGCTTTCATCATGTCCCAGCAGTTGTTAATAATGACATTAGACTGAGTAACAGATGCTGATGCAAAGGCAATGTCTCAAAATGAGCTGTAATCAGTCTGCGCATTACTACTGCTTATGCAGCTGTTGGTATGTCGAGTAGTAGAATTGAGAAAACAGCTGGTAAAATTTTTTAAGACTCTTCTCCTGTCCTCACCAGGTTGGACGCCTCTGCATGAAGCCTGTAATCTTGGTTACTATGATGTGGCCAAGGTCTTGATAGCAGCGGGTGCAGAGGTGAATACGCAGGGTCTGGATGACGACACACCACTTCATGATGCTTCCAGCAGCGGGCACAAAGATGTAAGAGCTTTGAGTTAGTCTGTAACTGAATGTCTTAAAAGTATATTGCACTTAAAAATTTTGATTAAGGACTCTGCACAGGTCTGATGTGTGAAATTGTAACACAATGTAAGAAGGACATTGTCTCAGTGCACTTACAAAATTTGATTAAACATTTCTGAGAATCAAAACAAAAATACACAAATTGATTTAAATTTGGCTTATCACCATTTCAAGGGATCAAACCCGGACAGCTTCCAGGCGAATGCTACTTTTAGGTCGCTCAGCAGAAGACTTGTTTTGTCTTCCTGCACTGCCTCTAAGATGCATGGTGCATCTCTTTCAGCTTTTCAAGACGGTGACCTTTCAACTTTGTGGAATTTGTGGATTTGGCAGGGAGACATATTTGGCAAGTAGGGAGGTTAGTGAGCCAAGATTATGTCAACATAGCCAGAAAAACGTATGTGTTCTTAATGCGCTCTGTGCCGGCACAGGATGGCACGCATCACAGTTCAGGTCGTTTGTGCTGAATATTTTCCTTAGACGTCTCAGGATGTTAGATGAACTTGAGCGAGTTGTTGGTGTCACCTTGGGGGATAAATTTACAGTGAATAACAATCTTGCGAATGTTGACAAGCATGCTCCAGTTAGTACTCCTGTTCGCTCAGGAAACTGCGGACTCTTTAACTGAAACCTGCAAAAAACTTTTGTCATAGCTGGACACCCAGACACCCCCCTCACCCCCCACCCCGCTATGAAAGCAGAGTCAGTCTGACAGATAGAAGTTGGCTGCTGCAAGTTTTGAGGGCTGTGGTGAAATCGTAGACCACACATGCAAGCGATCAGAATCTAGCCTAAAAATGAGCAAGCTAAAAATAGCAGCAGCACTGAAAACTGACCCAAGAGGATGACTTTAAAAGGGAGATCAGCCAAATTTTAATCTGGTGTGCTTGTATGTATTCATGAGCCAATTCTTTTTGGATCGCACCTCTAATATAAAGGTTGCACAAGTCCATCCTTAATGCAGGAAGAGTCAGAGTGCTGTTACATTTAGATGTGGACATTGCATACATGTTTTTGTTTGGGGGTTTTTTTGGTTTTGGTTTTTTTGGCTGTCTTTAAATGTTAAGTCAAATATTTATTTCTGTTGCATCAACTTGCAGAATGTAGTATTTTATGATAATAAGAAGAAGATGGCCACTCTTAGGTCATCAGCCAGTAAATTTGTTTTTAAGTTGTTCGAGTTTAAAACTGATCAAAATGCATCAGATTGCCTTAAAGTGCATTTTGTTACAATTTTAAATGCCTTGGTAAAATGTTAGATTTTACCTTTTAAAAAATCTAAGGCATGTCTGTCTGTCTAGGATTTCTCAGTGTAATTGTTGTGTTTTCTGTAGATTGTGAAACTTCTGCTTCGTCACGGCGGTAACGCTTTCCAAGCCAACAAGCGCGGCGAGCGCCCGGTGGATGTGGCAGACTCTCAGGAGCTGGAACAGCTATTAAAGGGAGAAGGGGCCGTGTCGGACCATGATGACAGCTCTTCAGGTGATTGTCCCTCCTGTGTAATATTTATATTTTGTTTTGTTTTTTTACTCCCCTATCATCGACATCCAGTAATGTGTCCACTGTAAATGAAGCTTAAGTCTACTGTACTCCACAGAATCTGAAGACCCACCATCTGTCAATCCATCCAGTGTCGATGACAACATGGAAGACTCTGATACTGAAAAGGACTCTGCCACGAAAGCATCGTCTTCCATGCCGGGGATGGATGAGTACGAATTTAAGGACGAGGAAGAGGAGGACAATCTCAGTAAAGCCCTGAATGACAGACACATCCTCAGGAGGGAGCTACGACAGCCGGAGAAGGAGGACAAAGACAGGAATCACGTTGCAGTAAAGCAAAGCAACAAGGGGGATTCCTCATCAAAGTCCAAAAAGCAGAAGACGTCTCGTGTCCACTGCAGCTCGGATACCTCCAGCGACGAAACGGAGAGCCTCTCAGAGAAGAGAAGCTCCCCCACCTGCTCTCATAGCTCGGAGAACGTCAAGCCGGACACGAGGTCGAAAAAGGACAATACTGAGCAAAAGGACAAAGGTAAAGTTAAGAGGAAGAGCAAGAGCCAGAATAAAAACAAGGAAAACCAAGAAGATGGGAAAGAAAACAGTAAAACGCTAGTCCTCTCTCTGGCAACAGTGTCTGAAAGCACAGAGAAGGGCCGGGAGGAAGACTCTTTCAAGATGTCTTTCAGTCCCAAAGATGACTCATCCGTCCACCTCTTCCACTTGTCAGCCATCAAATCTCCTAAACTGAACCACAGCCTGACAGATAAACAGACACCACTGAAACAGGAAAATGCGAAGATGTGCGTTTCCATCACTGACAGCTCGTGTCCGGTGGACGGTGTCAAATACAACCACTACACAGACGCAGACTACTGCACTGAAGGCTCCAGCACGAAGGGGTGTAAGCACAAGGAAAAGAGCAAACATCAACAGAAAGACTCCAGTGTGGACGGCGACGACGGCCACTCGAGCCCCTACAAAGACGGCAGCATAGGAAACAGCATAGACAGTGAGGGTGCCTTACGGAAGACTGATTTAGACGGAAAAGTCGTGAAGAAGCATAAATTTAAACACAAAGAGAAAGACAAACACCGCAGGGAATATGAGGCAGAGCGGAGCCGCCAAAGGCAAAAGGAGGCCAGGAAAGACAGCCACAGGAATTTGGAATTTGACAGAGAGTTCTGGAAAGAAAATTTTTTCAAAAGTGATGAGACAGATGAACCTCTGCCAGTAAAAAAGGAAAGTGAAGACAACAGCTCGCTTCAGAAGACTGCTGATTCCTCTCCTGTGAAAGATGAGCGAAACCCAAAGGAGAAACACTCCGGCAGCAAGGAAAAGAGGCCAAGAGAGGAGCGAGAAAAAGACAAGAGCGTGAAAAAAGAGCGGAAGGAGGCGGCAGGAAGAGAAGAGAAGGTGAAGGATTCAAAGCTCAGCGAGCATGACGAAAAGGTGGACTGCCACGGCTCAGGGCGGATTCCTGAGGAGTCGCTGCAGAGCAACAGCATGAAAGAAGAGACAGAGGAGAAACCCATAAGTGGGATCACAGCTGATCAAGAACAGCTGGAGCCTGCAGAAAAAGGCTCACGCGAGAAAACTGACAAGAGGCTCCCAGGAAAGGAAAAGGACTCAGACAAAATGGAGAAAAGGCATCTTGACAAGGAAAAAAAGGTCAAAACAGAGCACTCTGACAAAACTGAACCACAGAACTCAGTGGATCGTTGGAAGGAAAAGGAGCGAGCGGGATCCATCTCTTCCGTTTCGCCTGGAGAGAAAAGCTACAAAGAAAACGAGAAGCTGAAATCTTTAACCACAACAAAAAAGCATGAAGACAGCAGGAAAAGTAAAGATAAGTTTGACAAACGGTCTGATAAGGAGAGGCAGGACAGAGACTATAATGCCGGGGATCACAGAGAAAAGGATCGCACAAGCTCTGATAGGAAAGGAAAACCTCTGGAGAAGACCACGGATCACAGTAAATCTGATCGCGCCAAAGAAAAGGACTTTGACAGGAAAAGAAGAGATAAAATAAAAGATGGAACGCTGTCCTCGACCTCCAATCTGAAATTACTTTTAGAGGAGAAGAAAAGCCATCTCTCTGAGAGCGGCAAGTCCTTATCTACAAAATCAAAGGAGGATGCAGTGAGAACGCCGGAGAAGGATCGCGATAGGCGAGACCGTGACAAAGACTCGGATAGACACAAGGACAAGGATAAAGAGCGACACAAAGACCGCTCCCAGCAGGCCAAAATCAGCAAGGCCAAATCCAGTGAGACGGAGGCAGACAAGGCCAAATTGAAAGCCCCGCCAGCAATACGAGACACCAAACCAAAAGAAAAGAGACTTGTGAACGATGACCTGATGCAGACCAGCTTTGAGCGCATGCTGAGCATGAAGGACCAAGAGATTGAGCTGTGGCATCGGAAGCACCTAGAAAAACTCAAACAGAAAGAGCGGGAAAGGCTTAAACAGCGGCCTGTGGCAGATCCAGGGAAGTCCAAGCCTAAAGACAGATCAAAAACAGAATCATGCTTGAGTAAGGAGCTAACACGCTCAAAAAGCTCTGAAACATCTGATGTCCACAGCAGAGATAAATCCCTGAAGGATGGCACTAGCCCCAGAACGGTGTCACTTGATGGGAAGAGTCTGCCCTCTATCAGCGCAAAGGTCATATCAGCCGTGGAAAACTGTCTGACGAGATCACCCCGTCCTGAGAATGACCGTTGTGGCATCATTTCCAGGTCTGTTTCTTTAGTCTCTGTTGCCAGCTCAGAGGATTCGTGCCAGGCAACGACATTAACTCCCAGAAATGCCGAATACGATTCTGATGTAAACATGGAAGCCTCAGACTCCCAGCCTGCATTTCTCCAGTCTTCCCTCGTCATTCAAGCTACAAGGTCGCCGTCTGTTCACGATAAAGACTGCAACAGTCTTCCAGATGTTTCACAAGGTAATCGAGTGATGTCCGGCAGGCATGAATCTCCTTACCTCAGGGCTATTCTGGATGAGGATGCCAACTCATCAACTGAAGGCAAAGCTGTTGAAAATCTGCCAAAATCCAACCTGATTGTGATCCCAGGAGAGGAGCCGAGAATGAAGGAGGCCTCAGAAAGCGAGGAGAGCCTGAGTACACAACAAAATTCAAATTCAGTTACCGATTCAGTCACAGAGAGGGAAGGAAGCACTGCTGGATGCTCGACAACACAACTGTTAAATAAAGATCTTCCCAGTAAAAGCGTGACTCTTCCACAGTCCAGCAGCTCACAGTGCAGTAGTTCTCAAAGTGGGTCGGCGGAGCAGAAACCTCTTCCTCTATCTGAGCCTCCTGCTGTCCAAGACATCCAGTGTCAGATGGAGACTTCACAGGCAGAATGTGTTACTAAAGAATCTGATCAGCCGTCAGTACCTACAGCTTCTCAAACTGCTGAGGTGTCAGCACTCACAAACACAAAGCTCTTCCAGCATAGAGAACCACTCCCGTCTTCTGGTATTGAGAATCAGCAACAGGCCGAGTTGGTTACCACGGAGGTTTCTGACCAAAATGACACACTCGTGGAGACCGCTCACGGAACAGAACCAGAAAATATGGAAACGGATGCAGAAAACTTGACAACAGAAGCGGCGGGGAGTCCCATACCGTCCACCAGCTCGCACATTCCCACCTCTGCTGCCAGAGAATCCTCAACGGGTTTCAGCAGATCTGATGAGTCCAGGCCTTCTCAAGAGGATGCGGATGCAAGTGGCCAAGACTGCAAGAAATCACAGCCTTCCAGCGACATCTCAGGCCCATGTCTCGATGCTCTTACGGAAAAGGAAAGCGTGTCCTGTTCGAGCCCTGAACACAAGACTGAAGGGACAGCAGATGTACCACAAAGCTCGCACAACAGCGGTGGTGGTGCTGCTGTCTCTGCTGCAACTGAGAGTTCATCCGTTGAAGGCAGCCTGAGTACAGACGGCTCACCTGAATCCAAAGCAGAGGCCTCCTCAGAGCCCATGGAGGTCACACCCGCCGAGGAGAAACCAGAGTCATCCTCAGCTCTAGAAGAGCAGAGCCAAAGCGCCGTCCAGTCAGCAGATCCAACAGACGTCAGCAGCAGCGCCTCAGGGAGTTCCTCTCCGCAATCCGGAGACCGGGAGTCCGACTCCTCAGGGGCGAAGCTCAAGGTTCGCGCAGCAGACGAGGAAATGGACATTCACGTGCCCCATCCACGCAAGAGGAAGATGCCGAAGGTGTCGCTCTCCCAGCCGTGCTCCACCACTCAACAAGAGAGGGAACAGCAGTCGCTAGCGGCTATCGTTGACTCTGTAAAGCTGGAGGAGATCGAACCTTACCAGTCGGACAGGGCTAACCCATACTACGAGTTCCTGCACATCCGCAAGAAGATCGAGGAGAAGCGTAAAGTGTTGTGCAGCGTCGCCCCGCAGCCGCCGCAGTATTATGACGAATATGTGACCTTTAATGGCTCATACCTCCTAGACGGGAATCCACTCAGCAAACTCTGTATACCAACTGTGAGTCGTCATTGTTATTATTGATTTTATGTTATTTTTTAGACAAAACTGCAGCAGGGATGATGTGCATACTCTTTTATGATTCAAAATGAAGCTAGTGACCATTTGACCTTTAGTGCAAAGAACGGAGCCCAGTGATGGTTTGATCTCATTATCTTGGCTTCATAACATGATCCATAACTGCAGTTGAATATCAATTTACACTAATCAGGCGGCTCTAATTTATATATTTCTGGGAAGAAAAATCATTTGCTCTCCCTTTCACTGCATGTCAAAGTTAACATTAAATTTCTGTCACATCCTCTATCCCTGTTTTTGGCGGTCATGTTAATCCGGCACGTTGCACCGCTGCAGCTGTGTTGAAGACAGGGGGGTCAGTCATAGATTATACAGGGGGAGGTTATACATTTTGAAGAGATGAGACTTTGTTGGAAAAATATTGAAAAGAAAATTAAATCTTATCAGTGAAACAGAAGAGTGACAAAAAGCAGTCTAGTAGTCAGATGAGCTAATGCCAAGGCGAGCCATCCATTCATCCACAGCACAATCATTTATGTTTTCACCCAAACTGTGAGCACACCATTGATGTCTTGGTGTTAACTGCTCATTTATTAAGGCTCAGAGCCTTAAGCATTTCATCTCCCATGTTTACCAGGACAGCTGCTGCAATCCAAAGTGTATTTTAGAGCATATTAGAGGTCTATGTGCTGCTCATGCTCAGTTTTCTGCATAGACGCACGGCATCACTGCTACACACCAATCATTTTACAGTACTAAACTTTAAATGATAATATTTTCTCATCTCTCAGATGTAAAACTGCAGTCCTGACCAAGTTTGTAAAAATCTTTCTCCTTTTTAAACGGTTCGTTTGGACAGATAACTCCTCCTCCGTCATTACCTGAGCAGCTCAAAGAGATGTTCAAACAGCAGGAGGTGGTCCGCATGAAACTACGACTGCAACACAGCATTGAAAGGGTACGTAGTTCTGCTGTTGGAGCTTCGCATTGTTAAATGTCGTCTGCGTTATGCCTGCAGGTATATTAACCATGACTGCGTTTGGTGCTGTGTTACATGTGTTTTCTTAAAAAGATTTGAGTTTCACACTAACACACACAAACGTTGGATTTATGACACTGACTGGATTTCTTTTTTCCTTCTTTAAGGAAAAGCTGATTGTTTCAAACGAGCAGGAGGTCTTACGAGTCCATTACCGGGCAGCAAGAACACTAGCCAATCAGACTCTGCCTTTCAGTGCCTGCACCGTTTTATTGGATGCTGAAGTGTACAACATGCCGCAGGATGTCCAGGTAATTAACACAAGGACATCCGTGGGTTATGTTTTACAGTCCCGTGTTTTTAGTGTATTTTGGGGAGAATTTGTGAGTTTATCATTTGTTTGTCTCATAGAGTGATGATGGCAAAACATCAGTAAGGGACCGATTCAACGCCAGGCAGTTCATGTCGTGGTTACAAGATGTCGACGACAAGTTTGACAAACTAAAGGTGAGCAGTGAATCTGAAATTTTAAGGAAATGGTCAGAAATATCATTGCAGGAGATTTTTATTCTATTCCAAAAAATGTAGAAAGAGTTGTTTATTTGTTTTAGATGGTCTTACTGTCTCATATGTGAATGCTTTTAATCTTTCAGTGATTGTATCCTGCTAGTTGTTGCTTTTTACATCTAAGATACAGATCTCTCCCTTTCATGCATCTGAGATTTATCTTGTGACATCTTGGCGTCCGTGCTCAGGAAGCCAAGAGGCAGCCAGGAAACTAAGAGAAGGGTTAGGGATAGCCAGAGAGCAGCGACTTCCAAGTTTAAAGCAAGGGGGATGTTTATAAGTTAATTAATTGCATATGGCTTTATTCTCTGAAAGGGATGAAAAATAAATGTGCTAAAAGGAACCACCAACTACACTTCCTGACCATTTTATTAGGTACACCTAACTAGCACTGCATTGGAGCCCCAGAACTGCTTTAATTTTTCATGGCACAGATTTAACAAGGTGCCTGAAACATTGCTGAGATTTTAATCCATATTGACATGATAGCATGACACAGTTGCTGAAAATCCATAATGCTCACGGTCCACCATATCCCAAAGGTGCTCTTTTGGATTGAGATCTGGTGACTGGGGAGGTCATCAGAGTACAGTGAACTCATTGTCAATTTTTTTTTTTTTGAGGTTTGTAATATGGCACAAATATGTGGTCATTTGAGTTACTGTTGCCTTCCTATCGGCTCGACGCGGTCTGGCCATTCTCTTCTGACATCAGCAACCTTCGAGGTGTTTGTGTGGTAAAATGTCTGCAGATGGGCAGTTTCTGAAATACTTGTGAATCAACAACTATGCCACAATAACTTCAATCGTCTCACTTCTTCCCCATTCTGATGCTCAGTTTGAACTCCAGCATCTGACCATGTCTGCATACATAAGTGCACTGAGTTTCTGCCATGTGATTGGTTAACAAGTAGTTGAACAGGTGTACCTGATGAAGCACCCAGGGAAAGTTTCTCTGGTGTAGATCAATGGTACAGTCCAGTTTTTTGTTTTGAATTAAGCGTGGAGGAGAGCGTTTTTGGGTTTAGCAGCAGGGTGGAGAAAAACGTTTCACTTCTTGGTTGCCTTTGTTTTTTCTTCCTACCCTCTCCTCCACCAGTTCCTTCTTGGAGACGGACACTCTTGGTCTAAATGAGAACAGCTGTTGGATGAAGTCACGACCTCTTTTTCTTCCCTCCACAGACGTGTCTTCTGATGAGGCAGCAGCACGAGGCAGCAGCTCTGAACGCAGTGCAGCGCTTGGAGTGGCAGCTCAAGCTGCAGGAGCTGGACCCGGCCACCTACAAGTCCACCAGCATCTTTGAGATCCCCGAGTTCTACATCCCGCTCGTGGAGGTCAACGACGACTTTGACCTGACCCCGATATGAGCTGTAGGACAGACGCGCTTTGCCACAGCGGCGGCTAAATTGCTGACACGAGTGGGCAGCCTGCACAATCGGGGAACAGGAAAGGAAAAAATGTGAAGCACTTATAATGAGGCAGTGATAAAAAAGAGCACTTAAAAAAAGAGACCATTTTAATTCCAGAGCTCTTAGAGTCCAAAACAGGCCGCCCGCCCACGAGGACGGGGAAGGAGACCGTCCAGGCCACAGACGTAGCCGGGGAGCCGAGACGAGAAGCAGGGCCAGGCGGTGCAGCGAAAGGAGGCGCCGTGTGGACAACAACACCTCATCAAGCAGGGTCACACAAGTGAAAGATTTCAATTGTTTTCAAACTGAGTGTTCATACATTGTGTACAGACTGTGCTCTTAATTTTTTTTAACTTATTTTATACATAAATTGTGCATTTGTAAATAGCCATGTAATTATTGTTTTAAACAATAAATGATAGATATTTTGATTGTAAACTTGTTCTGTCTGATGTTTTAATGGACCAAAGTTCTTTTTTCCCCCCCCTTTTTTTTTTTTTTTTAATATTGAGTGTCCTCTTTGTTTGTGATGTTGTCGTTGGCTTAAAATCTTAAGCATGTGTTGGCTTTGGTTGCTTCTTTTTTTCTGTTTTGTTTTTGCTGTTTCTTCCTTCCTCATCTGGACATCCACGCCACAGCTGGTGTTCTTTGACTTTGGCAATTAAATGCTGTGCATGCGTTGCATTGTTTGTACTTTTTTCCTAAAGAGCTGTACTGTGGACTTAATTGTGAGGTTTACTGAAGTGTTCAGACTTTTTTTGTTGTTGTTTTTCTTTTTCCCCTTTTTTGCGCCATTGTGTTATGTCCTTATTGTGACCTCACTCCTCATGTTGTTCATTGTGTCTTGTGCACATTAAAGTCTGTGTTGGCTTCCAAGGAAACAAAAAACAACAAAAAAAAATCATACTTTTACAGTTTCAATGTGAGATCACAACAAATCCTATTTTTTCAGCATAATGCCTTTTGAACGATAGTTCTAAAAAAGTCTATTTTAATATTTACTTGTTACATGACTTGTAGATATTTGTAATATATAATTGAATAAATTTTATTTGTTGTGAAATTACATTTTTTGTTGGTGTGATTCTTGGTAAAACCTATTTTCATAGTACAGTCACCTTAGCTGAACACTATTTAGTGGTAGTACTATGTTTAGCCAGTAGATGTCACTGTAAGCAGCACTGCACCTCCAGCTGTGACTTTATTCTTTTTCCTGTTGAAAAACAGATGCAGTAAAATAAAAATAGCCCCTCGATAAAAGAGCAGTTTTCTGCTGCCACTCAAAGGTAAGGAAGATGGGAAATGCTACTGAAGTCGTTATTTTTGGTGGTGTTAAATCTTTGAAGTTACAAATATTGAGGGAGAGGCTCTGTCATTTGAATACCAACATAACTGCTCTCGCCTATTTTAACAGTTTAAAATTTTAAAAGCAGTGACGTTTAAAATAACAGTTTGGTGGACAATTAGTAACATCTTTCTAGTACCAGTTAGACCCCTTCAGTCCTCAGAGCTTCTGTAATTCTTCATGGCATAAAGTCAACAAGGTGTTGGAAACATTGCTCTGAGATTTTGGTCCATCTTGACATGACAGCATCACACAGTTACTGCAGATTTGTCGGCTGCACATCTCTGAGGTAAAAGAGTTCCAGCACATCACAAAGGTGCTCTATTGGATTGAGATCTGGTGACTGGAGTACAGTACACACTGTTCTGTTCAACCAGTTTGACATGATTTGAAGTTTGTGACATGGAAGGTTTTCATTTTAATTATTTTATTCTAATTGTGCTTTTTTATGTACTTAAAAAAGTAAAATATTTTTTTAATTATTTATTTATTATTTTAATGATGTCCTTATTGTTAAGCACGTTGCTCAGTACTTGCTGTTTTTAAACCACTATATACATAAAGTTGGCTTGGCTTGTGTTATCCTGCTGAGGCAGCCATCAGAAGGTGGGTACATTGTGGTGATAAAGGGGTGACATGGTCTGCAACGGTACTCCGGCTCTGGCATTAAAACAATGTTTGTGTAAATGTTGCAGATGAATTCATCAGACCAGGCAACATTTTTCCACTCTTGGTGAGTCTGTGTAATGGCCTCAGTTTACTGCTCTTAGTTAACTGGAGTGGGACCCGGTGTGGTGTGAAGTAACCCATCTGCTTTGACATGTTGTGCATTTAAAGACGCTCCTCTTGGTGTTGGTTATTTGTCATCTAAAACCCGACACTCATGTGACTGGCTTCAAAACAGTTTGAAATGTCTTTAAGCTCAGCTTAAAGCTGAGTTTAAGTTTCCTCCTTTAGCAGATGAAGGTGAAGAGAGTCCCTTAATGTAAAGCTCTGCTGAAGCAAGTAGCTTGGGTGGAACAATGTCAACAAGCTGCTTACACACGATTGCATCAGCATTATTATTCCAGTAAGATGATATTTAAAGGAGTATAATTAACATGATAATACTAGTCTTGGACCATTAATACTGACAAACATAATGTGTTTTAATAGTTTGCTTTTATTTGGCTTCAACAGATTTTATTTGTCACCTCAATCATTCCCGCACATCATTTTTATGAATGAAGGATTTACTGCGGGACCGTTACCTTTGACACCATAAATTGTATCAGTGTGGAGCTTTTCCACTGCTTTAGTGTGTTTTTAAGGTATATTTATACATGACAGTGAGGAATGATGTGGCACCAGCTCTTCCTAAAACATTTTAACCTGTCCTTGTGTTGCTCTGTCTTCATCTTGTGCGTTCCCCACTTTTTCACACATTCTGGCCCTGAGAAATGCAGTTTCATGCCACAGTATTTTACATACAGTTGGAAACACAAGCCTGAAACTTGAAGCACAGTTTAGGATATGTAAACACTATGCTACATATAAATTGTCTACTCCGCAATATTTTGGATTCAAATATTATAGTTTTAATCCTTATCAATAATTTTAAAGCCTTGGTTAATTGTTTTTTGCAGCTTTTAAAATACAAATCTATTAATATCTTGTTGTGTTACAGGTAAGGGTTTAAAATCATCTGCAACTGTAACAGTAAAGTTACACATATCCGTCAATCAGTAATTATGATTCAATAATGTAATGTGTAGGATTCTTAAGAGGGACATTTTGGATGAAAAGTATTTTTACTTTAGGTAAATTTTAGTATATTTTGGTTTGGTTATACATCACAAAATAATTCTCTGATTTGTTTACACTTTCTTTGACATATTCATATTCCCTCTGACACCCACAGAAGTCATAACAAATGAAAATTAAATAAAATTGATTAAGCAATTGATTAAACTAATCTTGAAAACTTTCAAACCTGACTTTTTGTCCAAAACATAATTCATCACAAATTTAAAGTTAATTAACCTTTGTTAAGATTAAAAAAAAAAAAACCCAAAAAATTTCCTAAATCCGAATAAAATTTTATTTGCCTTCCTCCCCTGCAGCTATGGAAGTGGTGGCCAGTTGGGTCTTTGATGAAGTTTCACAAAAAGCCATGTAAACACCTGTGGAGTTAAACGCCCCATCAGAGGGTTTCCGCGGCGGCAACAAATGAGCGAAGGGTGGCGTCGCGGCGGGAAGTCTGATCAGCTTCACGGCTTCAGATGACCTAATGAGCAACCCACAAGGCCACTAATGAGAGTGGAGACAAAAGGGGGTATGTAATTGGGCAGGGGGGTGGAGTGAAAAGTAAATACTTCCTTTGTTGTTGGGGGGGGGAAGAAAAAGGCAAACATAACCCACCTGCATTGGAAGAAGAGAATTTTACGCACGACACTTTTACGCACCGACCTCTCAGACTTTGCTCCGGGGTCATATTTACGTTAAAGGTGAGCTGAATGATTCATGCGCGTCACCCGGTGACTGTGTGAGACCCGAGACCCGGTGTTTTCCTGCACAGACGCCGGATAGAAAAGGGAGTGTGTGTGTGCCTTTAAGGCGCCCGACTGCCTGTCGCTTTGTGCTGCGGAGAGACTGACGCCCTCTGGACACAGTGGACACTTGAGCGGCGGCAGAACACCATCCTGGAGAGGTTCAAAGAGAGCATAGCCCCAGTCCTCCTTAAAAAAAGGAAAATCGCGAGCTCGTTAACTGCGTTGTGGTAAGTTTGAGACTCTCTAATATCTGCATTTACTCGCTGTTTTTTTTCTTCTTCTTTTTTTGCGCACTCGATTCTCTTGTGGCTGCGTGCGAGTGAGACAAAGTTTTGAGCGGAGCAGGGGAGGGGAAAAAGAGAGGTGAAGAAACGCGTTGAGGACTCGGGGAGCTAATGTTCCTCACATGTTTTCTCTCGCCGTCATGCGAAATGCAACAATGTGCGGCAAGTGTTGAAGTGTAGGAGCGGAGAAGCGAGATGGGAGAGAGTGTTAAAGCGCTACAAAAACAGAAGGGGGTGAAGAAAGGGGGGAGAAAGGGAGCTGATGTTGCCAGATGTGTGTGTGTGTGTGTGTGTGTTGTTGTTGTTCTTCAGTAAAGTAAGCAGTGCTGGCTTTGAATGAGATGTGACGCGAGCGTTTTAGAAAAGTTCAAATTAAGACTTTACAGAAAGGCAAAGCAGTGATTTCCTGCACACGTGACAGCACATTTGCATCTACTTTAGGATGAAACTTTATTCCTCTGTGTGTGTGTGTGTATGTGTGTGTGTGTTTTTTAACAGTAGAAGTTAGATGTTAACTCTCACACAAAATGGAGGAGAGCTCTCCAGTCGATCAGAGCTTCACTTTCCTCTTTTGGAATTAAACTGTTGTTGTTTGTTTGCCTTAATCCTCCATTCCTGATCTAAGATCCTGTGCTGTGTCTCTCACTGATGTAGGACTTTTCCCAGTGCCTTGCTGGTGAGCCGTCAGGATGAGGCCCGGTGAGCTGATCCTCCCTGCTGTCGCCGTTCTCCTCTTCCTCCTTTCAATATTATCTCTGACCTCCGGCTGCAACAAAGCCCTCTGCGCCAGTGACGTCAGCAAATGTCTCATCCAGGTAAGGGATGCTGAGGTTTTCCCACGCCTCGCGACCTGCGAGCTGCTTTTGGTTTTTGCACCTTAAACGTGGAGCCGAGTCCTGGATGTTTGTGGTGAGGCGGTGTTTTGAAGCGTGTGTGAAAGAACGAGTGTTTGCAAACAGGTTTCACCTCCCTGAGGTAACTCTGTGGTTGCAGACACATAATCTCAGGTGCACTTAACTCACGAATGTGATGATCTTCTCTGGAGATTAAAGCGGCAAAGTGCAGCCAAGTTCAAGCTTTTCATCCTCCAGGGTTTACAGCTGTTTTGTGTAAACAGCCACAGTTGTGTCTCTTGGCTAAAACACAAGTCAGGAGTTTAAAGTGACAGCAGTAGGTGGACGAGGAGTCTGCTTTTTTGCCGCTTTGCTTCCATAAAAGCAGCAAAACTGTACAGCGGCGCTTCTTTGAGCGGTAGCTGAATTCACTGAGGGGAAATAATGCCTCCGCAGTTGGTCTGTTTTGTACAAGTTCTTCTCGTAACAGTAAATATCCAACGGCAGCCAAAGTTGAGTCTAAAAATCTGCCGGGATAAGATGAAGATTTGGACCTGGGAACAAAGATGGAATCTGTTGTAAAGAATGCAGATACATTCCCTAGATAATCCTGGAGGCGTCTGAAAGGGAGCGGACCTGTGAAGCTATCCAGCCTTCAGCTGATAGGGAGTTGGATGTCTTTCTTTCTTTTATTCTGTTCTGTTTGTTTGTATTTATTTATGTGAGGTTCTTTTAGCTCTGCTTTTAAAAATCTCACATCAAACTCGTTCATGCTTGTTGACTTTCTAACATCACTTCCTTCATGTCACTTTTTCCTCACACGTGAAGTCCCAGCGGGTGTTCGGATGAGGGGTTCAGCCCACGCGTTAACACGGATTCCTTCATGAATTCTTGTTTCGAGTTGGTTTTAGAAAAATCAGGAGAAGAGTTGGCCTGACTTTCTTTCAGCTGTCAAGCTAGCTTTTTGCTTGGCTGCTCTCCTGTAGGTCAGAGCTGTGTGTTTAGCTTTCCTGCCTCTTCCATTACAGTCTTTAAAGTACTGTCATTAACCTCAGTGGCTATTCCACCTGTTTAACCTCTTGTGAACGTGAGCTGCAGCTCTGTTTTGCACCAAACTCTATTCTTGGAGCATGATGTTTGCAGCTGGATGTTTGCAAGTAAAGAGAGGAAGCTATTGTTGTTATTATTATTATTATTGTTATTATTATTACTATTATTATTATTATTTTTCTTTGTTCAAGATTTGGCTTTTAGATTGTTTAGCAGAAAAAGTAATGTATCCAACAAAATCCTGAACATATTCTGCTTCCAAAGTTTTTCTTTTCTTGGATTTAGATTTCTTTTTTTTTTTAAATTTAGTTTGCTAAAACAAGACATTTTGAAGGTCTGGCTTTAGTCATGAAGACCAAACTCATTGCTTAATTAAATGAAATAATTAAATGTATGCAGTTTCGAGTTGATTTTAACCACTACTGTGGTTACCATGCAAAAAAAAGCATTGCTGCAGGATTGCAAAATACATCAGTACTACAGCGCCGGCTTTAATGCAAAGGTTCAGGTTTCTGCAATTAATTAAGTTACCAAAAATCTGCTTGGCATGCTGTGAATCAGAGCCCAGAGGGGTCTAAGCAGCCCAGTGCTCTTCCTCCGTTTTTCCTGGTTGGTAATCCAACCTTTCCCCCTTTTGATCACTACGTTGCTTCAAGGAAAACTTTTCGTGCAGCAACTACCAACAGTACAACAAGACATGTAGGACATGGTTAAATGTAAGCCGTGAGCAGTGGGTATGAAAAGAAACAAGACTTAGAGGCAAGAGATGAATCCATAAATGTTAACGAGGTGGGGGAAATAATTGTTTGATCCCTACTGAATTTGTAAGTTTGTTTACTTATTAAGAAATGAAGTTATGGTAGTTTAATTTTAATTGGGAGAGGCAAAATATCAACCAACAATCCAGAAAAAACACAAGAAGTTATACATTCATTTGTACGTCACTGAGTGAAATAAGTATTTGATTCCCTACAACCCAGCCAGAATTCTCCAACCTCTCCATCACCTGGGAAAGACCAAAGAGATGGCAAAAGATTTCAGGGACAAGACTGTAGACCTGCACAAGGCTTTAATGGACTACAAGACCATCAGTATGAAGCTTTGTGAGAAGGTGACAACTGTTGGTGTGATTATTTGGAAACTGTAGATATCGAAAATGACCATAAATCGCCCTGCAAGATCTTGTCTCATGAGGATGAGGGTGATCATGATGGTGGTGGATCAGCCCAGAACTACACAGGAGGAGCTTGTTGACGATCTGAAGGCAGTTGGGACCAGAGTCATCAAGAACACTATTGGTTACACACACTACCTTATAATGGACTGAAATCATCACTTCATCAAACTTACAGATTCATCAGAGGATCGAATACTTATTTCCCACATTGTGTGCAGCTTTACAAACTGTTACAAGGAATTTTATCTGTGCTGTTTTCACACATGCGCCACAGCCTTCAACTTTTCTAAGAGGTACCCGCCGAGGATTTGTATGAGGGCGCGTAAGTATCTGATACAGCCAGAAGAGACGTCCTTTGGTCTTTAAGAGTTTGCTTTGTGTGACTGACGCACTGATGTGAGAGTAGTGCAGGTGATGGTGCGATGAATACAGAGATACTGATGTTTTCAGTTGGGGAAAATGTGGCTGAGGCGAAAGGAAACTTAAGAAGGCGTCCCGAACTGATTCTACAAACATCTTCCTGAGTTCATGTGTGAAAACGCCTCAGGAAAATTGAGAAATCCTCACGTGAATCACTGTAGCCAGGAAATTCCTGGATTTTGTTGTTTTGCAAAGGTCTTAAATTGCTAAGTGATCTAAAAACAGTTGAGGAAAAATGAGCTCTCTTCCAAAAATCTTCATAGGAAATACAGCCTCTCGTGGCTTTTTTTTTTTTTTTAAAGCTTACTTCTTTTTGGATTAAACTCCTAAACCAATCCCTTCTTTCTGGCTTGAGTTTCCCCAGAACATTTGAGGCCCTCTATTTGTTCTTTACTTCCAGGTGGCTTATTTCGCCTGATGAATCACTGCTCCGGACAACAGCTCTGTAGCTTCCGCGACCCCGTCGACACCAACTCGCTAGCTGTCAGAGGCGAGAGCGATTTATGTGTGTGTGCGCCGTGAAGGAGAAACTTTTCTGCCTCTCTAGCCCCTCTGTAGACGCTCCATGTTGCTTGTGATTAGTGGGATTTGCTGTCCGACGCTCACTTTTGCGCTCTGCTGCCATCTCAAGTCATTTGTCTTGAATTCCCTAAACCCCCACCAAGGGGTGGGGAAACATGAGAGCAGGAGGTCGAAGAGGAGGGAGGGGAGGTTAAGGTCAGGAGGAGGTGTGTGTGCGTCTGTGTGGAGAGAAACCCACAGTTTTGAGTCTAAGATGTGTGCAAAACTTCACAATCCAGCTCTGTCCAGGACTCTGCACACCAGGCTGTTTAGCAGGGTGGGGCAGCAGATTTCAAAGCTGAAACACAACAGCGGTCGCTCGGTGGGACGAGCGCATACTCACTTTCCCTCCAGAGCCCTTTTGTCTCGCTGCAGCCGGGCTTTGACTGATTGCAGCGGTTTCCACTTGAGAGCAAGGGTAGCCTAATAAGAGCTCTTTAAGCCGTTAAGATAACCTCATCCACCTCAGTGGGGAAATTGTTGTTAGTAGGGTTGCAACTACCGCTTGTTCTGATTAGTCTGTCCATTCGTTTTCCCCAACAGCGTCAGGCAGAGGTGAAGGAGGTTCCTCGAGCCCAAAGCGATGTCTTCAAGCTTCTTTTGTCAAACAATATGGTGAAAAAGCAAAGAGGTTGAATTTACTATCACAGGAGATGAAGAGTTTAAGAAGCTTAGGCAAGTGAATCTTTAGTGTTTTTACTTGGTGAATGACTTTCAAAATTGATTCCATTTTATTGTTTTCTGGTAATTAAAAGCTGAAACTTTTGGTCCTTCTGTCCTGTCACTCTGTTCTTGATAAAGCTGTTTTTGTATGCTGTTAAATTTATATGAAATCTGCTTTAGGGTGATACCAGCCAAGAAAGAAAGCTTGAAAAGAAAAGTTGACAAATAAATGGGATGAGACCTTGTTTCCTTTTTGTTTTCCTTCAGTAAAAACATTGGAAACTCTACTTTTGGACGTAGTTATATTTTAACACTAACAGACTAATTATGTCTGTGCGTTAACTATAAAGGTAGAGCCAGAAGGCAAATTGCTTGTCTCAGAATAAAGGCAGAAGTGGCTGTGTCCAAATCAGTTTGCATGTTAGCTCATTTTTTTTCAGCCTTCACTTTTTTTAATGACCTGTAATTTAAAGAATAAATCCAGTGTCGTATCACACAATAAGGACGTCTGAGTGCAGGCCTTACAGATGCCATCTTTGAGCTGTTTCTCCAGATGGCCATCCCGTCAGCTGTGATATTGTGCAGCAGATTAAGGCTCTTACATGTACAAATGGATTTAAGAAGTTGCCATTTCCAAAGACGAACTGCATTTTATGTCTTCTTCTTTTTCTTTGTGCTGTTGCTGGTGTCCTTCAAACCACTGGTGCTCTGGAGGAGAATACATTTATAAAGATTGTAGCTATAAATCTAAGTCTAGCTTCTTGATGTTGGTTTAGACAAATGATAATAAAGGGCCCTTAGCTAACCTTCACACTTACTGGATGATGAGGTTGTGCTCACAGATGCTAGGTGCCGCCTCTCAGCAGGCTTCTAGAAGTCAGCTGGTTGAGACAAAGTCGTTTTTGTTAATATGTCCCATCTTCATGTGGGTGCTAAATGGAATTAAATAAAGTAAAAGGAAAAAATGTTTGAAGTGAATTGTGGTATCTACTCCCGTAAATACCCCAAATAAAAACATGGAGCTCTAATTTAGTCTTTGCACATAGCAAAGATTGTAAAAACAGAGAGGTGCTTATTTTAAAGCTAGCTCCTTCTAAGCTTTAGCTCATTCTTAACAAATATAAGGTAATTAACATCACTTCTTAAATTCTTACCCCTAAACATGTGAGCAAGGTTTCCACTAAACACTCCTGAAGCGAAGGCTAGCTGGAAATCTGACGTGTAGATTTCCAGCCAGCCTTCCTTAAGTTTTGAAATGTAAGCTAATCAGTTATTTTAGTTTTAGCTTTATATTTGACACTTCCCCCCCCCGTTTTGCCTACATCTTCATAGTAAATAAGCAAATTTACTAGTAACTGTAAATTAAGCTAATGAAAAGCATTCTTGCTTTAGTGCCATAGGTCACATAAAGACATGGTTCTTAGCTAAGATTCACTCAAACGTTTCTTCAAAAGAAAAGGTGATTATGTACTGTTATGTATTTATTTATTTTTTTAAGTGGATACAGCTACAGTAGCAGTTAGTAGGCAGTTAGCCGTTACTGTTTTAAAGCCAGGCTAAATGCAGGTCTGAGTCTCCTCCATCCTTTTTTAAAAAAAATTAATTTATATTTTTAGACGTTTTGCCTGATTTAAGGCTGCATGTTTTCTTCCCAGGAGCAGCTGTTTAGTTTTTCATAATTTCACCCTTGAGAGTCATAATTACTCATGGGATCTGATGTTGATCAGAGGTTTGGGGATTGAGAGGCCAGTGATTAAGTGAGCTCTGTGTGTTTCTTGCAATCCCTCGATGGTGAGTCACTGAAGAGAGACTGTCTACGTGTAAAACATGGTTTCTGCAAAACTGCAAAGGAGACTCGGGAAGAAACAATGGTGAAAAAGGGAGTCATGGAGGGAGCAGCCCTGTCCTGTTCTCCAGGTGTTTTCTTCTCCCTCCCTCCTTCTGTTCCTCCCCCATCCCAGTGACCTTGACATGGAGGAATGTGCTCCCTGTTTAGTGTCATGGGGGAACAGGAGGGAGGAAGAGGAGCTCCTCTGGCACTCTCACTTGCTTTTTAAGCCCACCAACTGCGCTTTTTAGTTTTGTGTCGTTTTAACTCTAAACGCAAACTGCACTGCAGCACAGGAGTGCTGTTTCCATGTGTTTGTACAGGAGGTATTGCATCAGCAGTGGTTTCATGTTTTTGGATGTTTGCAGAAACTTGTAGCTTCCATCTTAAAAAAAAAAAAGCATCGTGAGCAGTTGAGCTCAAGCCTGTGTGTGTGTGTGTGTGTGTGTGTGTGTGTGTGTGTGTGTGTGTGCGTGCATGTGTTAAGCCTCTGTATGAGATCATGTCATTACAAAGACTTTTATATTTTCTTTCTTATTTGCACAGCTGTTGTTTTTATTATAGTTTTTTGTGTACTTTAATAAATGCTTTAGATTTCACTTCATGTACCAATATGAGGACCTGAGCTGTGAAAGTCTTTCAGGACTCTGGTCTGGAAAAGACTTAAGACTTTAAAGGATTGTTCCAGGTTGGCAGGAACCTGGAACAAACTGGTTTGTGCCAGTTTGTTCCAGTTTGAATGTTTTGGACATTCAGAAAGATCCACATGAATGTTTTTGAATGTTTTGGACATTCAAAAACATCCACATGAATGTTTTTGAATGTTTGTGTCTGTTTCATGCAAACTCTATCATCACTGTACAGATATGTAGAAAATGAGTGGGACAGGGGGAAAAAAAACACTTTGCACACATTCAACTTGTGTGCATTTAATTATCGTTCATTTTGTTGTTTGTTTGTTAGTTTATTTTTTTTTTAAGTCACTGAAAATTGCACTTCTTGAAAATTTTTTAAGATTTTTTTGGCATTTACCTGCAGACAAGCAAACCAGAGATTTTTGTCTTGCAAGGTCAAATGTGTGTGCCTTTATCTATCTTGTTGAAATCAGTGTGCACTGTGTGTTATTGTTTGTAGGCTTCTGATTGGCCAGCATGGTTTGGGCTGTATCATCACCTGTTGCTTTGGCAGGTTTTTTTTTTTTGTTTGTTTGTTTTTTTTAATTTCCTAAAGCAAAAAAGGGATTTATTTCCTCTTGGAAGATAACCTGGATCTTTTACTTGTTAGCAAACATGAAAACCACTTTAATCCTCCTCCTCCTCCTCTGTAAGATTTTGGCAAAACCTTCCTAACAGGCAGAAAAATGAGTCTTAATAATTGTCCTCAAAAAGTCTGTGGGCCGACCTGGATGTCACCAGCGAGCATGTTCAATATCCAATTCTCCTTTAAGTGTTAACTCTCATCTGATGGGCTGGATTTGATCTTGTGGATTTCATTAGGAATCGTAGTTTCTGTAGAAAAACTTCTTTGGGGATTAGGGACTACAAGAGAAGTGGAATTTTTAGTTCCACTATAATCAAGAGAAGGGAGATGATGCTCTCTACAGCTGACGTCTCTAAAATTGGTCAGCTTGCATAACAATAATGGCACTACTGCTGGAAAAAGGGTTATTTTTGCCCTAAAGTCAAAATGAAGACATCACTGACTAGGGCTGTTCGATATAACGATATATATCGGATGACGATATAAAAACGTCTATCGTTTCATTTTACGCTATCGTTTGTTTCGTGGTGTCGTAAAATAAACTGTTTACGGCAATATTTTTTTCATCGTTTTGATGGTCACTGTAGTGGCTATATTAATTTCTTAAATTTCTCTCTTTCTCTTATATTTAATATAACCACACTACAGACGGACAAGCGCCTGTTTTTATGCGTTGTCGTTAGCAACAACGACGGTAAAACCATGGCGTGTCCGCCTGTTTATTTTCTACATAAACCTTTCACAATAAACGTCTTGATGCATTCTCAATCATCCAGGAAAGTAAATCTCCAAAAGTTGATTCTGTTCATCTGGACGTAGCGTTTTGTGGGAGAAACGTTTCGTCACTCATCCAAGTGACTTCTTCAGTCTCAGCTGACTGCAGGTTTCCCCAATCATATAAACAGATATTTGCATAATGACTGAAACCAGCCCACTGAAGGAACAATGGGCTGGGAGGTCAGTTCCTTAATCATAATTATGCAAATTCTCATGACCATTGATCAACAACCACTGACCAAAACCCACTGATCAATGGCCATGAGTACCAGTGGGCTGGTTTCAGTCATTATGCAAATGTCTGTTTATAAGATTGGGGAAACCTGCAGTCAGCTGAGACTGAAGAAGTCACTTGGATGAGTGACGAAACGTTTCTCCCACAAAACGCTACGTCCAGATGAACAGAATCACCTTTTGGACTTTCACAATAAAGCTCAAGATCCTGTTGAGACTTTTCAAAATAAACTGAATCACGTGAAAGAGTATGCAAAAAAGCGGAAATATCCTTAGTTTTAGTATTTGTTTGAATATAAAATAATTTCTTACCACTTACAGATGAGACATTGATGGTATGTTTGTTGAGCTTTGAGATCTCAACAAAACTGAGTCAACTGCTTTTGGTGAAGCGGGGTTTTTTGTTTGTTTGTTTGTTTGTTTGTTTTTTATCACTGATTTTCCTAAATCTTGCCGCTGACACATCCTCCATGCATTAAAAATTTTAAAAGGCTAAAACCAACAGTGAAAGTAATAAAAACTAAAATAAACATTTTTTTAAATGATAAAATCTGAACAGAAATCCAAAAAACAAAATAAAACAAAAACCCATCAAATTGAAAATGCTGAACTATGGTAACCACTGTTATTGATTACATTATCCTCAAGTAAATTGTTAACATGTGGCTACGTGATGACTACAAGTACAAACATCATCAACATAATTAGCCACTTCACTTTATTGTGAATCAGTTTAGCAAACCAAAGTTGTAACAAAGTGCAGTTTTTCTTTAAAGAACGTGTCAGATGTTTAACTTGATCATAAACCGAGACCTGTGATGTGAAAGTGTGGATTAACGTGTCCGGACCTGCTGCGGTCATGAAAGGAAATGCCGTTTCTTTTTCTCTCTTTTTTTTTTCAGTTATTTGAGTCTGCGGTGACGTCTCGCATTCTTCGATGAATGCCACACGCAGAGCGCAGTCTTGTAATGGCCTGTGTGGGCCCTGTAATGTTTTAATGGTACGTCTGCTGTTTGAGCAGCGTGTTTGCTGTGATTTGAAGCTTCTGCTGCACCTGTCAGACACCTCCACATCAAATTCATCAGGACTGAGATGAGTTTAGTAGTCGGGTTTTGTTAAGCGGTTTTTAATGCATACAGTCCTGTGAAAACGAGGTAGACCCCACGATTCAATGGCTTGCAACACACGGTGTTGCGGAGTAATATTAAAACAGGGAACAGTGGGCTTCTTGTTCATTTCTACCTGCGTATTTCAGTTTAGCCCAGGAGCATCACTTCACCACTGCGCAGCTGTGATGTCTGTATTAGACACAGTGGACATCAAAGTCACTCTGCTGGACAAACTATGTGACGACACCGTTCCACATAAGCATGCCATTCTGCATTATAATGTATCAGTCGACATCTCACGTCTGTGGCTGGCATTATTGCTGCCATTCCTACATCATGGACAAAGTGTGTTTGTGGTGTATAGCAAAGGAAACATTTCGGTTGGTCGTGGTTAAATTTGTTCATTTCCATATTTTACCTTCATAAAATATAATTTCCAGTTTGTGCACAGGTCTCTGTAATGGTTTGCTTCTATGCTCGCTGTCCACACTCTTTATCTCAGTGGAAAAAATTACTGACGTGTAGCAAGTATACTTGTACAACCAGTAGCATAATAATCAGGACAGCAGCCAGTACTATCCAGTGTTTTGGTAATGAGTCACGAGTTGTTGTTTCTGCTTTACTGATGCACGTTTGTGTTTTCTCCTGCAGGAGCTGTGCCAGTGTCGTCCGTCTGATGGGAACTGCTCCTGCTGTAAAGAGTGCATGCTGTGTCTGGGGAATCTTTGGGAGGAGTGCTGCGACTGCGTGGGTGAGTGCAGGGGACTCCATTTTTATTAGCAACATATTTTAAAGTTGACAGAAAGTTGGTCCGTATTGTTTTAGGTTTGGAAAACTTCACTGTTAGTTCAGGCTTCTGCACACTGAGCAGGTTGGTGATATCTGCTGAGCTCAACATGTGCGTAAGACATTAGTGTCAGCAGCGATGGACGTGTGTACCGCAGCGCTGAATTTGTTGTGAAGTTTTGTTTACAAGGATTTATTTCCAACGGTAACCAGCGACGCAAGACTGAAGTGCAAACACAAACACGCACACATACAGCACCACGTCACATCAGTGTTTTTGTTTTGTCCTTCTGAACTGTATGACTCAACTTGAATCACCTCATCGCTCACTCTACACTCAAAAAAGGTGACATGAAAGCGTTGCCGTCCCCTCCTCCGTCAGAGAGAAATGGGGTGAGACATCAGGCCCAAGGTCTCCTGCTTTTTTTGCTGCCTTTTCTGAAGCATAGTTTGTTTGTTTTTTTTCCTCCATGTTGAGAAAAAACATGGACGAATGGCTAATCGTGCATCTTTCACCACTGATTCAGGTTTAAGATGAGGCTTTGGGAGCTATACACAGTGCTGATACTGGACTCTGTTGTGAATCCTGCCTATGTTTAGAGGGTTACATAGGGAAAAGTACCCATAACAATGAGAATACATGGTTTTAAGGCCAGCTCAAGACAGAGCTTGTTACAGTCAGAAGTATTACACAAGTTCCTCTGTGTTGGAAAAATGACTCTGTCCTCTTTATAGATCAGATTGACTTCAAGAAAAATATGGTGAGAACTGTGCAGACTTCTTCTGAAACATTCATGGTGTGATTTGAAGCAGTGTGTGAAGGAGGAAGCAAAATTTGATGGAAGTGTTGTGGCATAGAAGCAGAGCCTGTGTCATGCTTAGTTTATGCTACCCCAATTGTTTTGATTTATGGAGGGATTTGTCCACGGAGAGGGGTTTTCAAACTATGTAAATATGCTCCCGACAGTCGTCCAAAATCCATGCTTCATGGTGCTTGACATAGATGAGTGTGTTCGTTGCTGATCGGCTGATGAGTAGGCGGGGACAGGGAAGGTAGCAAAAAGGAAGAAGTTCAAAAAAATTCCACAAATTTCCCCAAATCATCTTCGTGTGCTAGAAGTTTACTATTCTCTGCACCTGATGGACCCACAGCAACCTAACCAGCAAAAGTGGCCACGTATTTAGGACACTGCCCTCCCCATCTGACCACAGGCGTGCTCTGCAGATAGCCATGCAGTCCCAGGCTGCCCACACTGCCATCGGTGAACCATAATTTCCCCATAAAGATGAGCTGAGCTCATCAGGGAACCCAGTGGCTAGCCTATTAGCTCAATCATTTAGCTTGTGTGCACCAAACATTAGTTACGAATGTAGATGATTCCAAAGATCTCAAAAGCTAAATCGTTGTCAGATGATCATCAGTGGTTCCAAGATTGCATTTTGTCAAATGAAATCCCAGTTTTGTTGTAAGAAACCCTGATGACTTGTCACAGCAAGTGTTAAACTCCTCCCAGAAAAAAGAAGGTAATGAGCACTATTACTCATATTTTGACTTGTAAGGTAGTTCAAATAATTCTGACACTGATCTGTTTCCATACCTGAACGTGCCAGTTGAATTCTCATCTCTGAGCTTTCTCCCAGTACAGGCCTGAGACCAAGGCTGTAATGCGCTTGACAGCTGAGAAGCACACAGGTTTAAACCGCTGCAGTTTGCTCAGGGTGTTGCTGCTGTGATACCAGAGTGTGAGGTGAGCGGAGCCAGAGACCGAACGTGTCTCGGCCTCCGTGCGGAGAGGACTACTGTTTATCAGAGCACAGGAAATTAAAGTAGCACTTCCACATATGGACAGAAGTCTCGAGGTGCTCCCGAAGATCAAAGGATGAAGAGGCCCCGAAGGGACAGAGAGGCCGAGCTGCTAAAACGAATTCTTGACTTTTGGTTAAAACTGTAACTCACTTCAAACCAGCAGGGGTGGTTTGAAAACCAGACTTAAAGGCAGATTGATAAAAAACAAGAGAAACAGTGAGCAGAGTCAAAGTTTAAGAGCCTGACTCGGAGCTGTTAAAGCTATCCCACCTCCGCTACATGGCTGCACGACATCCAGACTGTATGAGGCATCTCATCACGAGTGGGTTTTTTTTTTTTTTTTTTTTTTTTTGTAAAGCTCATTTAATTTAGCTGTGCATCTCATTATTCTCATTTTGTGTGCAGGTATCTCTCGCAGGTATTTTTGTGTCACTCTCACTGTTTTGTGTCCTTTTTGTATTTTATCTTGTAGTTGTTTGTGTGTCTGTTCTGACTTTCTTGCTTATTTTATTTCTTTGTGGTGTTTTTGCCTCTTGTTTTGTGGTTGTACTGTTCCTCTTTAAAGCTGTTTTGCACATTCTTTTCTGTGTCCTTGATAATTTGTGTGCATTTGTGTGTGTTCTGCTTTCCATTTTGCATCTCTCTCGTTTGATATTCTTTGTTTATGTCTCTGGTGGTTTTGCGGCTCCCCCTAATCCTTTTATATTTGTTTGTTTTGTAATTCTGTATGTAGCTTAGCATGTGGATTTTTTAGCTTATTTTGCACTTCTTTTGGTTTTTATTCATTTATTTACTTATTTATTTGGTGGAGGTTGTTTAACCCCACCCCCAAAATCCCTTCCTGTGGAGGGTGCCTGCATCTGTTAAGAATTTTATCCGTAGCCATTTTCACACGCTACACTTACATAGATTGAAACGCTCTTAATAACCTTCCAGATCCCACAAAGTCTGCGTGGCGTAGGAGACTCCCTCATCTAAATAAAACAGATTTCCAGAAGCGATAACACTCGCGCACACACTGTTGGTTTAACATGTTGAAGCTGTGTGCTACGTGTGAGAGAGGACACCTGTTGACACGTCTCGATTCCCCTCACGTTGTTTGGAGTTTGTGCAAAAACGCGAGCACGAGGTTTGAGCTCTCGCCCTAAACCAGTCTTCTCTCAGATCAGCTCCGACAGACAGATATTGCTTCACGTGCTGACAAGGAAGCTTTATTAAAGCTCTTTCATGTGGAACATGAACACAAGAATCTGACACTGAGCTCTGAACTCCATCCCGCTGCTCCTGCTGCTGCTGCACAGATGTTACGTGCCGTTTTCCTCCCCGACAGGACTTTTACAATACACCGAGGATGGCTTTTAGCTTTGAGCAAGTTTATACTCCTCATTTATGTTTTTGCTTTTCCTCCTTGCCGCTACCCTTATGTCTACTTTAAGTAAGTTTTCACTCTAAACACGCTCCCTGTGCCAAATTCCATCTACTTTGAAGTGTGTGTCTGAGAGCGGTTAGAGCGGCCGAGTGGAGGGGAGAGGACGGTTTATATTTTAGAGGAGGGAGGGAGGGAGGACACGGAGGGAGGACCCATGTGTACATTTTATCGAAAACAGCTGTTCTGGCTCTGCTTTTAGCATCAGTTTTGTAATCCAATTCCTCTGTCAAACTCCGTTCTCCATTAAATGATTTAGCCATTAACTATAATTCACTTTGACTCATTTGAAGGCTTAGGAAGATCATATCTTGATGTGGGGACTTTGTCGAGTGATTACTACTGTATTTGGAAATTAAATGAAGTGTTAAAAAGGCCTTAATTGAGACGAGACGTTTTTGACAGTGGTGTGGTTTTACAGAACGGCCCTTTGTGAGTTGCCGTGTGTGTACGACCGTTTAGCCTTTAAACCAGTCTTTGTATTTAAGATTTAACTGGATAATTCAAGACTGTAAAGGGGAAAAATGTCTTAATGCTCAAAAATGCATATCTATTTTTGAGATTACCTCCCTCAGTTTTTCAAGTAGATTTGTGACCCACAGTCACGTCCTTGGTGATATATCTGAATAAAAATGACATAAAATGTTTACTCTTCACTTGAATCGCACAGTTCTCAGTGAGTAGGTAGGTTTACACAGAGCCTAATTTTCTAATTGTTCATTAAAAGACTGTAAATTATAAAAGAAGAGGGTAAGTTGAAGGATTTTTAATTTTAATTATGATCTAACATTTTTCTTAAGATCAAACATCAAAATATTAGACTTGGATTTTTATTTGCTTTTTTTTTTTTTTTTCTTAATGAGGAAAATTATTAACGTTGTGGATTAGTGAAGGAGACAAACGTGTGTGAACCTTGAGGAAATCAAAGGTAATCGTTTCTCAGGTGTGAGGCAGCGCCCTGTTTTCTTGAAAAGGACGGGAATCTGACAAGGTTTCTTTTTCACAAGACGAATGAACTGAGGCTACTTCCACACGTACACTGGTATTTCTTTTTGTTTGTTTGGTTTTTTTAAGTGGGGATTTTGTTTTTTGTCTTAAATATCTACAATATCAAGGGCTGTTGAGCGTGCCGAGGCAGCAGGTAGTTATGTGTCGAAATGCTGTCTAATCAGAAAGCTGCAAACACCACAATTTTGTTGTACGTGTACAAAGACTAGAACTAAAGAGCTAAAAATATGATCCACAGTGTGATATCAAAAAGGATATAAAGAAATACACCTTTGATGTTGCAAGACGATCTTTTTCCTTTTTCACATGTAAATGCAGAAATTGAGTTCATCCGTAAATTAATTTGTGGACTAGACCAAAAATTGACTAGACCACAGAGAAAGTTTACTAAAATATTTACTGAAAAACCCTTGCACTTGTGCACAGGACCTGAGAACTTAAGAAAAGAAATCACGTTGTTGCCTCTCAGGTGTTTTGGAATGGTCATGATTCTCAACTTTTTTTAATAAAATAGAAGTTTTATAGGAATGAAAGCATGAAATAAATTTAGGGGAAACCCACGGAAACCTCAGTCTTGGCTGTTCGTATGTAGGATTAAAAGTCCTCTGTGCTGCTGTGTAGGACTGATAACAGTCACCAGAAAGCGTTTAACTTCCTGGTGACTTACCCCTATGAGAGTATCAGTCAGATTTCAGTAAAACAAGATTAATTTGTCCTGAGGACTGACTGTGAGCCTCCTCGACTTCTCACCGGATTTGAATTCTTATTCATTTGTGCAAAAGAGCTGACCAGTGACAAGAAAACCTCACACATTAAAATAACCTGTGATTGTGATGGATCATGAGCTGGCCGTTCCTTCACTGCTGTTCTAGTTTACTGCTTCTGTCTCTTTTTCTTTTTTCTTAAACTTTGTGAAAGTCTGTTGCTTTACGCTGTATTTATACTGAAATAAACATGATCTCAAAGATTTCACGAGATTTGCAACTATAAAAAAAAAAAGCCTCCATCAGAGAATTGTTGATCACAGCAAACACTGTATCATGTAAACTAATAAACCTGATTCCTTCCAGGCTACTGAGTGTAGTAAATGACTAGCATAAGGCCTAAAATTTGAATGATTTCAGTTAAAAGCAAAACAAATGGCTCTGCATGTAACTGAAGCCAATGAATACAATTGGACAACGTAAAAAATTGAGGGAAAATTCTTTATATGTTTAAATTAATGGTCTTTGTGCCCTATTTTCCAAGTTTCATTGTTACTCTGGATAATCCAGTAACTCCAATAACTGTTACTTTTGTATGAATTAATAAAACCTGACAGTGATGTCTATGGATTATCCAGAGAAGTGGGGAAATTGCCTCGTGAGCATCAGACCTTAAATTTTATTTAGCTGCATTGTGTTGGTGAAGTCAGAGTTTCAATCAAACAAGACTTCCAGCAGTTTCTGCTTTCTGAGATGATTCCTGTGACCTGATCCTTCACTGTGCTCTCTCACTGTTTTCACATCAGGGATGTGTAACCCAAAGAACTACAGCGACACTCCAGCCACGTCCAAGAGCACCGTGGAGGAGCTGCAAAATCCCATCCCCTCGCTGTTCCGCGCCCTCACGGAAGGCGACGTGCAGATCAACATGATGGTCGTGTCCTTCCCCATCTCAGAGGAGTTGTCGCATCACGAGAACCTGGTTTCCTTCCTGGAGACGCTCAACAGCCAGCACGAGAACGTGACCGTGCCTGGCAACAGCATCCACGGCAGCCTCGACAGTCAAGGTAACGCTGCTGCGTTAGCGTGGAAAAGTACCTGTTCACACTTTACTACATTGAGGTGTGATCATGAATTTTGAAGGAAGCGTATTTCTGTCACTGAGGCCAAAAATAATAATAATAATTGGGGGGGGGGGGACTATTGCAATCCAATCAAAATTTGGGCTTATTATTATGTCAAGATTTTGAGTTGGAAATCTAAAAATTTCAACTTAATAACTCAAAAGTTTTCATTATATTCTCACAATTTTGACTTTGAGTTATTTTCTCATTAGTTTGAGTTGGTAAGTTGAAATTTTGACAACCTGCATGTCCTTTTTTTTTTTTTTTTTTTTTTTCCCTCGATTGGCGGAGGTTTGTTTCATCCTTAGAAAGAAAGTGTGTTTTGTTTTGGGGGTTTTGTGTCATGTCTTTGATCAGTAGTGGGTCCTCATTGATGCTCCTCACCTGAATAGACTCATGAATGGGCGTCAGGTCAATTACACGAATACTTCAAGTACAGTTTTGCCGTAATGTTTTATGTTGCTTTAATCATGTGTTTCAGCATGCTTGAAAGCAAACCTTTACTGGCTTTTCACAGATGATTGATAAGTTGCTAATGTAATAAAAGAGAATAAAAATAACTAACTTAAAGCACATAAAGAGAAGTACATTTAGAACATAAAAAGGGCAAAAAAGGAATAAAGTTATGCCAGTTACTGTAGATTAAAAAGACAAAACATGAAAGTATATTTTTATCTAATAATCAGTAAGTCCTAGTGAGTGAATAACATAAAGCAGCAGATTTAAACAGTCAAAAAAATGAATTAGAATAAAACAACGAGATAAAGAAATGTGTATAAATTATGTTTCAGAGATGGGTTTTAAAATTTTAATGCTTCCAGCTGCTCTTTGGTTCTTTGTAACTGGCTCGTTCTTTTAATGTGAAGTTTAAATGCTGTGTGCACGCCGATGTATCAGCAATCTAGTCTGATGACTCGTCCTCGGGGGGGAACGGCGTGTTTTGTTTTGTTTGCTTGTTTCTGTGGCCGGCGGATATCCAGGCCAAGACTTCCTCTTCTGTCTGCAAATCGTTGTTTACAAAAGCAGATAACTTTAAAAAATGACTTTTTGACAGCTGCAATCTGTCCGTCTCCCTGCACACAGATGACTTACCTGCACGCAAGCAAAGCCCGCTCAAATATGATTGGTCAGTAAAACCAGTTCATTCAGTAAAACTTGGACTAGGAAATCGAAGCGTGTCCAGTAATAAAACTTTTTGTCATGCCTATAGATGTTCATATTTTAATATACAGCTTTCTGATCATAGAGATTCATGCTTACGTAAGAAAATCGATGCTCTAAGAAAGAATTATAATCAATACAATTGTTGGTTTTAATAAAGTAAAAGATTTGTATCGTTGTTTCAGTGTTCAGGATCTTTCAGGGCAGTTACTTTAACACATGTGGTCACAGTGGTGCCAAAACAATAAGCTGAATCACTGATCAATAATAAAATCAAAAATAAAGCAAGCTTGTGCAAGAAAATTTAATTATATGAGGTAAAACAAAAGACTTGCACATTTAAAGTTCAGTAAATAATTCTTCTGCTTTACATCTGTAATATTTTTCTTTATGGTGTGATGGACCACCAGGTGGCTCCAGGGGAAGTGAGAGGGTGAGTTTTGGCGCTTTGAATGTTCAGTTGTGTGAAACCGTGATTAAAGTCGGCGTAAAATATTGGGATCTCTCATGTCGTCTTGACATACCTCCACATCGGTGACCCCGATGTGATTTAGATGGCGAAAATCCCCACAAGGTCGCCACCCTAATGGGGGAGCCCAGGCACTATTTGAATGCTGCGCAATGCCCAGGTGCTCCCTAGTCGCAAACTCCTCCCGAGCGATAGACAGTTTTGCGGGGTCAAGGCGGCGCGAGCGAACATCGGGGGCCTGACTGCAGTGATATAATGTTCCAATCCATACTTCCTCTACCAGTTGTCTGCTTCCAAGGTTCCGTCGTTCCGGCCGTTTGCTTAAGCCCAGGGTCCTGGACTAACAGGAGACCCTACTGGGTGTTCGGGGGGTATGTGTGGTGGACCACCAGGTGGCTCCACTCACACCCAGTTTAAGGGGAAGTGAGTTGGTGAGGTTTTGGCGCTTTGAATGTTCAGTTGTGTGAAGCTGTCATTAAAGTCTGAGTAAAATATTGGGATCTCTCCACAACGGCATCTTTGAGATTCTAATAATGGTATGTGGTGAGAAGCTACGTTGAGTCATCATGGGTATGAATGTCATGGTAATTTGGGGCTTTTGAAGGTTTCTTTAAACTGTTCTTTTTCCAGGGTAGAACGATTGTGCAGCATAAATCTTGACTTTAAAAAGCAAGAATTGGGTGCACAAGTTTGAATTTACTTTTGGATTTTCAGGGCTAAAAGTATTCATACTCTCAAATATTTGAATAAGCGGTGATGAATATTCTATAATGGCTTTGGACTTGACATGGCAAAGGTCTGTTAACTTCTTGTTATTAATCATGGTTGACTGCTACTACTACGCTTTGCCAGCAGAAAAAGGACTTCACAGCACTCATCGGACTGACCGATACCTGGATCTGCACAGAGTTCCTTGTACTTTCAAACTTGTGCACTCAATCCTTGTTAAAGTCGTTAAAGATGTATGTACAATCATTCTCCCCTGGAAAGAGACGGGTTCAAAGGAATGATTAAAAGCCTAAAATTACCATGACATTCATGCCTGAGATGAGTGTATGTAAACCTCTGACCACAAATGTATATCAGCGAAACCACCATATTCCACAGAAACTAATGATGAGAAGCCACATGGTCCACTAAAAGTAGTCAGTCTTTTCCTAAATGTGCCGTCTCATATTGCTTTACGTTTTTGAATGGCTCACACAAAACACAAGACTTACTGCCATTTAATTTTTCCTTTGTTCCCATCGTCTCCTTGTTTTGTTCACATTTAGGCTCACTCACTGAGGGTAATAAAATGTGACCTGACGGGTCAAAGTCTTGAACTGTGACCAGTTTCGGTTGGATCAGACTTTTGTATCATTACAGCAGGACTGTGCTGCCAGAAGATCTCCATCTAAGGGAATTGGAAGTGTTACGTTGCCATTTTTATTTGAATTTGAGGCCATTTGGGCTCTCAACCTCTATTGCTTTATTTGCTATAAAGCAATAATGAAAGCAATCCCTCAGAGCTGAGCTGTTAACTCATTAAGCTCACCAGAACACACAATCATACTTGATGCAGCAATTTTACCTCAGCTTTTAAGGAAAAGCAGGAAAATTGAGGGTTAAAGGTTTAGTTTTTTCCTCTTTACTGGATCTGTGACTCACACCATCATCTTTGCATGTTGTTCTTTAATTTCAGAGAGCATGTGCACTGTGGTCTACTTTGACGACTGCGTGTCCATTCGTCAGTGTAAACTATACTGTGAGTCAATGGGAGGATCCAAGTACCGCTGGTTTCACAACGCCTGCTGCCAGTGCATCGGACCGGAGTGCGTGGACTACGGCAGCAAGCTTGTGAAGTGCATGAACTGTCTCTTCTGAAGTGCGGGCACATATTGGTACCAAATGCTTGCCCCATACCGCAGGACTGGGGACAGAGGAAACTATGACTGTTATGTGCTAGCATTCCTCAGTTACCTTGTAAAATGCCCCCTGCAGCCCTCCTCCTACCCCTGCAAACTTTTATTCTGCTGTTTTTGTTTCACTGTATATTTTTAGATGGGTTTTTTTATAGCATTTTTTTTTCTTTTTTTACTAGAGTTGTATATGAATAATGTATTTTTACAATTATGGTCCGCTAAATCCCAGTCTCATGCCAAATAAAGATATGTTTTGGTGACTGTTTCCGTCTCTAAGAAAGTCTTTCATTATATATTCTGGGAGGGGAAAAAAATGTGTGAAAAGCTTATGGCATGAGTGAAATGGTAAATATTTGTCTTCCTAGTTGCCTGTCTCCAGCTCTTCTGTTGCCCAAGTCAGGAAACGCATCATTTCCTGGGGAAACAAAGTTGTTATTATACCATTCTGGTCCACAGGTGTTCCACTGCTCACCGACCGTCTCATGCGAGCAATGGCGTGGGGAGGGTGGGTGGAGAAGGGAACATTTACCGATGCCAATCTCTCACCGCCACACACAAATGCTCTTTGTAATGCCAGTACATTTTCAAAAGGCAGCAGGGTGCCCTATCACTGATTGTGTTCCCAATTGGCATGCAACAGCAGTTTGCACAGACTCCTCCACCGGCCGACACAATGAAACCTTGTTTGTCTTTTTTTTTTTTTTTGATATTGAATCACGACCTCATTTCACCACTGCAGCTGTGTGGTTTGGAGCCGACGGTGCCAACAAAGATCATCAGAGGGATAATGCGTTTCATATGTGAGGATGACCACCAGTCTTCTGGGTCCAACCGCAGCGCTCGGGAAAGTACACATGATTCAGAATAGCATGTGGTTTCACCAAATTTAGATTCTAGCTGCTTTTTAAAAACACAGTTTGACAGTTTCTCTTGTACACTGGCTTGAATAGCAGTGAACTTGTGGCTAAGATCAAAACGATACCACAGCCTAAACATACGCCATTAGTTCCAGACTGTTTTCAGCCAGGAAACCTATAAAGAAAATACATTTGTGGTAGGATCTCCAAATGAATAAAGCACCCACTTCTACCAACTACTAGGTGTATTTTTACCACCTACTTTGCCAGAGTGTTGCTAACAGACTATATATAAAAAATGAAGTAGCTTCTGGATGTTGGCAGACATGCCTTAAAATTGCATTAATCCTTATATTGAAGTCTATGAAAATGGTGTGACTTCTGACTTGATACAAGAAATGAGTAAATGCTTTTATGGTGAGTTTATGGTCTCCATGACTGGTTTGCAATCTTAATGAATATAAATTAATGTTTCTTTTATAAATTATTACTTAATCTGTAATTCAGGGGACTGAAAAAAGGTTTTGCAATAAACATTTAGGAATTTTTGCACGCACTCCAATCCTTTTCCGACACTCAACAGTAATTAATTAGCAGTTTCATGGCCAGATTATGCCTGCTCCCTTGTTTAAAAAAAATGCAAACAGATGCGTCATTGTCCAAACACCTATGGACATAACTGTAGCACAGCAGTGTGTGAACAGCTGGGATAGGTTCTGTGCTGCATTCAAGAAAAGCAAAGGCAGATGGAAAATTAAGGAAAAAGAAGAGATGCTTCAAAATAACCTGTGTCCGAGACGAGGGCTGTGACTGCTGTTTGGATGTTACAGTAACAACAAACTTGCTGAGGAAAATATGTGTTAGTCAAGGCATATATGTATATATGTATGTGTGTATGTACTTGTGGTTATCTTTTTTTTGTGCAATGATGTAAGTTTCAATTCTACCTAATGACAAGAATGAGCCATTGTAAGCTTATAGAGGCAAATATATGGTAATAATGTGAGTATGTCAGGGCAATACAGGGCATGTATGTGGCCAGCCAGACAATAATGAGGTCTGCAACAAGCATTTCAGATACATCAGGAATCAGCTCTGTGGCCATTTGTGTTTGCAGGGGTGATTGTCAGGCAGAAGTCTCTGTGGACTATTTTTGCATATGGCATTGTGATCTGTAGTGAGAGTAGGGAGCAGGTGGAAGAGAGCCTGGAGAGGTGGAGGTATGCTCTTGAGAGAAGAATAATGTGCATGAATGAGAGGGAGACAGGTATAACAGTGAAGGTAGATGAGTTTAAGCAGCAAAAGTTTACAAGATTCTAGTGGGTTCTCATATGGTGTATGGTTTGGAGACAGTGGATTTGATAAAAAGATTTTCACTGACAGTGACCAGGATGGACAAGATTAGAAATCAGTATATCAGAGCGACGGCTCAGGTTGAGCAGTTTGAAGACAAAGGTTTGGTGTGATAGAGGAGGATGCTATGAATGGGGTAACATGAAGGGAACACATGAAACAAGAAGAAGAGGACTATTATATTTCTCAGTTATATTTCTCCTGTTTTCCCCTCACAGATGTTTCACTATTTCACTTGAGTTAAACACGTTTCTATTTGCTTTTAACTCCATTTCCCGACACGCACTTGTGCTTGAGCGCAAGCGCAGATGGGTTTATTTGGTATACAGGCAGCCGGAAGCTATACTGTGAAATAAACGGAACGGGATAGTACTTGGTAAAGTTTCTCGCCTTTTGTGTTTTGCCTGATTAAACATAATGCAGCGGTTAGCAAATATAGTTTACCATCTGTAGCTAACTGTGTATCAGATGTTGGTTTTTGTCTGGACGGATCTTCGGTTTTTATCGCTACTGATAGGCTGGCTAACTAGCTAGCTTAGCAGGATGGCAGCTAGCTGAACTGTCGTTAGCATATGGGGCCCTACATTCACAGGAGGGCAGCTCTCTGTGACAGTTTGATTGTAAATTCATTTTAAATTCATCGAAGATACGGAAACGAACCTTGCTATTTAAACAAATGAGCAGATAATATGTAGCCAGCTTTTCTAACTTCATTTTTAAGGAACCCAGCTGAAAATGATGATTTAATTTGCCCAAAGCGAAGGAAGATTAAAAGAGAGTCAGGCTTGAATAATCTGTTTGCAACCAGAGTTGATTTAGGATACTTTAAAGGAACATGTGGCTGCTTATTTTCTTGAAAAACGTGAATTCATCGCACCTGAATGAAGCTATTTCTGTTATGTATTGATGTCCATCATCTAGGAGATGTTAAACAGAGTTTTCACTGATGTATATTTTTCATCAGTTGTCTGTCTTCAAACGATCATTTTGTCAGACTAGGTTAGTTGTAGACTAGCTTCCAGAGTGGGTTTGCCAGCTTCAGCTTGGTCTTTACTATTGAACTAGGTGTAGCTTTTATGTGTTTCAGTCTTAGTCTTTTATATATGTAATATGATGGGTATTTGTAAGTAGCTCTGATAAGACCAACACAACACTGATGAATCATCTAAACATCACAGTCTTAAAAAAAACCCAAACACTTGCGCTGAAGCCTCCTCATGTTTCTTCAGAATTGACTTAATTAGGAAAAAAATAACCTTGACATTTCCTGTGTGCACTTATTTTCTTTTATCTCCTTTTATAGATACTCATGACTGGTTTAAGATTAAGGTTTCATTTCTTATTTTATATCCAAGTTACCTAACATGTTTCTTTTTCACATCTAGTTTTAGTTAACTATAATAATCATGATGTTCAGCCTACAACATCTTAGAATCAATAGGTGCAGTCACGTAATTTAACTCACTTCCTTAAACATGTGGAAGTACTCAGCACTTCCTTTTTCTGTTTACCGTCCACAGTGCGGACAGCCATTGGACTGTTTCAGGTAGCTGTCTGTATACAGCCCATCACATGATTTACAGTAATGTGAGATGATGAGCTTCAGATAAGTCACTGTGTCTCTGACTGGTGAGGTGATCGTTTGGTTTTTTTCCTACTCCGGCTGTCTGGATTGACATGTTGGATGCGGGATTGTTTGAATGACAGAAGCCCCATCTGGTGGGTGGACATTACTGGTGCAGTTGCATTTTTTTAGGGATTATCATCGTACGACACAGGAAAGAGTTCCAGCTTGTTTTACTGTTCTGCTACCCTAACATCTAAAGATCGGTTACAGATCATGATTATTTTACATACATTCTCTCAGCTGTCTGCAAAGTCTTATGTTAAACATGTTTAACTTTAAGCAGTAAATTGTGTTATAACTATGTTGTTCACTTTAACAACTTGATCTTAAAATGAAGATTTCTTTTTGGTGATAGACATACTTCTCTGACAATGATTGGATTCTGTTTTGAGTTTATCTGCGTTGCTGTGAAAGCATATTTCTATCGTTACAGTGTGCTCGAACATAGAAAATTAAGCTCTGTTATACCGAACAGGTTGTAAAAGACAGCATACGGTATCCACAGGATATATCTAAGTCACTGGTCCTGAGATTAAACGGAAACATTAACAAATGAGCTAAGTGCTCTAGTCTGATTATATGGCTGAAAAGGTGCACAATTACTGATGTTTTTATAGAAAAGATTTTTGAACAATGTGTTGAAACACTGGTTTAAGTCAGAATTTTGTACTTCTGCCCACTGCAGGTGTGATGGAGGGGTGATGTGTGAATCAGAGGAGTGATTAGGCCAAAGCAGCAATGACCGAGTGCTTCCTGCCCCCCAGTAGCAGCCCCGCAGAGCAGCGCAGGGCCGAGCACCCCGGGGGCGTCGCCCGCACCCCGAGCTCTGAAGAAATCAGCCCCACCAAATTCCCCGGGCTGTACCGCACCGGGGAACCATCGCCGCCTCACGATGGACATCACCACGAGCCTCCCGACGCCTACGTCTCCGACGATGACAAAGAGCACAGCAAGAAGAAGAACAAGTTCAAGAAGAAGGAGAAAAGGAGTAAGATGCTTTTTTGGGAAACGTGGATTAAGGGGAGGGAAGGACAGTATAGCACAAGTGAACTATTTGAGATTGCAGGCTTATTTTTGACTCTGAAAATAGCACTTTGAAAAAGTTTTTAAGCACCAGGTGATCTAAATATGTATACCTGTGTAGAAAAAAAAACAGTTTTCTTGGATGTGGAAATATGATAATCTGGTTCTTCTCTAACATGCACTACAGCCTTTTACTTTTCCAGGCATTACCTGAAAAAACGTGCATGTGAGAACCCAAATGTTAGCTCTAACATCTAAACTTTAGCTCCCTAACACAAAGCGTGACTGAAGTCCAGTCTTGGGAACAAAGAACTTAATTGTTTGCTGACTTCAAAGAGAGTGAGTGTGTACCCTGAGGACATCCTAATCTAAACTCCAGTAGTGAGAACTTCCCTCTTATCGTCTCCTGCTGTGTGCTATGTGGGAAAAGGCAACTTCAGACAGTATCAAGTTCTGATTAGACGTAAACTCTGATGTTGTCCAGAGTTTACATAAAAGCCCTCGTGTTTCCACGTAACAGTAGCCAAGCAGGGTGGCCAGAGTTTACTGAGTATATCCAACTCTGCAGTATAGATTGTGTTATCACCACTATCGCTATGTTTGCTTGTGCTTGAGTTATCATGTAATAAACTGTAGTAGCACCTTAATTCTAATTGTATTGTAGTATTATGGCAACCAATAGAGTACACTGTACAGTTGAAAGAAAAAAGTGCTTTTATAGTGGGTGCTAAACTGTGACACCCATCTCTCAAAGTACTTTCACGAGACCTTTTTTCACTTACTTTGTGTTTATACACCACTTTCCCTTTAATGATTAGTTCTTATTATCGCCTGCTCTATTCCGCAGGATTTTTCTTTTTTTGTTCTGTCTCCTCCTCACCTGCAAATGGTATTGGCAGATGGCTGCCCCTCCCTGAGCCTGGTTCTGCTGGAGGTTTCTTCCTGTTAAAAGGGAGTTTTTTTCTTCCCACTTTTGCCAAGTTCTTACTTAAAGGAGGTTGTTTGAGTTATCTGTATTATTGTGGGGTTTCTGCCTTACATTATAAAGTGCCTTGAGGTGATTGGCAACATATAAATAAAATTGAATTATGACCAAGAGGTTAAAACAGTGAGATAAACAGAAAATACTGACAACAGTAGAACACAACAGGACACGCATTTATAATCAGAATTGGGCTGGTTTATGAAATAAGCACAATTTTATAGCTTTGCAACCATTTTCAAACAACCAGGAAATGAGGTCTGGTAATAAAAAGCTGTCAGCTGTTGTTCTCACAGGCTCAGCAGGACAGGTTTTACATTATAGAAATCACTACAAACCCTATAATCTAGTTTAATTGAGCCAAAGATTAGATTACATTTTCAAAAACATTCCAACATTTTTTTAAATATATGTTTTGGAGGGCGGCACATGGCTGTGTTATTTGTCAACAAGGAGAAAAATGTAGAATATTTCAAACCTTGTATTTTAACAACTGGGAGCTACCGAGGGAGCTAAAGATCACATCAGTACTAATGAGGCGAGCTCCTCCCACGTTTCCACCCTGATGGCTGCAGTGGTGAGAAATGTTCCTCTGCTGGGGATGTTTTTCACTGTCGTCCACTTTGTGTCATGATTTTTCCATGCCTGGATTTAGCTCCTACACCAGGATATGGTGGGAGAGAGGAAGAGATGGACAGATTCAGCACACACCCACTGAACCCAGTGAAGGTGTGTCTCAGGCAGCAGTGTGATACGCAGAGCCCATTCTTGGGGAAACCCAGCGTAGATAAAATTAGGAGGTTGAAAGTGACAAGGGGCCCCTCGCTATCACTTTAAAAAAAGCTTAAAGTGAGCTGTTCTGGAGAGGAGCGTCGTAAGGTGCAGTGGGAGCTATGCTAAATCAGTGGCTGACCTCTTTTCCTAGTCCTCATTCTCCCCCTCCTCTGCTATCTTCTCTCTCTCACCCGTCTCTCTTCCTGTTTCTGTTTCACTGCTAGTTCGGTTATAGGACGGAGATTAGAAAACAGAGGTGCTACTCCCTTCAGATCTAACCTGGTTTCTGCCTCTTCTACTCTTTATTTACTTTCACAGCGGAAGGATACGCCGCCTTCCAGGAGGACAGCTCGGCGGACGAAGCAGAGAGCCCGTCCAAAATGAAGCGCTCCAAGGGAATCCACGTGTTCAAGAAGCCGAGCTTCTCCAAGAAGAAAGAAAAGGATTTTAAGGTGAAAGAGAAGGGTCCCAAAGAGGACAAAGCCAAGGATAAGAAGTCAAAGGACCTGACAGCTGCAGATGTGGTGAAACAGTGGAAGGAGAAGAAGAAGAAGAAGAAACCAACCACAGAGGCAGAACCGGTCCCAGTGGAGACCCCCACCTTCAGGCCCATCTTTGGAGCCCTGCTGGCTGAAGCTATCAAGAGGACAGCTCTGTATGATGGCATCCAGCTACCAGCCATCTTTAGAGAGTGTGTGGACTACATTGAAAATTATGGGATGAAGTGTGAGGGCATCTACCGGGTTTCAGGTATCAAACATTTTGATTTTACCTTTTTTTAAACAAACTAAAATGTCTCTGATTACTCACATTGACTCTTTTTTCCTTTCAGGTATGAAGTCCAAAGTAGATGAACTGAAAGCTGCGTATGACCGAGAGGAGTGCCCATGCCTGGAGGAGTATGACCCTCACACGGTCGCCAGCCTGCTGAAGCAGTACCTCCGCGAGCTGCCTGAAAACATACTCGGTCGAGACTTGGCCCAGCGGTTCGAGGATGCTTGCGGTCGGCAGGTCGAGGCCGAAAAGGTGACGGAGTTTCAGAGGCTGCTGACCGAAGTGCCGCCGGAGAGCCGACTGCTTCTGTCCTGGCTCGTCACGCACATGGACCACGTCATTGCCAGGGAGGCAGAGACGAAGATGAATATTCAGAATATCTCCATCGTCCTTAACCCCACCATACAGGTCAGCGGGAAGGAGATCAATCAGTGAAAATGCAAATGCACCGTTACATGGGAAAGGGAAGAAATATGCAAGAAGATCATGAGCTGGTGCAGAGAACATCAATTTTCCAGCAACAGGCAAACTAAACATCAAATAATAATGTGGCACTTTGGCTCAGGCTCAGATATAGCCAAAAAAAACCAAAACCCAACCCTCCCCCTAGCAACAAACCAGTGAATTTTTATTGGATCAAAGAGTCAGTTCATCTCTGAAACCCTGGCCCAGTTTAGTGAAGCTAATTTATTCCCATAGGGGACATCTCTGTTGGTGCTCCACTTATTCTGAACCAGCAGCAGCAGCCGCCACAACTCTGTTAAATAAATACTTCTCCCACTTAATGAGCATAGTCCAGGGCCAGTTTAATCAGGCTAAATAAACATGCAGGAATTTGTATTGTGGAGGAACTGGTGCAGATACAATTCAGCTTTGTGCTCGTTTCCCTCTGGTGATCCGTGTGCCTCCTTTCCAGATTGGGAATCGTGTCCTTTACATGTTCTTCACCCACGTGAAGGAGCTGTTTGGGGATGTAGTCTTGAAGCCAGTGGTGCGGCCACTCCGCTGGTCCAACATGGCGACGATGCCGGCTCTGCCCGAGACCCAGGAGAGCATCAAAGAGGAGATCAGACGGCAGGTGGGTTCGGTCCTGTGGCAACTAATGACTGTCTGTTGTAGTGTTTGAACAAATGAGTTTGTTTAAAAAAAAAAAAAAAGTTTCTTCTTTTGCTTCGTATCTTAATATCTGCTGCAAAAGGAAATGATTTTTTTTAATATAAGCAGATGAGTTTCCTTAAAGCAGGTTTTAAAATGTTACAACATAGTAATGCAGCTCTAATTCAGCAAAACAGGCCTTTTCTATTTATATTAAAGAGTCTTGTCAGCAGTACACATCTTTATCTTGGGTTTGTTTCTCAGTGTGCCAGGACTCAGTGGGATTCAGAATAGTAGTTAGTTTCTGTCACCTGTATATAAAAGAAAATAGAAAACATGTCAGCTTCAGATGGTTTAGTCTGTCGATTTGAACCCCTGCCTCTCGGCTGAAGCTGTTTCTTTAACCTTACAAAATGTTCCTTCGTGGCCTGGATTTCCAAAACAATAAAACATCCCGGAGGAAGCTCACACATCTCAGTCCCTCCTAGATCACCTAACTTAGAATGTACTGAAAAGTTATTGTAGATTTTTTTGTCCTATAATGCTCAAATCATGTTAATTATCCATGGCAATTAACTTTATTTCTGTCATTTATAAGTGGTTATGCATGAATCTCAGACTGCCCTTTTTAAAAAGATTATATGTTTTATCTTGCAACTTAATACTTTGACTTTTATTATTCTCATATTGACTACTTTATTAAATGTGTTTGGCTCCTCTACTTGTCTTGAGCTGATTGTTGTCATCAAGTAAATTTAAGCCAATATTTATGAAGGTATTTGTGTGTAGGAGTTCCTCCTGAACTGCCTGCACCGGGACCTGCAGGCAGGGGTGAAGGACTTGTCCAAAGAGGAGCGGCTCTGGGAGGTTCAGAGAATCCTGACCGCTCTGAAACGCAAACTGAGGGAGGCCAAACGTCAGGTAATCTATGTCAGTATTTATGTTTCTCTGGATACAATAGCTGTTCATCCACCCAGTAATACCAGTGAGGGTTTGAATTTCCACCTCTTCTGAGATGTATAGAAATTATAACCTTTATTAGTCGGTGTTAAATTGAGCTGGGAGTCCTTAATAAACTATAATGTGGCCCTACACGGTAACAACAAAAAGGCAAATGCAGATGAATTGACCAGCTGTGCTGTATGTGTCTGCTCTCTGTGGGGCTTTAGGAGTGCGAGAGTAAAATAGCCCAGGAGATAGCAAGCCTGTCAAAGGAAGACGTTTCTAAGGAGGAGATGACTGAGAATGAAGAGGAAGTCATCAACCTCCTCTTAGCACAGGTGAGTAATTCATACAAACACATCGATCTACTTCGATCAACAGCTTGCCAAGACCTTTAAATGTCTTCTCGTTCTCTCGATAATCAGGAAAATGAGATCCTGACAGAGCAGGAGGAGCTGATCTCTCTTGAGCAGGTGCTGCGTAGACAAATTGCTACTGAGAAGGAGGAAATCGAGAGGCTGCGGGCAGAGATTGCAGACATACAAAGGTAAAAGAGGACAGTGATTAAATATGAGGTGTGAACAAAGAGCTCCAGTGTTGGAAGTGTAAAATTTATAATCTATACCTGATGTAAAAGTGGTCAGTGTCCCAGTCAGGTACATTTTCTTGTGCATCTTTAGATCATTTTCAGTGTGACTGCTGATTTCAGATCCCTCAGTGGACGTCTTGTTGTGTCCTTTGGTCTGTGCGTGAAGGACCATATTGGGCTGTTTTCAGGACAACACTCTGGTACCATTGCATTGTGTGAACCCCTGTGAATGTCTCCTCATTAGCAGCAATACCCCTGATGACATTTGAGCCTGTTTGAGAGAAAAACATGATATTTTCCCTCTGGTTTTATGGTCGAGCAGAAATGGTGCATTCACTGTCCACTCAAGTCCAGGGATGGTCCGTCTGCCTGGAGTACGCTCTGTTGCCAGATAGAGGCATTATACAAGTATGTGGCCCAACAGGTGTATGGACTACATGGGTCTATGGGCCACTCTTGCTTGTGCTGTTGTTGGTCCATCAGCCCGTCACAGAGGAGAGTGAAGTGATAACACACAAAGAGCTGAAGTGAAACCGAGTGTTAAAAGCAATGAAAAGTGTCCACTGCAGCCACTGCCTGTGCTTTTAATACTCTGTATTTTGATCTCTGAAGTTTTTTTTTCTGCAGTTCTCCCATTCCCAGTGAACTCCAGTATCCCTCCCTGCTCACCTGTGAACCAGTCAACATTAGGCAGCCGCTTTAAGTCATGCTTTAAGTTGCTTTAAGACCGTGTACGTGGTCGGACACGTTTACGGGACCATGAAACCAATTTAACAGTAAAACACGACATTAGATCCGAGCAGTAAGCCAGCATTGTGTTCCTCCGCAGTCGGCAGCAGGGTCGCAGTGAGACAGAGGAGTATTCATCAGACAGCGAAAGTGAGAGCGAGGATGAGGAAGAGCTGCAGATGATACTGGAAGATCTGCAGAAGCAAAACGAGGAACTAGAGGTGAGAAAGCATCCAGCGTCCACTACCTGTTGCGGTGGTCCTGCGGTGTTTGACAGAATTGTGGTTATTCATATTCCAAAGGTTCAGCATGCTTTTGTTTCTGGTAATAAAATAGTGAAAGTATTGGCTGGAGTTTTACAGGATCTAATTCTGAATGTGTACTTTGTTGCCCTGAAGAACAAAAACACTCACCTGAACCAGGCCATCCACGAGGAGCAGGAGGCCATCTTGGAGCTCCGCGTTCAGCTTCGCCTCCTGCAGAGCCACAAGCTACAGCAAGAGCTGACCGTCCAGCCGACAGCCGAGCAGGCTCCACCTACGCAGCCGAGCCCGGAGGCCCGCAGCGAGGAGCAAACCAAGCGCTCCGTTGCTGCAGTGGCTCCTACCGCCGATGCAGCTGCTGCCACCACCAACGGAAAGGCGGCTAAGGATCCATCAAAGCCTTCACCAAGCAAAGACAAGAGAGACACCAACATGTGAGACCTCTGCGATGCTTTTGGTGGTCGTCTGTGCTGGTGTTCGTCTCTACCGTGGGTCAGTTGTCCTGTAGCGTTGCTCGCTATCCTGCTGGAGATTTCACATTGCAGAGCTCATTAGTGACCGTGTCCACCAAGTGGCAGACAAGGAAAAACCTTTTATATCGTCTTTGGTGTCCTAACCTTCTTTTTCACATCCTCATGCAAAAAAAAACACCCTGAAAAAAAACAAACGAATGCTAGGTTTAGCTGGTGTAGCGGACAACTGACTACCACTGTAAGAGACTAGCAGGGACCATGTTTTCAAATATGCAGTGCCAAGCCTGTATGAAGGAGGAAGGAAGGGGCAGGAAGGGGAAATGAAGGCAATGAGAGTAAGAGAGGGTAGATTGCAGATTATTTCTCACTGGTGAGCGAGTCAGGAAGCGATCACTAGACCACAGATGTCATCAGTCCCTGTCGCTCAGATTCGTCCCTTACCTTGATGCAAATTTGACTTTTTCTTTTGGATAGAGACCACTGTGCCATAACTTGAGGATGCCCCAGAGAACCACTGATAACAAAAGCTTTTTGAATGATGAAGAATTTATGATCGGTCTATCTATATATTATATATTTAAGTAGTATTCTGAAGTACACAGATGACTATTCAAGAAGTACATTAATTTTAAGTTGCAGCTTTTTAGTAATATATGAATATACAAATAAATATATTGTAGAGGCTCTGGTTCGTTTTCTTTTTTTGAACAGCAGATTCATACAGAGAAGTGTTGCACCTCGCAACTAACCAGTGGATGAAAACATGAACAGCCAAATAACAAATGTGTATTCATCGCTGCAAAACGCAGACAAACAGCTGGAGGCCACACTTTGCTCCGTAGCGCAGTCATCTTCTCAGTTACCTTTGCCTGCGCTGCACTAACGAGGAAGAGCGGGAGATCATATTTGTCCAGTTTAATGAGGATGTAACAATTCTGTGCTGATGATTTATTTTTTGCCTCCTATATGGGTGGAGACACGCAGGAGGCTCGCTTTGTTTTGTACTCTTCATGTGTGGAGGTTTTCTTCAATCCTTTCATTTCACAGCTGATCCGTGTCTGCTGCAACGTAACGTCATTGTTCGATAATATTTAAGGCAGAGATGTGTCCTGACTTACTTTTTCTGTATATTATTGTAAAATTGCAAACATACTGTATTTTCAGCTCTTCGTGTTTTGTCCTTTTGTTGCTGTTTTCTTTTCATTTTTTACCATTAATAACCTGTATGGAGTTACGCGAGTGCGACTGCCCTGCTTTGGTCACAGGCAAATCCATGCAATCTCATCTGGACTCCTGATTCCATGAAACTGCTAGAACAGGCTCAGAAGCTTCTCGTGAGGTTATTTTCATATTGTTCTGAGCTTTTGTAGCTGATTGTTACAGACAGTAATGCTGTGAAGAATAAAGTGTCAGTCTAAAATAATTATCTCACTGTCTCTTTTCCTCAAGTTTACCTTTTCACTCAACTATGTCTGGCTGGACATGTATTCCATATTTAGTACTTCTCATTTTCCATTACACAGTATCTGCCTAAATACAAACCTGAGCATCTCTGAGAGAATAGAAAGCTGGACATTGACTCTGAAAACAAATTACTCAAGAGATAGTGGAACCACCCAGCTTTTTTTTTTTTTTGGTCAGGGCTTTAACTCGTTTCCGATTTGGAAACTAGGCTTGTCAAGTAGGACTAAAATAACTAAGAGAACAACGGATGTTAGGAACTGTCTTTTCAAAATTAAAGCTTGACTTGAATTCACATAACATGATGAGCATTTTCTCTTGGAAGGAAGCAATGGTTGTAATTTAAAAGAGTAGATTTACGTAGTCTACTGCATTTCAGGGAATGTTGGCTCTATAGATATACAATTAATATTAACCATAGAGCTATGCATACCTTCACTTGGCATTTTATTAGGTACAACTTGTTATTACAAGGTTGTAACATTTTTGTTAGATTTGGCTTCATTCTTATGTCTTCATGGCACAGATTGAACAAGGTGCTGGAAAAATTTAACCATAAAGATAATGACAGCATCACACGATTACTGTTGAGTGGTTGGCTGAGTCTCCTGTTCCAGCACATCTGAAAGGTGCTCTCTGGAATAGAGATCTGGTGACTTTTGAGATATTTGGAGACATTTGAGCACAGTGAACAAAAAAAGAGATTAAAAAAAGGAGGTCTATAAGGATATGAACATGTCAGCAACAATACTCGGGTTGTGGTTACAAAGATGCTCACTTCGCCCAGCGTGTGCCAAGAAAATATTCCCCTCAGCAGCAGCAGCTTAAATTGTTGATAGAAGGTGGGATGGATCCATGCTTTCATACTGTTTACAGCAGATACTGACCCTGCCATCCATGTGTTGCAGCAGAAATCAAGACCCACCAGAACAGAATGTTTTTGCATTAATCATCAATTACTGGTGAGCACATGTAAATTGTAGCCCCAGTTTGCATGGTACAGGTTTGGTATTCACCATGTGAAGGAAACCTACAGTATTCTACCTAAATGCCAGATATGGTCAATGGTCTTCATGAGTTAACTGTTATCTTACCTGGTATTCTTTTTCTTTTTTAACCATAGATTTCTTGCAACATTTACAATTACTGTGTCACAGTCATTTCTCACTCTTCTATGAAAAATAATAAAATCACAAGTATATGACTGAGAATTGCCTTATAAGTAAATGTAGCTTATTCAGTCTTGATTGTTGTATTTTCTTTTATTTGTGGTCATTTCTATCATGTACCACAGAAACCTGCATAGCTTGTGACTCTGTGTTTACTGTCAGTTTTCCTCGGTGCCCTCCCCAGCTTTCTTTGTTTCGTGATGTTGTAAAGTATGTTAACAGATTGGCCAGGTATACAAAACGGCTTGGCACCTTAATGGCCAAAATCAAGTTGATTTATAAGAAATGCCTTGGCCCATATATGGTAGTAGTTTGGGTGCTGAAAGTGAACGAAGTCTTTATCTTGTCAAAAGTCAGACTACCAACCTTGGTCGGTTTTTCAGTCCTAATGCAGTGTGCGTGCATTTATTCTGCCAATTCTCAGTCCAAACTGGCCCAAGTCCACATACCAAAAACCCACCCAAACCTGGTAGCCATTACTGGGCTGGAGCCCACTCATTTTTGGCTGCCAGGGCACAGCCGGCTGTGTGATGCTGATCCTACTTCAGGCTTTTATTTTTGAAATAAAAACATCATTGTCACAGTCTTCATTGTCTTTGGTTAAATTAGTTAATTGCAAAAATATGTTAAGAGCAGACCGACATTTCACGGTCCTGTTATACTTTCATTGAACTGAAGACCATTGTATGCACTTTTATCTATTCTTAACTAAAGAAAACTGTTTTTTAGGGTAAAAATATGTCTAAAATCTTTCATCTCTTATTTCAAAATATAAACATGTAACTGACAGGCAGAGATAAAATTGCAAACGAAGTTGTTTGTTGGAGCCTTTCCGCATTATTTGTGCCAAAACGGCTGTAAGATCCCTTTATTTTGAAAGTCACTTCCGGATGTTGTAAAATTTATTTTATGCCGCTTAGTGAAGATGTCTGTCTGTGTCAGGGGCTGGGTTTCTGTTTTATCCAAGAAGAGGGGAAAATAATAGAGTTTCAAGCATGAAGCACGAAGAAACAAATACATTGAGTGTACATTGACAAATGATGATTTAAAAACTTTCCAAAACTTACCATGGCTATAAGGGAGCTCAAGGTTTGCCTTTTAGGGGTAAGTGGTTGATGTTTTTGTTGATCCGTTTTGGGGGCAAATTCCTTTAGTCTGCTGCGAAACTGCAAAAGCCGACAACATGTTGATGTTAACAGCTGCTCGTTTACAACTTAATGGTATAGTCGGTACTTTGTCAGTTCTGGTATTTTATTTAAAAGAACTCTACTTTGTCGTCTTCGTGAAATAAGTTGGGAATTTAACTAATATTGGTAGCTAGTAGTTGGCTTAAAACCAACCTCATCGGTCGGCAGTCATTTTGAGTATGTCCTCTCGCATGTATTTTGTAGTTCTTAACAGATTAAGCTCTGCTGTGTAGTGTAAATCTTTACTTTATAACGGCTCTGACAGTTTATCAGCCATTACGTCATCATCGGAGCCAGCGAGCCGTTAGATTTCTTGCTGCGTTAGCGAAACACGTCAGTCTGTCTTTATAAACGGTGACAGGGACGGCGAGAGCGTTTTGGACCGCAAACTGCCGCTTTATCGATGATGTTGAAGTCGGGAGCCGGGAACTTTTAGGAGCCTCATAAGGTTTTTAGGCCCCCGTATACCTCCTCAGGGCCCTGACATCCTCACTAAAATATTTTTTTGAGTCAGCCCAACCATACGCTGACCTTACCCATCTTTTGTTACACCTCTGCATGCTTATAACAAGCGGGAGGAGCAGATTTTATGCACATTTAAAGTCAAATAAAACCGTACAGGGGTGTTTATACGATTAAAAAAATGGGGTGCCACATTAGGAGACTAGGAAGTGGGTGGGTGGGGGGTCCTATTTTCTTCATCAGATGTGTTACATGAAAAGTGGCACTGCATGAGAGTTTAAATTATAGACAGACTCAAAGATTAATGTAGTTACAATGAGTTGAGCATTATTACTGTTGACATGTCGGTCTTTTGGAACCAGAGGTGACAATTGAGGGGTGGGGTGGGGGGGGGGGGGGTGTCTATCCAGATATCGGTAGTATCGCTACCAGCACTGGTTTTGGTATCGATACTAGTGCGATAGAATTGATACTTAGTTTCTATGATCTAAATTCAGTATGCAGTCAATTGAACTGTATTAAATTATTTTTTGGGGAAAGGATAAAACAGACTTTAATGTCTATTTTATTTATACCCTATAACCCATTTAAACAACAGAAGTCTTTTTGAGACAGGCACACTTGTGCCTTTTTTCCACTAGTACCAATTTGACTCAACTCTACTAATTTTCAGTTGTTTTCAGTTACAACTGAGTACCACCTAAAAACCGAATTGAGTTGAGCCATGCTGAGCCCACTAGGTACTAGTGGGGCAAAAAGGCATTACGTTCCAGGTCTCCAAAAAACACAGTTTCAAGATACACAAAAAGCTGAAAGGTGTGTTTTATTGTGTTATCCAATTACTGTGGTCAATAAAATGTATTCAGAATTTGCAAATTGATGGTGATTCATCTCATAAGTCATGACACACCACTCTTCTCTACATAAGTTGATGTTATAAGTTAAAAGTATCGGTATTGGTAACAGCGATACTGGCCCTGTATTTACTTAAAATCTGCAGTATTGCACAACACTAATAAGAGGTGGCTCTCTCTGTGAGCCACATGCTCATTTGGCTAACACCTTGTGATTGTGTTGGGCAATTAGTATATTCTGAAAAGTCAACTTACTAAATGGAGTCAATATTTTATTCAATACTATCTGTAAGTAGGAAGTGAGTCTGTGATATCAGTAAAAAAATGTATACCAGTATTATCTCGGATGATGTTGGACATGATATAGCCACTGTTTGCAAGGGAAAATGTGTATTCCCAGAGTGGTTGGTGAGTAGTTTCCAGAGGTCGCTTGGCTGTTGCTACAGTAGGTGAAATCAGTCGCAAAGAGGACGCTCTGCACAAAAGCCTCTTTGTGATTGCTTTGGTGGCTAGCAGATTGTTGCGCTCACCTGGAGTTAGCATGGAAGATGCTGACTACAGCTGGAACCTTTTGCAACTACAAGAGTTGCCCCCTGCTGGCCGTTAGTAAGAATGCAGATGAAGTATTCATTGTGAAGACCCTTTATATAAGTAAAAGTGATTATAGTACAAAATTTTTACCATCAAAATATATTTAAGAAATCTAAAGTGAAAGTACGTGTTACACAGAGTCATACACCGTGTGTTACTGGATAATTTCACGTTATCATTTTAATGACTTAAATACTGCTGTTGCACACTCTTGTATTTGCTATGGTTGTATAATCCAGTAGGTTCAATAGTGACCGCTCACTCTGTGTGTGCATGTCCTGTGACTGATTGATGTTTGCAGGACACTGGAGTTGGGAAATCCAGCATTGTTTGCCGATTTGTCCAGGATCATTTCGATCACAACATAAGTCCAACCATAGGGTGAGTGTTAACCAGCAGAAGGCTTAAGCAGCAGGAAACTAATCAGTCGTGTTTGGACACAAAGCTGAAGTAAAGATGTACAGAAATGTACAGGGAGATTCAGCCAGTTAATCAGTAATCTGGCTGAATGAAACTATGCGCAAGCTCAAGTTAAGCTTGTGTTTTTTAGTGATCTCAATCCACATCATTTGTACTAATGGGTAGATTGATAATCCTATGAACTGTCTATAAGCTACAGAAGTTAAACCTAATTATAGAAGAACTGATTACTCAAGATAAAACTAAATGTACCTTATTTCATTTGGGTCTTTTATCTTAACTGAATACATATATTTTAAAGGAATTGCACAAGCCACTATTACCAGACTGTTAAAACTTAACAGACTTTTATTACTATTTAATATTTCTTTAGTCCACACTAAACTTGGGCGGATTGGTGATAGTCATAACCCCCTAGACAATGTAGAACATGTACAGCTCAGCCAAAAGGTCTCCTTCCTGTAAGGGAAACCTCAGCAGGTAACACATAGCTTATTCTAAACAAACTTTAGCAACTGAAATAAAGACAAACCCACCCGGGAGTCATCCTGCTTCAGCTCCACAACTCCAATAATTCTCATAAGGCGTTTTCATTTTATTACAAATATGTGATTTAATGACATTTTTGAAGTACAAATTTTAGTTAAGTGTTTGCAAGCTTTAATGCACAAATAGGGTAAGGGTAGTGGTTGAAAACAGTGTAAAAAATGTAACTTATGGGAAAATGGGTTCAAATGAATAATTGCAAATCCACCTTCCAACGTCTGTAAGCTTGTGAAAAAACCTTGATTTTACTATGTCATTGCATCTGATTTAAAAAATAACCTCACTTTGGAGTGACACTTTTAGGCAAAAAGATTGTAGAATTTTATAAAAATGATAGTTTTTTTAGTACTTGGTGTAATAAACACTGAAATAAACTGATCATTACCTGTAACTCCAGCTTTCATCTTCAGGGTCCATCTATACCAGTCTTTAAACCCACTGTTGTGACTATGTTTTTCCTTTTTTTGTTTGAAGGAGGTTTTACATGCCTCTATAGCAACAAACATGCTGTCCCAAACATACTTGTTTTCAGTGTTCTTACTTTCCTGCTGACATGCACAGATTTTTTTCCCTTTGTTTTTAAAGAGCGACCTAAAAAATAGCTGTTGTGAAATGCTTTAAACCATCCACAGAGCGTCATTCCTGACCAAGACAGTGCCATGTGGAAATGAGCTACACAAATTTCTGATCTGGGATACAGCTGGGCAGGAACGGGTGAGTGTATGCAACAGAAACTCCGCATGGACTCGCTGTTAGCTTTAAGTTAACACATGTGATGTTGATTTTCCATTAAACTTTGCATCAGAAAGCTGGTACTCGTGATAGGTAGATATTTATAGGTTATGAAACGGGATGCTTGACACAAGAGTTCAAAGGTCATGAGACATCACGGTGATTAATTTGATGGCTAAGAGGGGGAGGTGGGGTATAGCTGAAGCTTGCCAAACCTGCTTACTGCATGGAAAAAACTAATGCGAGCATTTCCTGCTTATGTGTGAAAAAAGTATGCTGGGACTTCTGCTGTGAGGGTTCTCCTATTACATTTGACCGACTGATCTTGTGTGATCAGTGGTGCTGATGGTAAACATCTGTGAACAATACAACTGTGGACACTCTTGAAATATTGATGTCACTGTGGTGTAGTGTTATCATCATGACTGTGGGCTTGCTGATTAAACCTGTGACGTCTGAGTAATTAATATAATTTTAAAAACATGCCATAATATTTTATTCTACATTTATTATCATTCAAACACCATTTTAAGCAGTCTTTTTAGTCTGCTTGTTTAAACACACACTTCCCTTACCTGACATTTTTGGGGTTTTAGATACCAAATATAATTGAATATGTCAGTGTTTCTCAAACTTTTCAAAATGAGTACCACCTCATAAAATATATGGCTCTTAGAATATCACCCTTATAACCGACATTAAAGTACAATAGTATACGCCTATTTAACACCATATAGTTTACATGAGACAATTTTATTTCTTATCTGAATGTTATTTATTTTAACTGTCATAAACAGGATGTGACAAGTGATAATAATAATAAATGTACTGCATTAAAACATTCACAGCAGGTGGGATATCTGATCTTTAAGTGATGACCACAGTTTGAGAACCACTGGAATATGTTATTTAAAGGCACTGATAATGTTTTTAAACTGAAAAGGGTTTTATAGAATAAACTCCTGCAAGCCATAAATGTAATGAATTTTTTTAAACGGAAATGTAAAAAAATTTCATTTGATTTCTTATTTAATTGGCCACACATTGTCTACTTTATTAAAATACATACGATTTCTACCGATTGACTTTTTTTTGTATGATTGTTGAGTTAACTAAACTGCTGCAACTTTGAGATGAATTGTATCTTCTCTTATCATTGGCAATGGATATATAGTTGTACTGATGATAATACACTGATGATAGTTGCTGAGCAATGTGCCGGTGCAGAGGAGAAGAAAAGCTTAAGGGAATGGTGCCGGTTTTGACTGATAAGAGAAACCAACAGTAACTTCAGTACAAAATAGAAATAATTTTGATACAGATGCCATACATTGGTATAGGAAATGTAAAAAAATACAACCTGAGTGTGATATTTATTCTTAAATTGACATTCCTTTTTGGATTCACTGTTTATAAATGATCTCAAAGTTTGGCACGTGTTGGTACATTATTAGCCGACGCGTTCACTCATCGTTTATCTGCAGTAGGCTAACATTTAGTGAGGTGATTTTTACATTCAACATTTCTTTACAAGCTACCACAGTTTGTCATGTCAAAGTGAAGGTAACTGCTAAAAGTTAGAAAGGCCTGGGGACTTGAGGAAGTAATTGTTTCCATAAACTCATCATGTAAGAATGTATGGGCATAGTACTCTGCCTGGCTTTTATAAGCTTTTTTTCCCCCTTATTAATCATAGACTGAACACTTTGGATCATATTTATGTGTGACATACCAAAAAATTAAATCAATTTTATGCTAACTAATATAAATGTGTCGTCTTTTTTTAGTTTCACTCATTAGCTCCTATGTACTACAGAGGATCGGCTGCTGCTGTCATTGTCTATGACATTACTAAACTGGTAAGTGTAACAGGAAGTTTACTATTGCTAAACTGGCTAACGTGTCATGGCTGTTAGCTCCCTGGAAAAAATGAAAAACATCAGTAACAGCTGTCCTGAACATTTGTAAGTGAAGAATTTTTGCTACTTTTCCATCACTGTGGGATGCTGTGTTTCATGACCTACAAATGTCATTCTTTCCTGGTTTGTTAATGGAAACTCGTCTGGGAAAAAAAAAGCAATGAATATATGACAGGAGTCGGAAAAAAACTGCTGGGCATATTCTCATAAACGATCTATCCCAGGATTGACCCCAATGTCTTCTTGTTGTCCAGGATTCGTTCCAGACGCTGAAGAAATGGGTGAAGGAGCTGAAGGAACACGGTCCTGAAGACATTGTAGTAGCTATAGCAGGGAATAAGAATGATTTAGGAGACATCAGGTGGGCTTCTTTTTTTCATCTCTCTTTTTTTTTTTATATTTGCACTTTTTATTGGTGATCTTGTACAGAAGGAACTTTACAACATACATGGGGACAAAGATCAGATAGCCATATACATTGTCAGTCAACATATCCAACAGAATTTCAATTTCTCAAAACTGCAGTAAGATGTAAGTAATAGTTCCCAGTTGTATTTCTCTAACTGGAGGCAGTTGATCCAATCTTGGTGTGATGTCCACCTTATAGTTGCTTACCTAGGTAAGGAGAGTCATTTAAATAAAATGGCTTCTCAGCTCTTTAATGTACTGGGTCCATCTGGACCAGAGTTTGTTGAATTTGTCTCTTTGAAGCCGCAATTTTTCATCTCTTTTGTTACAAATATGTTAAAAAAAAGTTTCTACAGACACTGTTAGACTGAGTTAACAAACAAATGTGAAAATAGAAATAATTTACCTCAAAAGGGGTCCAAAGTTGAGGGATTTTCACAGTGAGCAAACTGCAGACAAGAAGTACAAAGCATTGCGTTGCAAGTCTTTAAGAGTGAAACAGGACAACTGTTAATTTAATCCGCGCAGAGATCTGAATCATCGTCAGTTTTACATCCTTATTATTTACAAAGACTCTAGCCACGTCCTGTCATACCACACTGAAGTAAGGTGGTTAAGCCAAGGACCTGTGCATTTCTTGAATTTACAACCACTGGGGTTCTTTGTACTGGCAGCAGACTGTCTGAGGCTCTTCGTCACATGTTCTGTCAATGAATAGCTCGTTAATTGTGGTCGTTTTCAGAAAGTACTTCTATTTTTGTTTTATTGCCTGACAGACTTGAGACCAAACTAAAATATATATGTGGCCTATGAACTAAAATAATTTTGACACCCCTGTTATTGGAGGTCTGTGGCATCACTTCAAAGGACTTATTTGTACCAAAGCAGCAACATGACCTTTCTCTTCATGTTTAGTGATGAAGAAGTTGTGATATTATTCACTCTGGTCCCAATTATAAGTCTTCTTTTATTGTATCACTTCCTTTAACCATAAATGTGCAGTAAACTCACACAATACTGTGCAAAGGTGTGGAGTCGCCACCTTATTTCTGTACATTTTGTACGTTCTTGTACCTGACTATTTTCAATGGACTGACTTTGTTTGTTGAGCCACTGACCTATGAAACAGTCAAGTTTAAAAAGTCCCTTTTTAAGTGTTGCCTTCACATTACAGACAACTTAGCAAATAAACAATTTTCAGTTGTATCTGTAGACATTTTGTTACTGGCAGCCTGTCACAAATACACATCTTTTGTTAACATTTTTAGTTGAATTCATGAGAGATTGCAAAGATAACACCATTTGACAGGCATAAAATGGCATTTCTACCCCAACAAACTGATTCCCAAAGTGTTATAAGCTGAAACCCCGATATATTTTGGCACGGTGTGCAGTTTGTCCTTAAAAAAATGGAGGAAACTGCACAATCAGAGGTGAGAAGAAGTGTCAAGCCTGAAAAAAAAAACATGTCTGCATCCAGTTAGAAACTCAACTGATGAAAGTGACTGATTAAAATGCAGATTTTCCATCTGAACTCTGTTCATCTTTTTTACAGGGAAGTTCCTATGAAGGAAGCTAAGGAGTTTGCTGAATCAATTGCCGCTATTTTCATTGAGACGAGTGCCCGAAATGCTGTCAATGTTGAGGAGCTCTTTCAGAAAATCAGTAGGTTTTGTGGCTTTTTGTTTTCTCCATCAGAAGTACTAGTGTGTCCTGTCTTGTGCTTGATTTAGAGTGGCCTAATTAGCCTGCTGTACCTCCCCAGAAAAGTAACTACACTTTTATAGCAGATCAGCTCTAAAATCTTCTCTCTTGTCTGCATTTCAGTAAAAGTAACTGTTGGTCATGTTAAATACTAGTCTATGTTAATACCCTAGGGAACTCCAGCTTCCTCTCATAGTCCATAAACGGATTTGTTAGGTCAACTAACGAATCTAGATTGGCTACAGGCCCTGTGATTGAGGGTGTCCTGTCTAGGATGTACCTGGCAACTTGCAGTATAACAGCTAGAATAGACCCTGAAGTGGATGATCAATAAAGAAAGTGGATAAATGTGACAAGAGACAGATTTTTTTTTAAATGTATCTTTTGTTTGTGCTCAGAATGGAAGCAGAAAAAAGCTCTGACTTTAATTATTCATTTCCAAATAAAACCTGGACTCTACATTTCCCTGGAGCCTGCAACACAGCATGACTCCAAATGATGAAATGAAACATGCAGTTTGTAATGCAGATTTTCTGTTTTAATTGCATTAAGGTTCTGCCATAATGTGGGGGATACATTTTAAATCAAATATAACACAGTAAATGTTTTATTTTTATTCCGGCTAAATGGTGCTGGGATGTTTTGGTTCAACGCTGTGTATCCTAAGCTAAGCAATCTCCTTTCTTTCATGTGGTCAGCAAAAAAACTGCTCTGCCTTAATTTTAGTAGTAGTGAAGCAATGCCAAATACAACTCAGCTAAATTTATAAAACTCTTTGTATGCTTAAGATTACTAGATCTGATGTGGAATCTCTTTAAATGTCTGTATTTTTAGGTAAACAAATTCCACCCCTGGAAAATTCTGAGGTGGACAGCAATGATTCCTTTAAACTCACACGACAGCCTGCTCCATCCACCAGGAGGTGCTGCTAGTACCAGCAGCGGCTGATAAGATTACTTCCTTCCGCACTACGGACCCCACCAGCACAGCAATCCACACGGCGTCTTACCGTAGTGACAGCACAGTGAGCAGACTGAAGTTGGCCTGCACGTGTGGTTGATTGCAACATGAAACAGAAAAACCTACCAGCAGTATTATATGCGCCAATCCACCAGTTTTAACATGCATGTTCATTTCATTTATTCCTAGCAGTTTCAGATCTGCTGAAGTCATGAAGCAGAAAGCCTTCAGTTTGTCCCCCTCAGGTGGTGTTCTGGCTGAACTACTGTGTGGTGTGATACATACAGAAGCTCATTCTAAATTTCAACTCATTTTATACTCTAACTTTAAAATTGAGCACAAATTAAAAACAAGCGGAGCTGACGTGTTTTATAAAGACAGGAATTTAATAGTTGTTTTCATCACTCTCCTTCTCTGTAGACTATCATAGCACTGTGGCTCTTAAACACATTGAAATTCTTAATATCAATTTTTAGCAAGTCTAACTCCTCCACCCATGAAGCATTTGTGCACATGTGCCACATTTAAGTAAGAGGTCGTTAAGAACAAACTTAGACGAGCATTTATCTCTGTAGCTCAAATGCGACGGCTTTACATTCCTCACGTGTTTTTCACGCACATTTGCTTTAGAAAGGTTTTAACTGTAGTGCTGCAGTGGGAACAGCTTGAATCGCAATTACAGCATGACACCCCCGGCTGAAACACTGTGACCAATGCTAGAACTGTTTACATAGTGATTTGTTGAAGATGTTTTCTACATGCTGAAGTGTATTGAGATTTCATTGCAGGGAACGACTGTATACAGCTGCCAATCGTGTTTTTGTTTTTTCATGCATTTTACCTGTAAAAGGGGTCACTTTTGTATTGTTGATAAGAGACAAGAACTGCATGTATTTGACTTTAAACATGTGTACAGCTGTTATGTTGCATATACTAACCAAACTCTAAAGGAACTGTGGGAGCGCAGCCCTAACCGTTTAAACCGTTCATCATGCTCATAGCAGCACTTTGCATATTTACACAGTATCAGCTGGGAGTTGCTTTAATAGTAAAAATGTTAACTATTGCAGTTCTCCTTAACTTCAGCATACAGTAGAAATTATTTGAAGGAACATGAAAATTAATTACAATACTGACCAATTAGTTTTGCATTGTCATAGCTTACATTTGTAGTTTACATTTGTACTTGAGTTACTTATTTACATTATAACGTGTACAGTTTTTATCAACAGGTATGATGGGATAATAGAATCAAATTTTGACTTTGTAATGCCATACATATAATGATATTTACCGCCCTATATATGGGAAAATATACCAGCCTTCATTCAGAAATCTTCTAGTCTGTGTGGCCTTGCTTATCTGAAAAACATACGGTGCATACCTTTAGGTATGTGACGCAGTTTTTTAGCTCAGAGGTTAATTTGGAGCAAATGTGCGGCATGGGACTACAATCTTCCACTAAAATGTACCACTCAGTAATTGGCTTAAGATGAAAACTGAAATGAACTTAAGAGCTTCTTAGCACCAGATATAAACAAAGTTATATCAGCTGGAAGAGTTATGATTGAAAACAACCTTCATACAATGCAGACTGGATTTCTCAGTGCGCGTTGTTTGGACCCCCTTTGTGAGTTGAGATGGCGACAGAAGTGCCTTTTGTATGTTTTTCTAAACAAAATGTATGACATGGCTAAAATGTGCATACTGTTAGAATTAATTACTTGTGTCTGACCAAATATATACATAACACTGCCATTCCTTTACAGTCACACTCATACTGTATGCTGCAGTCATGCTTCTCTGTTTACTCTATGGACCAGATTAACATCTGTATATTAATCAATGTAATAAAAAAGTAAACATTCAATTTCTCTTCAAATTTTACTCTTTCCAATAATGAAATACTGAAGTGTCATCAAAGATCTCAAACACTGTCAAAGGATTACAAACTAAGCTGATGTCTGTACAGGTTCTCAGTCATCCAGTAGTCTAGAGAGCTTGAAAACAAAGAGGCAACTGAACTGATGATATTTGATCTATCAATCATCCAAGAGCCTTCTTCAGTTGTAAAAGTAAAAGGGGGTGAATCCCGCTTGTTGTCAAAGAAACTCTGGAGAATTTTAGCCAACAAGCTTGACATCCCAGAACACTTCAGACCCAGCGACACACTTGACAAAAGCTGGTTCATCCCAAAGACAAAACTCCCAAACACAAGCTAAGTATCATAGTGTTCTCACTGGAGAAAACAAACAGCTATTCCATAAATGCATGGCACAGCGTAGAAGAGCCACCTCGACAGGACAAGACTGAGCTACACATCTGCATCTAAAGGATAAAGGCCACTCTTTGGAGGATGCCAGAGTTCAAACTTTAGACTGAGAAGACAGACGGTTTGAAAGAGGAGTAAAACAGGCCATCTGTGTCCACTGATGTGGATCGTCATTGAACAATGGCTTATGACACCAACGAGGTCTCGCAGTACTTTCACTTTTAACCACCCTTAAGGTGTTGGTAATGACCCATACCTTTCATTTTTAGAACCGAACAAGCCTCTTTTCTCAAGATCTCTAGACTTTTAAGTTTTGATAATGGGTAAATGAGTGAGAAAGATGCAGTCACTAAAAGAGGGTTGTATCATGACATCCATTAACATCTTGACATTGTGAAAAGAGTCTATGCAGCCTCATTTAAACCACCTTATACTGGAGTCATATGGAAATGACTGAACATGATACTGGTAGGGAAGGTATATTATGGAAGAACAAATGTCTGGCTTTCACCTAAAGAAATGATATCACTATAGAACAACCTTTTATCTTTAACAGCAAGAAATGATCATTATTTCTGAACATGCACAAGCGTGACACTCTGAACTGCTTTAAACACCTCAAATCACATGTAGACTGTGTCCTATTCAGTACAGCTTACTGAGGAGAAGTCCTCAATTCCCATAAAAACGATGGATCGCAGCTGTCAATGGTCCCTAAGATAGCAAGCCTCAGATATTAATAGTTCACAATGACTACACACACTGCACAAAATCCCTGGATTCCTCGCAAATAGCATCTTCAATTCCCCTTTTTAGCATTCCCCTTTTCATCTACGCTCACATGATGGCCCATAATGTGTTAAGTTTTGTCTCTCGAATAAAAAGGTTTTTTTTTCTTTTTTAGAAAGAGTTCTCCTCGTCCAGTTGGTGTTTTTCTGCACTGACTTCAGTATTAATTAAAAAAGAAACAGCTGAAGGAAGATTTGTGAACTAGTTAGGTTAGTTGGCAGCAGGTCAGTGACATGACAAGATATAAAAAAGCATCTTAGAGCAGCAAAGTTCTGAGAAGTAAAGATGGGTAGAAGGTCACCAGTCTGCGTTCAAGCAGCACTGCATAAAAAACAGTCATGATTCTGTCATGGAAATCACTACGGGGGCTCAGGAACACTTCCAGAAATCACTGTCTGTGTCTGGGAATTAATGCTTGTGTAACTGGGAGCTCGCACACCTTTTTCCAGGTGGAAAAGCAATCATCACTGCTGAAAGGTATATACACTTTTTAGAGCAACATAAAGCTCCCATCCAGATGACGTCCTCTTTCAGGGAAAGCTTTGCATATTTCAGACTATGCTAATCTGATTACTGCCTTAGTAGGAGAAGAGTCCAGGTGCTGACCTGGCCTGCCTGTATATCAGACTTTTCACCAATGGAAAGCATTATAAGTATGATGAAATGAAAAGTAAAAACAAAGAAGAAGACCTGGAATTTTTGAGCAGCTAGAGTCGTATCAGACAAGAACCAGACGACATTCCTCTCCCAAAAGTCCTACAACTGGTCTCCAAATTTTTCCCAGAGGGATACAACTGTTGTTAAAAGTAGTGGTTAAAATCATGGGTTTATAAGATCTCCAAATCTAAAATAGTCTAATGTTTAAGGAACTGGGGTTGTACATGGATTGACTGATATTCCGAATCATGAAATTTTGCATTGATGGAAAAAATCACTTCTGTGAAAATAAGATACTACTAAGGGAATACTGATTAAGTAATCGGTGGTTTAGTTTGATTGTTCACATTGTTTACGTCGTAAACAAACATCTTTAAAGGCTGATCACTCCGGTACTGTTACCAGGGCAACATGTGACCCGTGCTACACAGCAACCTCAACATGCCCTTTAAACCACAAACAACACTTACATTTACGTTACATGTACGTTCACTAATACTTCTAACAGGTTTAACTAGACTACTGCAGAGTGAATTTACTGCGTTAATGTGCATGCATACATTGCAGACATGCGATTATCAGACTTCCCTGATTAAAATTCTCGATTTTATAAGATTATTTTATGACATGTTTTTCCTTCCCTGTACGTCTATTTCAGTGTCCACACATTATAACTCGTTTACTGTACCATAATCGCATCAGTTGCCAGACCACGAGTGCGCGCAACAGAGGGCTGTGCACTCGCGCGTTCAAGTATTTGTACCCACATGCTCGCTGAGCTCAGTCAGCGTTTGACTCAGTAGTGGCAGAAGGGATCCTGGATTTCCACTTGTTAGTAAACTCCACGATACCGAAATCAAGTGCATCCCTTCAGCCAACATGTCAAAGTTGGATCAGATCCTTATCCTCGACCCTCCGTCTGACCTCAGATTTAAAGGTATGTGAATGAAATATTATTTATTTACTTGTTGTCGTGTCAAATGTCCAGCGAGTAGTAGTAGTGGTAGTGGTGGTGGTGAAGCAATGATTTCACACTCCCTCAAGCGAATTTCGTTGCTAGCAAGCTAGCTAGCATTCACCGCCATTTTAAGTTAGCCAGGGAGCCGGACGGGCCGCTGCAGCCTGGCGCTATAGTGACGTGGATAGCCGGGCAGGCGTGCGCCCAGGTGGCCTGCTATTCAGTACCAGCTTACTGACAGTACCAGGCAAAGAGCTGGAAGGATGTGGCTGTCAGTGACTGCTTAAAAAAGGAGAGTTAAAGTCTACACGTTAAGAAGCATGTTTGTGTATGTCTTCACTTTTAATATCAGCTACTATGCTGTTGCTAGTTGTGTTAGCAGGAGTAAACTGTTGTTTCTTGTGGCTTAGGCTATTCCCTGGAAAGAAATTAATTTCAGAATGAAAAATCCGGCGTTCATCTTGATGCACCTGTGGCAGGAACTTGTGAAGCCAGTTAAAGTGACTGACAGTTGGAATGACAAACTTGGTTAGCTAACGTGAACTGTAACAACATGGATAGTTTATTTATTTTAATAGCAACACCGGGCTAACGTTAGTTCAGTTGACCTAAACCCTATTAGCTAGATATTGGCTAATTTTAAGCGTGTGTTCGCATCCTGGACAAAACAGGACGGCACATTCATGGGAAAGCAGGGTGCTTCGCGCATTCAGCACTGATTGCTTTTCCTGGTAGTGATAACGTCCAGTGATGTGTCAGTTAACCGTTGGCTAATGATAGCTTGGCTAGCCTGCTAATGCCAAAGTTGATGTGTAGCTGTGTAGTTGTATAACCGTGTTGTTTTGCGTCTGACAGACCTGAAGAGACCCATATCACATTTTTTAAAAGTCCTAGATAGAACATAACTTTTGGTCATTTGTGAGTCCAACTGTTGCTCTTGTGGTCAAGTGAATGAAGTGGCAGTAAACGGCGCTGATTTCAATGAAGCTAGCCCTCCCAGGCCATGAGTGACACAACAATCTCTACAGTTGGACTATTTATCCTCATCATTATTCATTTTGACCCAGAATTCCGCACAGCACTTCTTGTATTTGTCCCAGTTACCAAGCTCTGTGTCTGCTGGAGGCATTTTTTGCGAACTAGACAGTTATTTCTCTTTCTGTTGAATGTACCACTGTCCTGGACGAGGTTATAAGAGGACACTGGTGTTTGGACAAGGTGTGAATTGATACTGGTTGTAGCCTGACAGGATCGTTAGGAAGGACACAAGCTCACATTCCAGACCCACTGTGTCTTTGGGTGGGGTGTAATAATTAGAATGTTTTGGTGATGAGGTGTCCAGGGTGAAACTAAAAATTATTTTTTTGCCTGTATTTGACGATGACACAGGTGGAATAAAGGCAAAAAACCCCTCATGTTAAAACTCTGAAACTCATAAAATTTATGTACATTGATTAAAATCCGGGAATGTTTTTATCATGCAAGGTGCAACAGAAAGTGCGATGGTGAATGGAGCCTTTTCCAGCAGGCTGACATTGTAATTGGACAGGGATAAGGATGTAAATCAGTAAAAACTTGTTCTGGCTTAAGTTTAAAGACATCTGGAAAAGGGTAGTAACCATTTGATTAAACTCACATTTGTTATGTCATAATAACAGCATCAATCAACAGGTTAATGGTGCTATTATGATAAAATTCTTCAATCATATTGTTGGAAAGCCACCAATAGTCTTATTTGTCTCGGACAGGTTGTTTTTTGGGAGCAACGAGGTAAACCAGAATACATAAATGAAATTTTCTCCAGCTGAACGTTAAAATTTCATGGGTATTTAGCCTGATGGTAGACACATGGTTCATCATAATCTGATCATGGACCTCTACTTTTTACCTGATTAAGAAATTCTACTCTAATTTGAGTTATTCCTGTTACTGATCAGTCACACGGTTTACATTTTGCCTCATCAGATTAAACTTTTGGCCTTTTATATTCTGGATTGGATGCAAAGCTAAATTGCATTGGTATCATGCTGTTCATACTGATCATTGTTTACTGATCATCATTGATTCGTTTTATTCTTTAGCACTGAGGCTAAAATGTCTAATCCACTGCACATGTAAGAAAATCCCAATTCCTGGGTCATAAACCCCATTCTAACAATTTGATATAAAATGTAAATTATAATGAAAATATGTTTGTGTCCTTGCAGTAGAACCTGGAAGCATATTGTATGTTGTATATCAGGGTTTTGGTTGTATCAAAATAGTCCTTTTGTAGGGACTACATATGTTTATGACTCTGTATTACTTAACAAAAGTCTGTGAACCTTCCTGTGATTTATGGCTATCTAATAAACAAAAGTGTATTTTATGCAGTGGTAAATTAAACCCTAGTTTAGAACATGCATGAGAATTCCAGTATAGTGGGCCATTTGCTTTTATACAAACCAGAGTTTTGTCATATTTTTAACCGGTCGTGTTTAGAGACTCAGGTCTGAATACGTGTTAAGCTCCTTGGCCACTTAACCTGTTATTGAACTAGCATCATATTAAATCTTACATTGGGGGGAAAAAAAACCATCTAATTCCAAGTACTAAATCCCCAAAGAATGCATCACTTAAATTTGGGAGCTGTGTGCCCCCCTTTGTTTTTGTGTTTTGTTTTTTTTTTTGTTTTTTTTTTTACATTTTTGTATGGCCCACATTTAAGTGGCTTCGGTTTTTCTTGTCAAGAAGCAATCTGAGGAGAAGGAAGATGACCACAACTTCTTTACTGTCACAGAGACAGAGCTAAATCGGTCTGCATGTATCGGAGAGCTGGACTGTTTTAGAGCCTCTGCTGGGACTCCTCCAGCAAGCTAGAGGGGGCAGCCCTCCTTTCCTTGGTTGGTATTTTTAGAGCAGGACTGGCCTGGGGGACCCTAACTCAGCATACATGCAACAAGATGAGAGAGGTGCTGCTAATGCTGCTTGAGCAAAGGTGGCATCTCAGTGTTGGGCAGTGGATGCAAGCTACAGTATGTGGGTGGGATATCTGATGCACACAACTGTTTTCCAGTTTTAGGCTTTGGTGTAGTAGTGATCATTGTGCAAAACGCACGGAAGGTAGAAATATTTTGGGCTCGGTTAATTTCCAGCTTATAGAAGCAGTTACTCATCTGTGCTAGTTTTCTGTTTAGGTCTATAAAATTAAAAAAAAAAAGGTCATGGTTTTTTACCTCGTCTTTCCAGCATCATAGTGCAAAAGCTAGTATAGCATAGTGCTGAAGCTATAATAGACATTGTTTCTGGTTCTCATACTACTACAGGTAGGCTCTGTTTTGAACAACCTGGTATTGTTCTGTCAGGAAGCAAGTCATTCTTTATAACTCATCTATGTAGCAAGAACAAAGATCCTCGAAGTACACGCCATTAACAATGAGGTTTTTCAAGTTTGTATGAAGGCATTTTGTGACTCACCTGTGATTTTTAAAAAGCAAAAAAAAAAAAAAAGCCCCAGTAGGCACACAAGTGTACTTTCTGGTATTAGCTGGGTGGAGCCATTCTGTTCTGGTCACGCATTGCTTCTTATCTTTCAGGGCATGAATGAAGGCTAAATGCTGACTTTGAACTCCAGAAATAAAGCCAAGCTTTAGAACTTGTGGAAGTAGAAAGAATATTTCTGTTTCTTGGTTTGTTCTGATATTTTTAGAAGTGTAAAAAAATAATGCAGATATGTCAAAACTTTGGGAAAAGTTAAATCCCAAAGATTGGGGGGGGGGGGACTAGTTTGGATACCTATGTGAAAATTTTTGTACTAGTAATTTAAATGAGGAAAAAGGTGTATTTTAAATTTTGAAGCCTGGCAGCTATTGGGCAACAGGTTTTATTTATTGGTAATATATGACTCATTTAATATGTTAGGTTAGGTTGTTGCCTAGGAAACCGTAACCTGGACCCGAGACCACCGTCAGCTTCAAAGTGATACACAACAAGCAGTTTGGTCCTTGTCTGGATGCAAGTTTGCGACTTGTTAAGCATAAGTTGTTAGCCAATGACCGTGCGGCATTATATTCACCCTCCATCATTACGACCAGGCTCAAAACGTCAAAATGTCATCTGCTGAAAATCCTGAACTTGAAGCTCCATAAACAGTGGGTGACATCACTGTAGTAAAGCCCATCTTTTATACTTTTTGCATGCATGAAGATGTACACCTGTTAGCTGTTAACAGAGCCCATAAACAAATATTAAGTTGTAGCTGTGTCTAAATTCACAAATTTGGATATTTTGACACTTGTGACATCAGAATAATCATATGATGGACAGCTTGCAAATTGTCTGGCAGGTAAACTCTATAAACATGATTCATAACATCCATGCTGTGCTCCCAGCTAACCAAACATCATGAGACATTGTCCAAGCTCCCAGCCTAATTGCGCTGATCGAGTTTGGGGTACCTCTGACTTGGCAAGAAGTTGTTTTTTTTTTTTTCCAACATGATATGTTCAATCAGTGCTCGATAGTGCTGACCGTGGTTAAGGACCTAATTTAAAGCCAGTGCTGTCACAAGATGGTGAGCTGTTGTGCAACTTTTGATCTCCTGATACGTGACCAGTCAGCATCATCATGGGATGTCTATATGAAATTAGCTGTTTTGGAGACATGAAGGGGAATTGATTCAGGCGATCACTTGAGTGACATACAGGAAGTAGAGGTAATCTTTGATATCCCAAGCGAAGTTGTGCTTTCATAGGTCATTCCACCCCACCATCGGTGTTGGATAGGCTATTCGGTTATTGAAAAGAAATAAAAAAATAAGTAAAGATTCTTATTTTAACATCCCCAAAGAGTGAAAATTGGTGTCTTTCTCTCAAGGTTTCTTTGCCGTAACCTTGTATGTAACCTGATGTGCACCTCCTGAGAAATGTAACTGCATGTTGGGTCGACACAGCCCACAACGACTGGATAGCGTAGGGTTAAGATGGGGTTTCTGGTTATGTCATAAGTTAGGACATAGATTTCTTGCAGAAGTCTAAATTAAGCTCATGTCTTCATAAAGCCTATGTTATAAGGAGGGATGTACAGATGACTCGTCCTTGTTGACTGCCATCAGTTTATCGATTAGGTGTGAAAAGGAGTAGGAAGCCTAAAAAACTGTTTATTCAAATAATAATAATTCTCTAGCAAAAAGAGGGATTTAAAAAAACAAAACTTGCGTCAAAATCTGTCCAGAATTTCACAGCTGATGGATTTCTAGTTGTTGTACTTGTGGCAACACTACCCTACAGTGTAGCCTCAAGCCAAGAAACTTGCTATTCAATAAGGCTTCTTAATCATGTTGTTGTAATTGAGTTACATGTCAGTATTTTTCAGCTAATCTTTTTAAATTTCTTTTTGAAGCTTGGCACCAAAACACAGCATGCCTCTCTGTCTTCCAGGGAGGAGGTGTAACCTGAAATATTGAATTTCTGAACTACTGTGTAAACATGTAGCCATCTTCTTCAGTATTGTGACTTTTCTTTAATCTAGCTGACTTACTGGGGAGAATAAAAGCTTAATTTTTGGAGTTTCAGTCATCAGTGAAGTTTTCAGAATTTTGGATTTAAACCATACACCAGTGTTGGAGACTGTGCTCTGAAATACAAAGCTAATGCTGCTCTTTTTGTTGTTGTTGTTGTTGTTGTGTTGTTTTCCAGGCCCTTTTACAGATGTAGTCACCACCAACCTCAAACTGAGGAACCCTTCTGACAGAAGAGTGTGTTTCAAAGTGAAAACGACAGCGCCACGTAGGTACTGCGTACGGCCAAACAGCGGCGTCATCGATCCTGGATCAAGTGTCACCATCTCTGGTAAGTTTTTATTTGTTAACTCTCTTTTTTCCACCCATTTGAACATGTAGTTTCGGACTGAGTGTGAGCGAATAAAGGAAATGTTCAGTCATAGGTCAACAAGCCCACATGGTCAATTGGAGATTTCAGTTAGGGGGGAAAAAAAAGTCCAAGTGACCTATGCTGTTTTTACAATGATTTCTGTATGATGTTTTTCTTATGACCCTCAAGGCCACAAGCAATAAAGTTGTTCTGTGTACAACAAGAGTTCCTAGAGTTTTAATTTCTTCAGGCTTTATTGTCTTCTCCGTCTACCTTTTGGAGTAGATCAAGTTGTGCCAGAGACCTTATCTCAGCAGTTTTCCTTTAAGCAAGTCGACATATCTAAGATACTATACATTACCATATCTTTTGAATGCTGGTTTGTCTTATGTTTGCTGATGACATTAAGGTAGCTTGAGTACCATCAGTTTGTTGTGTTTAGGCTCCAGAATTGTCCATCCAGGGTGGCCACTGGGGCCTAACAGAAATATTGGAGTTGAGATAAAACAAAACTGCTTATAATGAGGAATATTAACAGAATGCCTCTGAAAGCAACCCATATTAGCATCTTAATTGAAGTAATACATTACTCTGATTAGTGGTTATAATTTCATCTTTTTTGGTATGTAAATGTGGCTGCAGGCAAAATGGGGTTTCAGTTTTATTGCGCCAGATTAGTTTCAGTTTGTCTGGTTATTAAGATTCATTAGTCATTTTAAAGACAGTTGCCTGCATTGTCTGCAGCACTGTTTCAACTCACTGCAGTGAAAGGGGAAAATGGGTTGCTTGTTTTTAAAACGGTGACCGTTTTCCTCCAGCAGGTTTAGCAACTTAAAGTTATTTGAGCTCCAGCGTGCTCAGCATTACTACATGTGAATGTCTGTAGAAACGTCTCACTTTTGCACCATAGTCCTGGTAATGTTTATTGTGCTTTTAAATTCCATAATGGTTAAATGCACTGCTTCTGTTTGTTCTTTGCAAACATTGCCAGTTTAGTGTATAACAAATGGCATTATTTCAATGTTTGTGTGCAGAAATATCCACACATTAAAGTTTCAGAGGGCTTTATTTCTTTGATGCTTTAAGTGAACAATGACATTGCGAGCTTGTATTGAATTAAATTGGAAAATGAATGACATCCTCTTGAAACTCAATAAATCCTTTAATGAACCTATTTAAGAAGGGAGGGAGGATCCCAAAATGGATCTCTTGTGAATGTCTGACTCGCTGAAGTGTGTATTAATTTAATTCAGGCAATCAAGAACTTGAGTTTCAACATTGGTTGTATCATTCGTGAGAATATTGTCAGAGGTTTTTAGGAGCTACGAAAGTTAGATTCTTATTGGTCCTTCAGTGTCATTGGGGAGGTACCCGATTGGTCTCACACAACCACATTAAAGTACAATAAGGACTCCTTCAGAAGATGGTGTGCCCCCGTGGTCTTAACGGCATGAAGTATAAAGGAACACTGAGAAGGTCTAAAGATGCTTTGGAACAATCATCCTCCAAAGTACCTTGAAAAACTGTAAATTTACCTTTGGTTTTTAAAAAAAACAAACAAAAAAAAAAAAAAGAATCCTTTTTAATAAAAGTTGAGTAAAGAGGAAAAAAATCACTGATACATTTAAAAAAAACATGCTGTAAAAACAATGCCTCGGATGTTTTCACAGGTCATTTCTGGCGTTTAGTATGCTGACTGTTTATGCGATCTGTTTTCTGTGTATAGACGTGCTTTTATTCAAACAGTTCTCATTGCTCATTTCTGTTTTACAGTCATGCTACAGCCCTTTGACTATGACCCCAATGAGAAAAGTAAACACAAATTCATGGTGCAGACGATTTTCGCCCCGCCAAACGTCACCGACATGGAATCATTGGTAAGTCACTGGGATTTACTTTATAAGCAAAATAAATGTTGCAGCTAATAACACAGAGGTGTACCTTTGGTTACGTAGCTCCGAAGTCATTTAAATGTGTCAAAGTGGAAGCATGACTGTAGTATTTGCACAAACTAAAACAGTAAACCTTACTAGTTAAAATCTGTTGAACTGAATAGTTTTTAATACTTACTGAATTCTTTCACATAAAACAGTTGATCAGCTTAAAAAAATCCTCATTTAAATGTTTTGCCTTCCTTCCACATTTCCTTTTATATGTAAAAACAAACATTACTGTATGGTCTTTATTGGTAAAAGGAGCCCTATGCATTCCAGTATCACATGCACATGACTTGTGCTTTAAAATATTAACTTGATTGACTCAATGAAAACATTTCATGTATGATATTTGATAGTAGAAAGTTCATTAAACTTTAAGTTGAAGGGTTATCGTCATCTGCCGAGTTAATTTCCTTACTCTGAAGCATTTTCCAGTTATCCACCAGGGGACAGCAGAGACTCGGTCAGCCAGTAAAACCTGTACATACCTTGTCATTGTATTCATGAACGGACTTGTTTTGAATGAGGTTTAAAATTCAGGAAGTATAGACAAACCGAGGTCTGACTGGTGCTGATGTATAAAATGGAGTCTCGTGTTGTGAATTAATCTTTTGTTACTTTTCTATTTTATCGTCTGTACTATACTTTTCTACTTTATTTCTTTATAAATTCAGAGTCTGGGTGGTGCCATTGTGAAATATGTTGAAAATAGTTCAAATAAACAGAAATAAAAGGAAATGAAGCTGCGCCTGTTTTATATAGATTTAAGGCTAAATTGCTTGTACATACAATGTGAAGTAGTTGGCACAGTTTTAATGTGTGCATGTGTGAACAGAATCTATCTGCTAGAAGTTTAAGTTGATGAATAACATGCTTTCATTTGCTTTTAAATCCTCACTAGTGGAAAGATGCAAAGCCAGATGATCTCATGGACTCCAAGCTGAGATGCGTCTTTGAGCTGCCATCTGAAAATGATAAAGTGGTAAGGTGCAATGAGCAGAGTCCCTCCTTGAACTGGATATGTGCTACTGAAAACTCTAGAAAAGTAAAAATTGAAAGAATTGTTGTCTGGCATAGTGTTAGCATGACATTCCTGTGTCGAGAGCAGAGTGTAAAATCTCTGCAGCATCTTGCAGCTGAAACAATGTTCAGCAACTAGGTGCAGTTAGAATAGCAGTGTGATGATTTACAGGCTGAGACACTGCCTATGGAGCAGTGGTTCTATATACATCTGAAACTATGTCAGGTTGGTAAAGAGGATGAAGCTTAAATGGGTCAGATTAGGGCTGCGATATGACCAAAATCTCATATCCCGATATAAGACATCTATCGTCTCGATAACGATATAAATCACAAAAATTTAACATTTTCTGTAAATTCTGTGAAAAGTGTTTCCAGCTGGGCGTTGTGTACCTGGAGTCGAGTGTTTTAACCGATGCATGAAATGAGACATTTTTAGACATAAGTTGTAACGACCGCCGTTTTCTTTGAGTATTTATTACACGGCGTGCTGCGGGGAAAAGTCTGTTCTAACGTTTGAGTCTAAGGTTTATTTTTTAGCACCTGACGGCTCTTTTTTGCTTCTCATCCGTAAATACTCGGCATACTCTTTCACGTGGTTCAGTTTATTTTGAAAAGTCTCAACAGGATCTTGAGCTTTATTGTGAAAGGTTTATGTGGAAAATAAACAAGCGGACACGCGATGATTTTACTGTCGTTGTTGCTAACGACAACGCATAAAAACAGGCACTTGTCCGTCCGTAGTGTGGTTATATTAAATATAAGAGAAAGAGAGAACTTTAAGAAATTAATATAGCCACTACAGTGACCATCAAAACGATGAAAAAATATTGCCGTAAACAGTTTATTTTGCGACACCACGAAACAAACGATAGCGTAAAATGAAACGATAGACGTTTTTATATCGTCATCCGATATATATCGTTATATCGAACAGTCCTAGGTCAGATCAATACTGCAACGTAGCCAGAAAACCAAAAAACTGAGTGAACGGATTCTGATTATCTGACTGATAGGTTTTACTTTTTCACAGCTAATCAGTGTTGACTGATTAAATAAGTTATATTTTTTTTTAGCAACAGTGTTGCTTAGGATAATTTTTCTGTTTCCAGCAGCTGACTGTGAACTGTGTGTAAGTAGGAGCACATTTCCCTCATCTTAATAGGATATACTCCGCGATATACTTGATCAGGGTTAAGTACCTAATACAAAATATGCGAATCTGAGTAGGATTGACTCTTATTATGGGGACCACTGAAGTAGAAACTAGATAATATTTTCCTCTTATTTATGTCAGGACATCAGTATGTGTCACTTTGAATCATAACGTTTTTTAAAACCTTAATTTGATCAGTCTCATGTACTGCAGCGGTTGTTTTTATCTAGACCTGGTCTGATGTGGTTTGGATCGAGGAAGAAGGACAGAGGCGGTGAAATTACCTTTTTTTTTTTTTTTTTTTTTTTTTTTTTTTTCCACCCCTTGTTTTCACAAATGGAACAAAGACTATAAATCCTAAATTGTGCTTAAATAATCAGTTTAATCCACTTGTTTTAATCAAATTCAGGTTTGATAAGTGTAAATGTTACGCTTTAAACTTAGATTTGGTCTCATTGTTGTCTGGATGGAGATGAAATTTTCATATATTTGTTCTGTGTGGGTATCTGGTGTGGTGGTGTTGTGTTTTTTTTTTTTTTTTTTTTTTTTTTTAAAAGCACCTAGTGAAAAAAGCACAGACAGTACTGCTTCATGATGGGATACCTGTTACAAGACCCCTGCTCAAAAGTGAGATCTTTCCCTCTCCCTGTACTATTCAGCAAAAAAAAAAGCTTTTAACTTTTTGTCTCTGAGAAGTTATTTGTAAAAGTAGCCATAGCTGAAATCTCTGTGCACGCGGTTATCTTTATATTGTGATATTTACTCGGATGATATTCGCAGTTTTAAATGCCCTGAATGTCTCTTATTTTTCTCTCGTCGTGTACTCTCAGGCACTACTACATGATACTGAACAAGCATCTGGCATCTGTAGGACTTATACTCTCTGTTCCACAAGTTCTTTATGAATGAATTGAGGACTGATCAGGCCACGTGCCTCCTGGATTGTACTGTGTGAGTGTTTAAAATATGGAACCTATTCACAGAGTACTGAAGGTCATCTTCTGCTTACAGGAACATGTTAGCGTGGGTCATGCCAGCCTTGAGTCAATGAAAATATCCCTAAACTATTTATTGAAAACTTGGGAAATCTGTGCTGCTTACCTCCACATAAAAGTAATCATAACCTGAAGTCTCTCCTAAAATACATTAATTAATACATTAATTGTGTTGTGCTCTATTGCCAGTTTTCCAAACTTTGAAAAATTCATTTTGTTGCCCAGATCTGCTCAGATCAGTGAAACCACCGACTGTTATGTAAATGGACCATCTGGTAGCTCCAGGTGTTGGCAGTGACAGCAGTTGTGTGCACCATGTATCAGGGTGTAGCAGGTCGCACAAAGTGAAAGACACAGCAACGTGTTTTACTGTCACACCTCTCTACTTAAATAAAGACCAAAGGGACATGTGTAAGCAATACTGACATAGGAGAAATGTCGCATGTAAATGTTTAATTACTAGATGCATATTTTTTAGCATGCATCAAATTCTTGTGGCCCACAAGAATCGTGGCTCGTCAGTGCGTTTTGCATTTCAACAGCTAACTTTGTCTTTGCTGCTGATGTGAAACACTGCGTGAATAACAAAAGCAGCTCTAATTTTTTTTTTTTTTTTTTTTTTTAAGGTGAGAAAAAGTGAAAGCTGTAATGAAAAAGATGTTAGTGTAGCTTAGTGCCTCCACTGTATGTCCTAATAATTTAAAGAGTAGTTCAGACTTTTTTTTTTTTTTAAACAGCATTACCTAGGTTAGTTAGGTTTTGTGTGTGTGTGTGTGTGTGTGTGTGTGTGGTCCCCATATATAAGTAATTCCTCTAAACCTCAGCTGCAGGCTCACATTAGGTCATTTTTAAGACTGAAAAAAATAAATTCAGTTTGTGTACGATCAGTCATCCTTGTTTTCATTGCTTGTTCAGTATTTGTTTTAGTCCAAAGCTTATCTGAGCCTTAGTAGGCCTCGTTATAAATGCCTGACTTATGGGAGCGATATGATGTCCAGAGGGTTTTATTTGTTACCCTCCAGGAAGATAGCCAGGACTGTGATTTTAATTTTAATGTAGTTTTATTTACTCAAGCTTGAAATATGTTTTTGTTTAACAAATGGCCCAAAATGATCAGGATAAACTTCTGTTAAGTACTCAATGCCTTAACTATGTGCTGGCCAATCATCCTCAAGAGCGTAGTCACTCCCTAAAGGTCCGCTTTTGAGCCAGGAAAAACCCAGATCCTGCCCTCGTACTGATTGTCAACTTTCATCTGCTACTACGCAGCACTCTTTTTCCACCCCTCATGTTGTCATGCTGTCTGTGCCACTACACAAAGCCACATCCACCATGACTTTTGGAAAGACATGTTTTTGTTTTTTTTTTTCTTTTCGCTTGTCTCTTTGATCTGGCACCATGAGCCTCAGGGCCCTCGAACAAGGCCGCCTTTCTTTTGGCTCATGCTTCCGTCTAGAGGCTAACCTCCATACTTAGCCCAGGGCATACTGGGCCTTACCTCATCCTCTCTTTGTTGGGCAGAATGACGTGGAGGCGACCCGAGCCGCCCCCGTGATGAACTCTGTGAAGGTGGAGTCGTCGGCAGCCGCGGTGCCTGTCGCTGCCGGAGCGGACGACGCGGAGATGAAGAAAGTGGTGGAGAAGTGCAAGAGACTGCAAGCTGAGATGAACAAGCTGAGTGAGGAGAACCGGCAATTAAAGGTTGGATATGACTGGTAACTAATTGTAGTCAAACACTTGGATTTTTAATGCTAATGCATTCCACACAGAATAAAACTGAAAGTGTGAACAGGGATTTACAGTCAAATATAATTGTACGAGCCTGTGAGTACACACCAACATCATACTACTCTCTGGTGGTTTTGAGTGTGTTTGTTTCAAACTCTGTAGAGGCTTGTGACAGCAACATGTTTGAATGCAACACAGCATGTTGTGTGGGTGTGTTTTGCTGGGTACTTCTCACCTCTGGCTCTTCCAGAGCGTTGAACTGAGGATGAGAGAGGTTTGTTAGAGCAGTCAGAGTGGAAACATGAATTTTGTGTAGTTGTATGAATGCAGATTTTTATTCTAATACACGCTTCACAACAACCAGGCAGTGAGAAGGGACAGCTACACTGAAGGCCTAGCAGTCAGTCTCAGCATTAGCAAGGGTAAGACGCGTCCCTCTGCTGGAAAACAGCAGGATGAACGCACCTCTTCTGTTTGAAGAATGCAAGATGATATGCAAAAATCAGTTGAAATAAAAGATTAAAATGCATGGATTTGCATGTTATTCCTCTGTTTGTGGTGTAAGCTAGATAAGTGACACAACAGGAATTTCCTGAGACAAACTGGAAAAGGGAGGGAACATTGTCAGGGTATTGGACACTCATTTGAACTATTGGATGACTTGTTGGTATCTCTACAGAGTATGACAGGATGTCCATCTAGTTTGATGCTCTTGTACTTAGAAGTGGGAAAATTACACATTGTGACCTCACTGTGGAGAAGACAAAGTAAAGAGAAATTTCTCAGTTTTCTGACAGTTTCAGTTGTCATTGGTGACCTCTCTGCTCTGCAGAGAGCTTTGCAAAGAAATAAGAACAGATTTTCAGCATCTGCTCTCTCACTGTGTGAGATGAGGGGAATGGCCTTGGAAAGTGTGTCTTAGAGTACATATGTTAAAAGGCTTAACATGAGCATCCAAGTTGCAAATTTAACTTTTTTGACCTTGGAGATGGTGTTACAGCAGCCCAGCAGGACGCTGGAAACCTTTTTTCTCTCTGTTTACATGTACAGCATTGTTCCTTCCTTAGTATCACTATGAAATCCTCCAACTCGACTGCTATGTTGGAATATTGTGGTTGCTTATTTCGTAGCCCGTCTCTCAACAATGGGGAGTGAACCATGAGTTTAAGTACAGTAGTCACTGGGACAGAAAACTGCAAATCTGGGCTCGAAGTTTGAGAATTTCTGTAAACATGCTTGTGTTTTACTAATCTTATTACCTTATCCACTCCTCTTCTTTATTTGTTTTCTGTTCTTTACACAGGAGGAAGGTTTGAGAATGAGAAAGATGCCCCGCTCAGACCACATGACACCAAACTCGACCAGCCTGCTCGGTCGGGAAGCCAGCGCCGCCTCCCTACCATCCCTCCTCGTTGTCATAGCAGCCATCTTCATCGGATTTTTCATAGGGAAGTTCATCTTGTAGACTGGGAGAAGCATGCCAGCCGTATCCCACGCCTCGGCTCTGGAATTTAAAAAAAAAAAGAAAAAAAAAAAAAAGAAAAGAAAAAGGCCTGGAAAAACCGAGAAGTCTTTCTGTTGACTTTTGCCATATCATTGGTAGTGTGGCCTACAGTGAACACATCTGTACAGTATCATTTGAAGGCGCCGCCTTTTTACAATCTCACACAGTTAGTATGCACAGAGTTGAGTGAGGAAAGGCGACAAAAAGCGATTGCTCCCCCCCCCCTTCTTCTTTGTTTTGTTTTTTTTCTTTGCCTGTATAATCCAGATATCCAATGTGGTGGGACAATGAAAGTTGTATACTATCAGTCAACATGGAAGATGCACCTAGAGTTAACCATGGGCAAGAAGCACTCAAAAGAATAATATCCCCCCCCCACTTCTGTTTTTAATAGGAATTGAATGGAATGTTAGGTGTCTTGTAAATGTCGTTTTAAATCCTTTTAAACAAAGGAGGAAAGAACTTCCATCATAAAGACGTTGCTACCTGTTGCTGGATTGCCTCTGAAGTAAAATCTGTTCGGTTTGTAATTTCTTCTACTTGTGTTGGAATGTTCAGGCCCAGCTGGGGATATAGGTGCCTCCTTCTTGTACATTTGTCTTGATCTCACAATACAAATACAGACTTATTATTATTATTATTATTAATTATTGTTATTATTATTATTGCTACTACTACTATACAAATCGTATATCCTTCTGAGGCAGTTATTGACTGAAATAACGTTTCCATTCTTAAAGTCCTGTCAAAGGTATTCAACATTGAAAAATAAAAATGAAAAATGTGGTTTTCATAGCTGTCTTTTCCTGCTTATTGTTGCTGCCGATGTTTTACTTTGTGTTTGTACAATGCAGTACAGTATATGAATTACCACGCGTTTCTAAATTTGCTTTATATCTCTGCTTCATAGGTATTGCAGTGGATATATATGTATATATTTTGATGTAACCTAGATTGGTCAGATGAATCAAGATGGAAGTTTTGGACTGTACTTTAGTTAGCGAGGAAGGGATTGTTGTACATTTCTTGTGGTTTGAGCTCCCACAAACTAGGCGCTGTCACTCAGTGTTTGCGAGCCGGTTACGCCAAGGTAATTTTATGCATTTCTGGTACATTATAGTATTCCAGATGAGGGGGGGAAAAACATATGTGGTAAGCTTGTTCCTAAATTTTTATTTTTTTAGCCTGATTGGTAAAATGAGAAAGCGTTCTTTACAAGATGCTGATTATTTTATTTTTTTCTTTTTGCACAAAGTTGAAACCTACAATTATTCTGTTAAAGCGCAAAGTGACGTGATTCACTGCAGCATTGGTAAAAGACCACTTTTTTTTTTCCTCTCTCCCTCTTTCTCTGTTTGGCACTAGAGAGTGGGAGAATTGCATGTTAGACTTTGGCTGTGTGACTATAGTGTTAAGAGACGAGCTGAAAGTTGCATAATTGTATGCTTGAAGTATGGAGTGGCCCCTTTGAGTGAGACGTTGCTAGTACTGTTTTTGTCTTCATTCTTTATGGTATAGATTCAACAAGATGCTGGGATCATTTCTCAGAGATTCTCAGACATATTGAATGATGGTTATTGCATAGTTGCTGCTCATTTGTCAGCTGCACATCCATGACGTGAATCTCGTTCCACCACATCCCACAGGTCACTGTTGTTATTGTTACTGTGGTTACAGTTGCCTTCATTATCAGCTTGAAGCAATTCTGGTCATTCTCCTCTGATGCCAACAAGCCATTTTTACCCAGAGAACTGCCGCTCACTGTAAGTTTTTTGCCTTTTCAGGCCATTATCTGTAAACTCTAGAAATGGCTGTGTGGGAAAACCCAGCGACTATGTTCAAAGTTGTAAATCAACTTTCTTCTCCAATCTGGTGCTCTGTTTGAAGTCCAGCAGGTGTTCTTACCCATGCCATGAGTTGCTGCTATATGATTGGCTGTAGTACTCACCAATTATTTTAAGCTGTGGGTAGCTTCTCCCATCAGCAGCACAATCAACCATATTTATGATTTGTCCTGTCAGGTTTGAGCATAGTTAATTTGTTGCTATAACAATACGAACATGCTGGAACACTCGATATTTGGCTCACGGATGGAGGATGTGGCTAATGTAAGTAATATGTCACGGTGCAATATCACTCGAATTGCGTGTATAAGTTTCTATTCTATTCCATTCAGGTGATGACAAAAGGTTTTTGTCATCACCTGAATGGATTTTTTTTTCTCCCCCTGCCTCCCCATATTTTTTTTTTGGGGGGGGGGGTTAAATCCTTTGTTTTTCCACCTTACTCATTGCGCCCACCGAAGACATTATCAAATGTGAGTAAATGCTGCTGCTTCACAGTAACTTTGTACTGAGAATAAATTACAGCAGAATGTTACAGACCTGATCATATATATGTATATGTCTGAGGATAGATTTCGCCTCCATCTGCTCCTTTAAAGCTGCTCAGTGGACAGTTTGTCCTTGGCAACTTCCATGTAAGACTCCCTCGTACATCCACTTTGCAAACCCATAAAACTGGGGCTTTTTAAATGCCCTGCTGGGAACCATAAAGTGTAACAAAGGGATTAACAAAAATATGTTCCCTGTTAAATGTTCAGTAAGCTACAATATACAAAATCTGGCTGTAAGAGCAGTAATGAACACGAAGGAGTATCAAACCTTTGTAATCTCATACATGTATCCAGTTATTGAGACATTTCTTGGAGCCCGTTAAAGCTTCTTTAGTCTGGGAACACTGAGAAAAACGATGCACTATTAATGATGACACACAAAACCTCAAGCTTATATTTGACAGAAGCATGCTGGGAAACTCCAATCCTTGTCCATGACCCAGAGGGAGATCGAAATGACAACATATGATAATGATGACTGAATCCCCATGAGCTTAATTAAGGCTGAAATAAACATCCCACTGGAGGAGTGGTTTTGATACTGAGCCACACATGAGGACCTTAATCCCATTAAGGTATGTAGAATTTATTCCACCCTCGGGTTCAAAAACCACCTGAAAGAAGCAACAAACACTAATCCCTTTGTTTCTTATATTACAGAGGACTTTGCTAGAAGACCACAGTTACAACTCCACATTGTTGACGGGTAACACAGCTGACTACACAGTGATGCATCATCACAGTCGATCCTTTGTGATTGCACAAACATCTTATTTGTGTTAGACGCAGCGAGAGTCTTTGGTAATCTCACGGATCGGTTCAGAATCCATTCCTGACTTTACTGAAATGATTATATACAGTAGATTTTCTTCTTTACACAGCTACAGTGGAAACCAAACAATTAAGATGTGACTGAAGGGAAAACTCTCAGCTTTAATTCAAAAAGCTTGAAGAGATGAGACATTTTTATACACAGTCCCCCATTTTCAGAGGCTCAAAATGAATTGGATGAACAATTTTTAATATAAGGTTAGTTTCTAACACTTAGATAAAAAATCTTTTGGAGTCGATGGCTGCCTGAAGTCTAGAACTCATATATAGCTAAATGCTGATTCCTCTCTTGACGTGCTCTGCTAGGTCTTTACTGCAACATAACTTCAGCTGCTGCTTATTTTGGATCTCTCTGCCCTCATTATGCACTGTTAGGTTGAGATCAGGTGACGGAGTTGGAGACTCACAAATATCACATTTCTTTACCTTAAAAAAAAAACCCCAGGAAAAAACAACTTTTGGAGTGATCAGATCAACAATGTTGTGCACTGCAAAACCAACCCAAGACTTTTTAAGCCTAGCAATGGCCTCTTTCAGTGCAGTGTCTCCGTGAGTTCTTGTGAACTAATACCAAATGCAAGTTCTGCACTTGTAATGGAATAATAGGGAAACGAGCATCACCTCGGCAGCCAATTGTCCAATTACTTTGCAACTTTACTTTTCATTAAACCTCAGAGCTGAAGTCAGCACTTCAGTCACACATTAGTTTGATTTTAAAAATCCACTGCGTTGGTATACAAAAGCAAAACAAAACATTTTAATTGTCCAAAAAATGTCTGGGTCTAACTGTAGTTATTTTTGGTTGTAGAGATGTAAAGTTTCAGCTCTTCACCGATGAGGTAACATAAGCGTGAACAGTTAATTATAATCAAATTGAAACACATCCAAGTGCTTGTTGATTTATCACTGAAAAATAGCTTAAGTCTCCAGAATGGATGGAGTGAAACTGAAACTAGCATACTGAAGTATTACCCTTTAAAAAAAGAAAAACAGTTTTTAGTGAATATCATAGAATTGTCATTTTATTACACAATTAAGTAATTTCCCAAAATTTAAGGGTTTAATTTTATTTTAAGAAAGGATAATCCTCTTAACCTTGACAAATTAAATTAGTGCCTATTTATGCTTGAAAAGGGAGTAATGCAAAGACAGTAATGTAGTAAAAATCCTTCCTGTAGTACTAGCCCAGAAGTTGTAGTTCAATAAATCCATGGATTTCCAGTTCCATTAATAGCAATTATAATATAAATGTAAAATTACTGGCAGTATCATTTCAGAGCTAACATTAAATACATTGCAGTGAAGTTTTAGGTTATTTTTCCAAGAGGAAATTTTTCCAGATGTCCAGTTTCCATCTCATATGGATTTCACTGCTTTCATATTTGTTTTAAATAGCAGTGGACCCTTTGGATGTTTATTAAATGTTATGGGCATTTGCTCACAGGTTTTATAGACTCAACAATTAATCAAGAAAGTAACTGGCAGAAGATCTAAACCTGCCTTTAGATCTTTGCGTATAGTCAGAGAGAAATAAAACAGTCATCGTTCACAGTTGCAATAGATTGATAAAGAATCAAAATATCCACTTTATTAGTAGTATAGAGAATGACTCGGACAAACTAATGTAGCGCTCACTCTAAGTGATCTCCTGCATTCTCGGATGTGGTAGTTTGTCACTTTTCCAGGTGTCGTTCCCACTGTGAGCATTGCGTAACTACAAAACCGCCTCGTTGGACTCAAGGTCGAGTGTCTGCCAGCGAGGAAGCAGCTGTCTGAGCGGAGAGAGAACAAAAACATCTCTCTAGATTACATGGAGGATAACTGTTGGCACATGAAAGTGTTTTATTTCATTCAAGACAAGAGCGTGGTCATTATTTGGAATAGGAGGCCAATGCCTGCTGCCGACTTCACCATACTTCAAGGCTATATGTCGAAGAGAGAGAGAGAAAAAAAGAGAGATTCTAACACGTTAAGCACATTTTATTGTAAACGGTGACGAGCGTGTCCTCCGATGAGTGGGGAAGAGCACTGTCAAAATTTCACTGTAGAAAATGTTTCCTTGTATGAGTTTCTCTACGAAGGTGGGGAAAAAAGCATGATCTAGTCGAAGCTAAATAGATCATATAAAACAGTCGCAGGTAAATAGATCATATATAGCATATTCTCATGTCTGTGTGTGGATATAAAGACATCTTTGTATGTTTGTATAAACACAGGTCAGTCTTTGGTTCCACTCTAAAGTGCAGTTTCTGTGGTGCAGCAGTCTCAAGTCTTTGGTAAAGAGTTCAGAGGTTTAGGGACCAGTCTTTATGCTCCTTTACCCATTAAAACAACAAATGTAAACTTAGTCTACCAATGCAGTCTCTGTGACCCCCTCTGGGTCTCTGATAAATCCACACTCCTCTTTTGTGTCTTTGTGGATAAAATACTCAACCTGCTCTCTAGCTTTGCCAGAAGAGAAGCAGAGCAGTAACGAACGCGGCGATGGCCAGCGCGGCGCGTTTCTGGCCGCCTCTGTGCCATCCCGTGCAGTCGTTGTAGTGCAACACAGGCCTGTCTGTGTCATCCCTTTGGCTGGACTCTGATGGCTGGCTGCTGGATGAACACTGGACCAGGGGCATCTGGTAGGACGTGGCTCGCTTCTCCGGGCGGTCCGGACTGGAGCCGTCGCTGGGGCGCTGGCCGTTGTAGAGCAGGTAGCGTCCATGAGCGTCCTGCTCCATGCGGAACAGCTCGTACTCTGTGTGCGGCAGCCGGATGCCCAACGCCACGCAGCCATTGGTTATTGTGACATCCTGCTCCACCCCGAACTGCCAAGACCCCTGCACTCCACACTCGTTACCACTGAAGACATTGAGGAGGGATGTGGTGGCCACGTCCATGGGAGTCACTCTCATGTGGTTCACTAAAAGAAGATGACATAAGAAGACCTTTAAAGTGATCTAGTGTGCTTATTTTAAGCCTTTTTATTATTATTTTTTTATTGTTCTCAGACTCTACTAGAGTAGCGTTGCATGATTCACAGCTCAAAACATACAAATTTATCTCGCACTGAGGATGTGAGGAAGCCCCAAATTTCATCCTCTTTCAAAATTTTTTAGTTCCTCTCTTTTTAAGCCAACTTTGCTCAAGCAGAAGGTCTGATCAGCAGGTGGTGGAACTGCTGTTCCCGCAGCCAGAGCTGTGAGCCTGATATGAGCATATGATGGATATCGGCTCTCACTGACGTCACACACAGCCAAATTCTCTAAAATTTTTAGAGCAGTCTAAAGCCCTGAACTTTTGTCTCTCAAGTATTACTTATTAAAACCCTGGCTGGCCATTTCTTGTTTTCACTGAGCTCTAGAGTAACGATGTTGTGCTCTGTGCACACAGTTAGTATAAAAGATGGGCATAGCATTTCAGATCTTAGAAAGTAAAGTCTGCTAAACTCCATATATTTGAAGACATACAGGGTGCCCCTTCTTCAAGAAATGTGGGAGAGAAACAAAGAACTACAATGCTAACACTCATCATCATAAGAAGATGAAGATGAGGATGAAGATCATCATGAGGCCTCAAAGTGAGACTTCACAAACCAATGGTCGATATTAGGGTAGGTACATCCATCTTTCATACAGCCTGTCTCCAAATGCTAGATAGACAGACTTGAGTTTTAAATGATGTGTCATTGAACCAGTTTATTCTGCTTGTTGAAACAACCTTGGTCTTATTTCTGTCCTTCCCTTCTATCGATTCTGAAAACACTGTATCTGCGAAGTCAATAGTGATCACATGGATCATAACACGACTACCAGTTAATTAAACAAGCAACAGTTTAACCTTTTTATTCAAACACTGCTCAAAGTGAGCACGCAAAAAATGTTGGGAACTGGTAGAGAAACATTTTGACTGTGTTTAAACTACATTGTATCAATCCCTCAAAATCAGGGTTTGGTAGTATTTTTAAGAAACAGCATTACGGTAAAAATGCGATTACACCACTAAGTTACCTTTGAAGACAAAATCTGTTCCGCCCATGACGCGGGTTGAGTGAAGCCCTCGGCTGTAGCGGCCACGGGCGTAGATGGTGAAGGTGGGGTGTTTACAGATGGGGTCCGAGTAGTGGTAGTAATGGCCCTCCCAGGTGTGGTTGTTATCGTGGAAGATGAAGTGGCGGGTCAGGAAGAGGACCTCCGGGCGAACTTCGCAGCGCTGGCTCACCCACTGACCGTACAGCCCGACGGTCAGGTCGGCCCGCGGCGGCAGGATGGGAGGGTGGAACTCGTCCGAGCGGTAGATGATACGACAGGCGATGCAGCTGTGGTCGTGGTTCTGAAAAAGAAAAAAATTAATTAATTAAACTCATAACAACTAGATTTTTTTAAAAAAAGCACTAAAGTCATATTTACTGAAAACATACAAACTAGGACTATAAATCTCAGTCAGTCAAGCTTTAGTCACAATTATAGTTTTGGCTTCCCACAGTTAAATGAGCATAATCGAGTGATATAGAAGATACATGCTCTGCTATTTGGAATAAAAAAATAAAATAAAGCTTCCTAAATCACTGCCTGACGACGTGCCTTCATGTGTCATCGCAGCTGTTTCCTGCAGAGCTCAGCTGGACGTTTCTTGGACTAGTCTGGATGAGTAACAATGCATTCAAAGACAGATATACAACAGAAATCAGATGTCTGGCAAGGCGGAACGTGAAGAGCTTGTCCCTCAAAGAGGATCATGATTCTTTTTTTGGAAATACTCGTACAAAAAAAAGGAAGCAAAATAAAATATGAGTTCTGTGTGTCTACACTGCAAAAGAACACAATTTATTTAACTGCCTGAAGATACCACAAACTGCAATAACATTAGTGCATAAAGGGCAAAAAACCAAAAAACAATCCATGAATGGTTACCAACACCGACTGTCCAACATCAACTCAGATCTCCATAAAAGCGAGCCCAGCTCACAAAGATGCACTGAAATCGGCAGCCAATCACATTTCGCCAAAGATGTGTGTCCACTAAACAGAATAACAGGTGTCTCAGGAAAATTGTCAACATACTGGACAAAAGATCTGTCATCCCCTCAAGTAGTTATTTTTCCAAAGTGGCAAAACCGGGATTATCTGCAAAACGTTACATGAGGGCATCCATTGTGTTTGCATTGACAGATCGTGCCAATAATGTGCAAACAAAAATGCCAACATGCCAAAGATGGCGAGGTCTGCTAGCAAACAAATGTAAACAATACATTTATTTAAAAAAAGAAATTCTGCTTTGCAAATGTCAAGAATAACATTTAAAGGCTCCAGATGCCTGAAATACAAGTACTCAGTATAATCTTATAGCTAACAATAAACTCTTTGCTGCTCTCTGTGGGATATACCATGTGATTAAAGGGATGTACACACAGGAAGAGACTAACAGCAGTGTGGCCTCCAGAGGCCATTGGATGTCAAAATGGATTCTGGCGACTCATAAGCGATGACAGTCCAAATAACCATTGGCTAAACTAAGCGAGTGGATACTGTGTCCTGAGTTAAACCGATTCTGAGTGGAAGGATTGGTGACTGAAGCTATAAAATAAAAACAAAAAAGGGGGAGAAAAACAGGCTGTTGGCAAATATACTGTAAAGTGGAGAATATATTAGAAGGTTATCTAAATATTCCAGACCGTACATGTCTACCAGTGACAAACTGTCAGATACAAAGCACTGGAAGATGAGCCAACCTCTTCATATGTGGACAGTGCTTAATATGCTGTTTGTAAAGCCATTTTTACATATGGGCCTCCCATGTGGTCTTCTTACTGCTGGATAGAATTGTAATGGTGAATCAACAGAATATTAGCTGTGCTTCCAAGCTGATACCACGTGGAGTTTGCACTTGGAAGGTGGCAGGTCAAAGACAGGATGTCTTATTCATAGGTAGTCTTAAAGAGATCCAGCTTCAGAGCTTCTGAGTCCAAAAAGTTTCAAAAGGGGGTGGCTTCTTGTCGCAAAAAGACTTCTGGTTGTATACACGTCTATGGGAAAACTACCCTTGACTCAGTTGTTCTGGAAACATGGTCCTGATGACTTGATGGGCTGAACTGCTGCTTTCAGGTCCCTACTAAATAAAACATCAAGTTCAGCATGTAAATGATGGGGATTATCCAGGGTATGCCCATCTGCTACTGACTTCTAGATCACAAGTTGATAGCAAGTTGATTTTTGTCACAGTTTTTGTTAAGCACACTTTTTTCCCTGACGGAGACAAGACGATGTCAACACTTGGGAGGAATCAAAGAGTAGACATATGGAGGTATTTCGCATTTGATGTCAATAAAAATAACCCTTTGTAAACCGTGTGGAACAACTCTCACTGGTAAAAACACTTATATGTATTAACTCCACTACAATCTTATGATATTTACTTGACTAAAAGTAAAACAACTGATCCCTAAAATAGAACTAAAACTAAATGACGTTTTAGTCAAAAGACTGAAACGAAATCAAGATTTGCCGTTAATACTGACACGGTTTATATGTCATTTTTGGATGTGTGATAATCATGGTGATAGTGCAGGATCATGTGAACATGTCTGATCTGCAACCATCGTGCGACCGTTTGCCTTCAAAGTAAAAGTTGCACTTTATGAAACATGTTGGCTGCACAACTTTTACTTTAAAGGCAAATTTTCTCAATTTCTGGTTTACATTGCACTTTTTCCAAGTTTTACTTGGCTAGCAGTTAGCAAATATTTGAAGACAATCATAAAAACTACAGGCGACAGTGACACTCTACTAGCAACCAAAGCCTTCTTTGAATCCAGTTTCCATGGCAGTCAGTGGTCACATCATGTCTAAATTGGTACACAACATGACGTCATGTGAAAAATCTGAATAATCAGAACTCCACTCACTCATCATGTCTGAGTTCAAATCACGGGATGACAATGGTGAAAACACTGGTAGTGAGTGATTTCACAGTGGTTACGTCTGTGTTTTATACCGTCTATAGTCCGACTGCATCCAACATTTACATTTATACAGGTGGGTGATGGTGAGAAGATTTCAGGGCTCCACAAGAAGTGGTCATAAAAAAAAAAAGAAAAAGTGAACCATTTATGAGACAATCAGCTTATTATAGTGCAAACTGTTCACGAACTCAAAGTTTTTAGCCTGCTACTGAAACAAAAGACAAAACAGAAGCATGTTCACTGAAATCTGTTTGTCCTGAAAACCTTTCATGACATCAGCACATTGTGTCATGAAATTCACACACAGAATGACTGGAATCTGTTCGGAGGAGAGTAAGGAAACTATTTCATTCAGTCTGAACCTCTGGAGTGTTTGGAGCCAAAGAGAACACATTGTTTCACAGTACAACACAGATGTCGGGACTACTTAAAGCCATTACACAGAAAACAGCATGCTGAGTTTTAAAGCTTCTCACACACACATCACTGCAGTGTACTTTAAAAAAACCCTCACAGAAAGGTTTGTATATGCATAAAAAAACCTGTTAATCATATTCAGTTAATATCACTAGTCAGGTGGAGCAGCGTGTGTCCACAGACAGGACGGCCGGGGCTCTCCAACAGACTCAGAGCTGGAAATCTACATCCCATATTCCACAAAATCTCTTCCAAAGACTGAACTCCAGGGAACCAATTGAGTTTTTTGTTATTTGAGGGTGGTCAAAATTTAAGACCTGACCTTCTCAACTCAATCGCTCTTTTTCCCAGACAACATTATGTCTGCATGAGATTTATGGGGAGTTTTAAAAGAAAGAAAGAAATGGAGAACGGTAAAATGAGGAGAAAAAGCTGGAGTATCACTACATCCTGCAGATGAGATAATCCCAGTGCAGCTCCATAACCGCCTCAGAGCGAAAGGTTAATGGGACGACTGGAAGGAAGGCCTCCCACCAGAATCCACCAGTGTATGTGTGAGAGAACAGTGTGTTTTTAAAAGCTGTGCACTATGTGTGTGTTTATATAAGAGTTGCATATGGAGAGAGGAAAATACAGCATGTGCGTATATTTCAGCATATATATGTGTGGACATAAGAAAAAGAGCCGGAATCCGGAGAGTTTCAGTCGCAGGTGTGGAAAATGTTTTGTATCTGGAGGGACTCAGAGTCTAAAATACAGACTTCCTGTCTGGCCTAACAATGAATATGTCCTCCTACTGATACCAATCTGTCCCATATATCATGACACTACTGATGATTTAAACCAGTGCAGAGTTTGTTTTTTTATGTTTTTGCTTCTTTTCCTGATAATGTTATCTGAAAATATAAATCAAACAAAATGACACTACAAGCTCAGAGTTTCTTCCAGAAAAGTTGTTGGACCCCACAAATGTGAGTGGGAGGCTGGAGGTGCTTAATTAATATAGCAATATTTAACTGTTGTAATCGTAATCATCAATTATGAAGGAAAAAAAAAATATGCTCACTTTGGACAATGGATGAAGAGAGAGATGGACCAGGGAGTTTATTTCCCACATCCACAGCATAAAGAGTAAAGTGCATAAAGGAGAGCATTAAATCACAGATGGCCTCATTCACAAAGGATTATGGGTAATTCATCCTCTCTTGATTAGTTGACATAACTGTACAGATATCAGCTCTGCAGCTAATGATTTAAACTGCCTGGTTCTAGAAGTGAGACAGTGAGGTGTACCAGGGAAAATGTTCAGGAGCAGAGGGAGTGAACGTGGATGAGTTCAGATACTTGGGGTAAATCATCCAAAGCAACAAACAGTGCACAGGAGAGGTGAAGAAGAGAGCGCAGCATCAGGGTTGATTTAAGACAGAAGGACAGCGGCAAGAGTGAAGATGAAGGTTTACAAGATGGTAATGAGATCTGCTATGGTGTATGGTTTGGAGACAGGGGGCAGAGTTGGAAAGTCAGAGGTTTCAAATGCAAAGAATTTGCTTGGGAGTGCAGCTCAACAGCCGCTTATTTTTAATCCGGGATGTACAGGATTAGAAATTAGCATATCAGAGGAACGGCTCAGGCTGCTTTAAAGAAGCAATGCAGAGATGGTTTGAACATGTGCAGAGTAGGAGAATGCTGAACATGGAGATTTCTGGATACAGTGAAGGAGGACATGCAGAGGGTTGATGTGACAGAGGACACTAGGGAGAGGGTTAGATGGAGGCAGTCTTCTATGGCCACCTGTGAATCTGTAATAATCATAAGAAAAATATGAGAATATGAAAAAGATTAAACTAACCAAAAATGATTCTAAATTTTGTGTAAAAATAAATGAATAAACCCAGTGCACAGGTGTGACAGGGCTCCTCTTAGCCAGAACCAGGACAAGCCATGCTTGTACTCGTCCTCATCTAAACTGTGTAAATGCAGTTAGTTCAGTGTTCAAAGAGACTTTGAGTAGAAGACTGAAATAACACCAGAGAGTAAAAGGCTGCGTTTCTTGACCAAAATTTGCAATTTTTATTTTCATTTGAAACTCTGATTTTAGTTACAATTGTTGACAATGATGTGCATTAAGAAATTCTGTACATAATAATAACGGTAGTGTCATAAAGCATGTGTTAAATGTTTATAAACTACTTACTGATAAACAAGCTGGTGGTGGTGGATATTATTTGAATATTTAATTGTTCAATTAAAAACTACATTTAAAATAACAGGCTGCTTCATCAGAGTAGTTCCCTTTTATTCACTTGTAAACGTGTTAATTATGTTTGATGTACATGTTGGATAAATGCCCTCATAACCAGCAAAAATGCTGAAAAGTTTAAGTGGATCTGAGCATGGATGGGTTTTGGGTTGTGACAGTGCAGCAGTACTGTCAGTGACGAAAGACTCCAGCCAAGAGTTCAACCTTGTATTTAACAGGAAATCATTAGCAGGCAGGTTACTTTGCCGCGTTGAGCCTACAGTGTCTGGCTTGCCTTGAAATGCTGGACGTACTTTTAGGTAGAAGAAAAGTATTTTATAACTTTACTGGAAATGAAGAAAATAAAAAGGAGGAAATGAGGGAGGATATTACTACCCTTGCTACATATAAGTGACTTCCCCCCCCCCATTTCTTTCTTTTCTTTTCTTTTTTTTTTTTTTTTACACTATACTGAACAGAGGTGACGCACAAATAAGGTGCAATCCAAGTCATGGCAGATAAAGGAGCATTAGAGCTGAATTCTTCCATTTGGGACGTAGTTCAGGGAAAGCTGATGTCCAGGAGCAAAGATTTTATGAGAAACTGAAACCATATCAGACTTTCAAAACCTTCCGTAGAGACCTGTTGGCAAAACAGACAGTCCTAATACTTTTATTTTTTTTAAACTGGCATCCATTGAGCTATACCAGTATCCCTTCTGTAAGACGACTTCCTGGGAATTCATAAAAAAACCTCTCATCTCAGATTGACTGGCTTTATTGCTCAAGTTTCGAGGTACTTTCATGAAAGAAATGACCAAGAGCAGCATAACAAGTACACACACAAAATGACCAAACACAACACTTTAAAAACAGCAACAATATAGAAAAAACCCCCAAACTGATCCCTTCTTAACAAGGATCATTATCAAGTGGTCATTACGCCGCCTCAGTGACGCAGCAATGAGCCGGGGCGACAGAAAACTTAAAAAACACAGTCCCCCACTTTGCTCTTGCATCACTGCTGAGTTCCACCCAGGAACCACAAATTAACATGCTGGCACCAGCAAATGTTCTGGCCTGGGACCAGTCCTGGGACCAGCCCTGGGTACACTGCTCAAGATTAATGTATTGGATCATCACCATGGCAATAATAAAAAAAAAATCCCTGAAAAGAAACCATTACAACCTCAAGAGATGGTCCAGTTGAGTGCTTTTCGAGTAGGAACGAGTGCGGTATTCTGTACTGCTGCTTTACCAAGAAAATATACAAAACTTAATTTACTGTAACTGAAAAATGCCGTGAAAAACAATACCTGTAATGTAGACCTTTGTGTTATTATAGAAACAAATGACTACGTTTACCCAAATAGGGAGTTACTAAGGAGCTACTTTTTTTTGCAAGTTTTATAATGTTCACCTTCAAGAGTTTGGTTTCCACTCAAATACAGTGGAGTTTCAAAGAATCTATTCTGGATTAAATCAAGTTAAACCGTATTTTATTACCATCATGTCCAGTGTTTATTCCTTGAGCACTGTTCTGGTCTCCAACATCTCTTTTTGTAAATATCTTTAGCTGCTAAATGCTCCACTATGTTTGTGTCTGAATGTAAATCAAAGAGGTGAAATTGCTGGTTTTAAAACCAGCACACTGAGTTGAAAGATGCTGAAATCACAGCCTGTGTATCCGAGATGACATCATGCATTGGTCTGTGAACAACACCCTCAAGATAGGAATTTCAGCCATCACCATATTTGTTTTTAAACTAAACTAAACAAGAGGAGAGATTGCTGAATCTGAGAATACCATTAAAAACTTGCAGCACATATCTTCTATTCTACTTCATTATTTAGCAAGCGATCAGCACAGTGGACTGATCTGCATGTTTGTTTTGGCACAGATTTTATGCTGGACACCATCCCATTCATTCAGGCTTAGGATTGGAGCCATGAGGATATCAGCTTGTGAGTCTCTGGGACTTTTGTCTCCACCCAATCTCTAACCGTAGGTATTTTGCGAGTATGGCGAATGTATTTACCACTACATCATGGAGAAGTGTTTTAACTAAACTGGACAAACATCAAGTCATGTTCAATAAAAACTTAAATGAGTGATTAAGTGGCTGGGTCATTTTTAAATTTCAGATCCGATTTCTATTTGTAACCTAAAGAGTCGCCCCCCTGTTGGTCATTAGAAAGAATGCAGTTTTAAGGCACTTTGACACTGGATTCACCTTTTAAGGGGAAATTATGGTACAGCAGTGGCTGTGTGCTGGCAGCTAAATACTGCCCATCTACCTGCAGACAGCATCTTGTCAGATGGGGTTACACCCATTTGCGCTACTCTTGCTTGTGCTGTTGCTAGTCCATTAGCCAGCAGTGCAGAGGAGTCAAACTGAGTGTTAAAAACTATGCAAAGCCAATTCTTGTGCACTTTGCTGGTGCTCCCTTCCCTTTTCTGGTACATTTCTCAACCAATCAGCATTCTGATACACCAAACACACAGAGTCATCCATATAGCGCGCCATGCATTTGGGATTTTGGAGGACTGTAGGGGAGCATGTTGGCATTGGCTGAAAGGCTCTCTATAGGTTCTTCATAGGCAAACATACATAAACTGGCATAATTAAGCATTAGGTGCAAAGACTACATCCATTTTTTAATGTGATTAAAATGATCTAAAGTGAAAAGTGCAGCTGCAGTGATTGGCAATAATCTTCTGTATGTAGATGCATACAGCATTTTGATTAATGCATTTAATGAAAATCCCACAGTCCAAAGACATACCATGGCGTTTTGGTTAATTGGTGACTCTAAACTGCCCATAGGCGTGAATGCGAGTGTGAATGGTTGTCTGTCTCTCTGTGTTAGCCCTGCATCAGGCTCGTGACCTGTCCAGGGTGTACCCAGCCTCTCGCCCTATGGTAGATGGGAAAGGCTCCCCCCTGAAAAGGATAAGCGAAGAGAATGGATGGATGGATGGGATGACATTTAAAGAAATTAAGAAGAGTATTTCTGTAACAGAAACACTCTTCAGGTTACTGAGAGACAATCTTTGTTTCTCAGTAATCTGAAGAACACACTGAAGAGTTTTTATTGGAACTGCTTCCTGGCAAAAAAACACTCCCTGTTATAGCTTGACAGCAGGACGTTTTGAAAATACACAAAAAGACTGGCGGTGTTTCAGGGAAGAGAATACTTTTTAAAGGTTTGTTAAAAAGAAATTTCACTGACATTAACTGAACTGGAGTGGTAACAGAAATGAAAGAGACAGAAGCAAAAACTCCCTTTTTTCCCCTTCAAGGCTGCAACTCTATGACTGATTCCCAGTTTGGAAGTGTCACTGAAAATTCCGCCAACAGTCCAACTTCCTTTTTTTATTCCAAAAAGATTGAAGACAAAACGGAGCACATGCAACCATTTGATTTGAGCCTCAGGCACGCATAAGATCGGAGCTGGTATGTGCTCACTGGACTAATTCATATGGCCGCATCAATCCAAATTCTAGGAATACCGCATGATGATTGCTCCCAGAGATAGGCTCGGTTTCACATTGCATCTCTGCAGACCAGAGGGGCTTAAGTAGAGCAGCTCTGGTCATTACAGCGCCACAGGGGAGCTTGTCTGATCACAGCTCGTCACCCCACACACTGTTTACATTCTGATCAGCAACACCAAGCCCCATCATCCCCATACATATGAATGTTTATTTAGACAGCGGACCCGAACAGGATTTCATTGTAATCTCTGTAGAGGGTGACAGTGAAAACATCACTCTAGGGTTTCAGCCAGCGGGGAAACTCCTTTTCAGCAGTGTAAATACAGAAATTACATCCTGTAAGCACAGTGGAGATGAAATCAGTATGTAGATAGTTTCTGGTTTCTTTCAGTGCAAATATTTAGTGTGCAAAGGTCGAAGCTCAAGATTATTGACTTACACAGAGATCCTAACACAGATTAGGGTTTTCTAAATAGATATTGGTTAGGTACAACAGACAGGTGGGCTTAACCGCCTCAGAATAATTTGGATCGTACATCAATAACTCAATAATTCAGCAGAATAATGTAATTTTTTTTCCCCCTAAAAAAACAAAACAACAGGCCTTCCCTCTAAGACACAATAAACACAATTAGTAAACAGTTTATCCTGGTCTCCTCACTGATTTTGGTTAAATTATACATAAGATAGCTCCCAAATTAAAATGTATGTTTTTCAGGTCAGCTCAGGTTCTATCTGGTGTGTGTGGTCTTTGTGGCGTGGAGGGTCAACACAGCAGGGATGGAGTTCAGCTGAGGTTGCACACTGAGTTGCATGCTCGGGACAGAAAACAAAACCCTACCTACGATCCAATGAATACAAACGTCAGGTTTCTGGGTGGGAAGAGTTCTCATCCCTGTCGCTCAACTAAGGACTCCTACTGGTAAGTCATGGGTCCTGCACAGTGAGGCAGCTATCCCCTACAGGTAATAACTGTTGTTACTGGCAGAGATTCTGCACAACTACAAACTTCAACATAGTCCCTGCCTTACCAACTTTAAAATAATACTGGCTGTTTACTGACAGAGAAACTTAGTGTCTTAACCACAGACTGTGCATAAAAGATGGAAGTAGCTTCCAGTTGTGACATTTGAAACCGAAGTGGATGTGCCTTAAACTTGCATTCTTTCTAATGCCCAGAAGGGGGCGACTGCTGGTTTCAAAAAGGAGCCTGGTTGCAAAGAAAGTCTGTTGGAAAATGCTAAACAAACATTCTGCTGATCAGCTTTTGAGCTGAGTTACTACTTTCAAGCTGTCTTTAATACAACATAATGTTCATTTTGTAAATTACAGTTCCCACTAGAGTCAAAAGAGGATCAAAGGGTGCATGTTTCAGAATGAGATTTCCGTGCGAGGGTTCAGTGTCTAAGAGTCTCACAGTCTATCCACTCCATGTCTGGCTTCAAAACACAAAGATGGCAACAGTGATGACACTCAGCTTAATTGACTAATGAGTGTTGTCATCTTTTATATACAGTCACACTATTGCTGATTTAAAAAATGTAGGCTTTTAGACAATCCAACAGGTCGTGCTGGAGTACAGCAGTTGACCTCTGTATTGCTACAACAAGGTGAGAAGTTAAAGCTGTAGACTTTTAAGGCTATAACAGTAGTTCAATCAAAGTTATGGACACCCAAAAATTTGTTTTTTAATGTTTTGTAATTATAAAAACTCTTCAATTTAATATTACGACCCACAAGTTGACAAACTCTGTTTTAGAATCAAGTCTAAGGCTACATAATAGCATCAATGCACTAAGCCCTAAGCGAGGGAGGATCATTAGGGACTTGCCTTGGCGTTTTGCAGAGCGGTCTGGTAGCTGGATGGCTTGTAGTACAACCTCTGCGATGGGTCAGTGTGTATGTCTCCTAGAAACAGCTCCTCCACCAGGTGATCCAGGTTGTGGTGCAGGTACTGCTTCTCCACTCTCAGCAGCTGCAGCTCATGCATGGCAAAGTTAAGCTCTCTGGTGCAGTCGTAGTCGCCCTCCTCGCTCACCAGCTCGTACATCGCGTTGGGTTCCCAGGCGCCCTTCACTGCCCCTCGGCAGCTGCGGTTGAGCCTCTGGCTAAGCTCTTTGGCCACGGTGGCTGTGTGACACACCATCTGGACACGATGGAGCTGGTACTCCGCCTCTGTGCCACCGCGGATGATCCAGGAGGCCTGGCGTAAGCGCAGTCGACCCCGAATCACCAGCGTGTAGATGGGTTTGGTGCAGTGGTTGTCCTCATAATAAAACTGGTGAGCCTGGAAGGTGTTGTTGGGGTAAAACCTGTAGGAGCGTGTCAGGAACTCTGGGCCTGGTCTGACCTCACAGCTGCAAGAGAGGACAGATGGCTGTTAAAAAGAAACAAAAAAATCCCTCAAAACATTTACATTTGTGTGAAGAGCTGAGTAGTATTCATGTTCCTTGCCTTGAGTTTCACAAACAGCATGTTTGAAATATAACCCAATTAATCTGCACAGAAGATTGACTAGCTTCAGCCTTTTTTATTGGTTGTACCTCTTTGGTTTATTCTTTTGTGAAGAATGTCTTGAGATCAGCGTAAGTTTCTGTCTGGTGGTGCATTCAGAGAAGCTCAGACATGTCAGACCTGACAGCAGGAGGCTGAAACTAATCTGTATCTATATATCTATATATAAAGAGCAAAAGCCCCACCCACTTGCTGTTGTTCTTTTTTAACATCATAACCAATGAGTTTGTCTATTACTATTCGTGTTCCTGTTTCCCCATTGTTGAGTTGCAACCATTAGTTTAAAGGAAGCCTCCAAACCACTCCCATGTGCCTGTGAACCACATCAGTGGGTGTAAAAATAAAGAAATGTGGTGAACACACATCAACTCACAGTGAAAGTAAGGTAAGCTTTAATTAAACAAAAAAAAAGAAGCTTTAAGTGAGCTCCTGGAGTGCCTGAGAATCAAGGGGTAGACAGGTTAAACACATTCACACGAGTAAAACTGAAAATAATGATGCCTTTGTGTCCTAAAAATATTTTGATGCCACCAACCTCAAATTGTCTCGATGAACAAGCAACAGCTTTAAAAAAAAAAATCACCTCCTGCTAAGAGTTTCTTACTATAATGAAGTGAAAGTAGTAGCTTGCTAGAGAGTAATGCAAACTCTTAAAGATTACAGTTAGGGGGAAGATACAGAGAAAAGACGCCAACCTGGTGGACACCCAGTGGCCCTCCACGCTGGGAGGCATCTGCACAGTGATCCGGGCCCCATTGTGAAGGTGCTTTAGCATGTGCTGGCACTGGGAGTCTTTGATGGATCGGCCAAAGGTTTTCTCTGGGTAGAGGCGACTTGAGTGGCTTTCTGAGTAGTGAAGAGAGGAACCTTCAACCCAAACTGTGGGAACAAGACGATGAGAAAACAAAGATGATGATAACGAGCCTTTACTTACAATAACAAATGTAAAACAATCAAACAGAAAAATTACATTGTAAATAGCTGTTTAATTACCATTGAGCAGCGTTTGAACATCAAATGTTGGGGTCACCGAGTTTGAAAGGCTGGATAAACCACTGAGGAATCTGTTTATTCTGGCATATCTTTACCTCCTAAAAAATTACTGCTTTTAGGACAACTGGGAACGCCAATTACACTGAGATCAAACGGAACAGCAGTCTCCCTCATGCTTTCAATCTGCCAGGCCTCTTTGAAGTGTTTAGAGGGTTTAATTTTGTCATTTTAACTCATGTCATCGCCAGAGATTACATGGCTGCTCCAACAACCTGTAACACCTGGTATGAATGAAAATGAGCAGATCATGAGACGGGTTGAAGGCCCAATTAGTGAATTTCGACTTCCACTCACTTTTAACAACAACATTCAAACAAACCAAGACAAATGACGAAGATTGCACCGATTTATATGCTCAGTTCTCACACTGCCCGTGTGCCCTTGATGCACGCCATGGAAAAACAATACCTTCAGCGATGGACTGAGCTTAAAGGGATAAAATGTCGGAAATGAAAGTACTTAAAAAGCCTACAGCCAGAGAAAAGCCCCGAAGCTCACATTCCCTCAAGGATTTATGCCATGTAATACTCCGATATCATCAAAATCTACCTTGAAATATGAAGACTTTGCCATGAATTCTTTCTATCAGACCCGACTTGCCTGGCAATATCATTTAATGCCCAGGAATGCCACTGCGGTCGCCTCTGAGCTTTTAATTTGAGACTAATAACACTGAAGGAGGGAGAAAAACATCTGATTAAAAGAAGCCAAAAGCTCCATGAAGAACAAAGCTCCATCCAGCTGTTTTACACCCAGTCGGGCAGCTCCTATGAGAGCTAGCCCAGGCTTGTGTGTAAATCACCACATCACAGCACTGCTGAATGGAAACACTGGACAGTGGGAGAGACTTGATCCCCTGACTCAGCTGGTGGCATTAGTAACGCTGCTCTGTTTGCTGTAGCTGATCTTAAAAATCAAAGGAGACACTTCACAGTTTGCTGCATGTTATGCGTGTATGTATATAAAGGTTTTTTTTTCTTTTTTTACACCTGCACTCGGCTTGGACCACAGCAACGATCTGAGCGGCTGCCAACAGCTTGTTTTCACTATGATGAGAGCAAAAACTAACAGTGTGCGCTTGAGAGTGTTAAAAAAGGAAACCTGGTGAGATGCATAATCTAAAACACACTTAACACTTTTATGCAACCCCTCAGGTTTAATAGCAGGTGAATTTAAGGGTTGAGCACATCCAAAAGAAAACGAGCAGGAATCTAGCTGCGAAGCTGTTACCCGGTTATAAATTAGGTGAATAGAACATAAAGTGGTACACCGTGCCATTATGTATTTAACAGAAGAATTTTTTAAGAGAAAATGCAAAAGCAGTTCGGGGGTTTGCTGGTGTGGAGCGTTCAAGCAGGAAAGAAGTCAGAGATGATCTCAGAGAAGCTTTTGTTGCTGCCCATTAATCTGGGAAGGGCCATTTCCAAACAGTTTGAAGTCTGTCATTATGCAGCGGAAAGATTATTCACAAGTGCAAAACATTCAAGACTGTAACCAATCTTCTAAGGAGTGGACGTCCCAGCAAATTCACCCCAAGGTCACACCGTGCAATGCTGAGATAAATTGCAAAACCCCCCCAAACCCAAGCGCTACATCTTAGACCGCACAGGCCTTAATTAGCATGTTAAATGTTAAAAGTTCAGGACAGCACAATCAGAAAAAGAATGAACAAGTATGGCTTGTTTGGAAGGTATGCCAGCCTCTTTGCTCTAGAAAGAACAGGAAAACCACAGGACCTCTTGGACAATGTCCTTCAAACAGATCAGACCAAAGTGGAGATGTTTGGCAACAACACGCAGCAGCACGTTTAGCAAAAAAGCAAAGGCAATATAATAGAAAAAACAGCTTATATCAGTGCTGATTGAAGGTGATGATTTGAGCTTGTTTTGCAGCCAGGACCTGGGCACCTTGCAGCCATTGAGTTGACTGTGAACTCCTCTACTCTACAGTCAAATGATCCCCATGGCTGAATAGCTGAAAAGAAAAGAATCGAGATGTTGCAACGGCCCAGTCAAAGTCCAGACCTCAACCTGATTGAAATGTTGTGGTGGAACCTTAAGAGAGCTGTGCCTAGATGAGTTCATGGAAACCTCAATGAACTGAACGAAACTGTAAAGACGAGTTGGCCAGAATTCGTCAGCAATCAAACGAGAGCCCGATCAAGTCGCACAGAGAACAATTACTTCAAGTTAAAAACTGTTAAAGATGATTCTACAAGCTAAAACCTCAGGGGGTGTACTTAGTTTGTCACACGCTTCTGCATTTTGGCTTCGTTTTTGTTAAATAATGACAGTGTAATATGTCATGTTGTGGTTCATCTGAGATTTTATTTGCTGATTTCTTTTTTTAAATTATGTCCTATATGTAAAACTAATTTTATCCATCAGTCTGCTAACATATTGTTTTTTGAAGTTTGTGCTCAGTGGAGATCCGGGGATTGTCCGGAAAACTGGGGAATAACACTATCGGATCATTTTTTTTCTGAGAAAAATGAAGATAGGAACGGGAATTTCAATTAGATATGGTAGATAGATAAATGGTAGATCTGTGATCTTCTAGCTTTACCTGGCAGAGTTGGGGCTGGAATTTGTTCAGAAACATCATATAAGCCAGAAAAGTGGAACTAAGAAGAATCCTGAATAGAAATTTGCAGTTTTCACACCTCATCCACAAAGAGCCAGTCAATAGCGGAATTATGAAACATTTGAGTCAGTCATGTTGCACTGAAGCATGTGCACAGCAGAGACGGAGTTTCAACTGAGTGGTGGGACACGAATCTGCTGGCTTTTGGAGTAAAGATGGTTGTTGGTGTACTTTTTTCTCACATTACTGTGTTCATTACTGTGAGCATAAGTTCATTAACCAAAAAACCTCCCAAAAACAAAAAAGAAACAAAAAAAGGACAGAACTAATTTTTTTGAGGAGGGAGGGTTTCTAAAGGTTACTGAAGCTTAATGTCGGATTTACGCAACAGCCTGAGAACAAAGGAGGAGAATAATAAATCTTTGTTTCTGTGAAAATCTGCTGTTTCGTTAGATTAAGACATAATTTGTTATCTCCAACAATGTTTTCTTAAGTCGTGGTCAAATGTTTGTTTTTTTTCATTGTGATAAGATTGTGAGCAACACCGCTGATATCTTTCTGTCATGACGTTAGACAGACCTGATCCAGAGTCAGCAGTGTCATAGCGAAGCCTGTGCAAATATCAAAATTACAATGAAACGTGAGCTTCGTTTTGAACCACAGTTACAAATCTTCTTACATTGCATCAAAGACAAATGTGGACCTACTCGAAATGGAAAACAGACTCAGACAGGGAAATAAATGAGGAAATGATTATATGGAGGTTATGTGTAGCTTGTTAAAAATGACTTTATAAGAGGAAGCATCAGACGCCTGCTTCTTTACACTTTTGAGTGTTGAATGTGTGACTTTCTTCCACTAGTTTTTTTTTTTTTTAACTCTTCGTTCATGAAGGCAATAATCAGAACGGCTCCACTCAAACTCTTTCTGGCCCTTCGCTGCTGCTGCTTTCCCAAACTGCTGCTCTATCTAAATCAAAGCACCCACAAAACTCCCAGTCCCAAACCACGGCGAACATTTCCAGTTGGCCCGATCCCACTGGTGAGGTAAGAAGGCTGGGACCCCTGACAAGAAGAGAGACTGTACAGCATTTATGGGAAGAGAAAAATCCTAAATTTCCAGAGCAGAGACCAGACAAAGGACTGTTCTTCTTGTTATCTCAGAGTCTGGCAGTGACCGCGCAGGAGTTGAAGAGGGTAGACAAAATGACACTTCAACTTCAGGGCAGCTACATCCAGAGGTGGGAAGTTATAGAGTACATAAAAAAAAGAGAAAAGTGGAGGTGCTTGAGTATTTTGAAAGGCTTTCTACTTGGAGATCAGAAGGAAAATTGCACCTTTTGAAAGCCAGTACACATTTATCTAAGTTACTTACACAGATTAGGAAGTAAAAGCCATAAAATACTGCTTTGGTTCAGTAACAAGAGAGTAGAGCCAGCTGTCAGATTGTACTTGCATGGGGGAAATGCCAAAACAATGTCAAAGGAAAGAGGAGATTTGAGCTACACTTGACTCCCTGTTTTTGTATTTTAGATGCATTTAGGTAAACTTATATAAACTTTAGAGAAAAATAAGTAATAAGATACAGTACAGCCATACAGGCTGTAATTTGGCACGGAAAATGCTAATGTTTAGCAGGTGTAATGCACGCTAGCGGTGAGCATTAAACATTAAAAGGCTGAGCCAGGAGGGAACGTCATTGCTTCTAGTCTAAGTTTTTACCCGAGGGTGGCAGGAGTAGGAAACCCAGTTTTAATTTTCCTCAGTGGGACACGCATATCTACAAATTTCAAGTTGCCAAGACAATTCTCTCAAAACCACGATCGCCAACATCACAGTGGTGCCAAGTGAAAAGCCATCAAAAACAGCAGGTATTTTCAGGCTCTGGGGGTCATGGCAATCAGGTTGATGAGATTTTTTACTCTGGACCAAATGTTGGAAAATACATTTTTTATTTTTGTTCAGAATTTTTCTTCCTTTGGGACAAATTAAAGACATCCATCCATTTTCTTCAACTTCTCCAATTTCCTTAATCCAAACCTTTGACTGTTTTTGAAAAATGTTGAAGAAATAAGAAAAAAATCACCACCATAATTACTGTTAATAAAAAAATAATACTTTTTTAATTCTGAAAAAATACACCAACATAGACCACACAGAAATGGAACAGGAATTTCACAGGGCCCCTGTAGTCTCATTTTAGAGTATTTAGCAGCTGCTTTGGCACTTTAAAGGTTTTTGGGGGATTTTTCTTGGAAGCCGTCTGATTCTTCGTAGCTCAACCTTCAAGAGGGAAAATGGAAATGCGAACATCTGCATTTCAGTGTCAACAACAACACCTCCAACAGCTGATGTGGCCCATGCTTCACATAAAATTTCCAGAAAAGTGACTAAATGGACCTTGAGATGAGATTGTTTTGTAAGCCATCCAAACTTCACAACCAGCACTTTTACTGCATTCCTGCACTGGCTGCTGATACAGATGTGCGGGACAAACCGGGCTACAAATTGTGCCTCCTACTTCCTTTCGCTGCAGTTTGACTGCATCTCTCTCAGCTATGCCGGCACGACTTTCACGACTCTCCCTCTCGCTATGAAATTATTGTGCAAATTGTCTGAGTGATGCTTTGCAATTATGGCAATGGTTATTTGGCATCTTTGGAGATCTGCTAGTCTCAAACTGCTTTGACTTCCAGACCACTTTAACAGCTGATAAATGCTGGTAACTGGCATCCAACCCAGTGCAACCCCAAATTACAGCAGCTTTTGCAGAGCCAGACCGATGCATCGGCAGACTGACAACACTAGCTGATACAATATATTATGTTTTAGGCATTTTGCACAAATGCTTTTATGAACCTTCAAGACATCAACACAAACGCCTTTAAATGATTTTAATCACAGTGTGTCAGCAACGTAGCTGGTGTCTCCAGAAAAGTTTTGTTGGTGTATTACCATTCACTAAAGTTACTTTACAGTGACTACTGTGATGTTAAGTACAGAATTATTGCCTATAATTTTATAATGCAATAGCACATCTGTCCAATCTGGATTTCAGAGGCAGGCATGAGATTAAAATGTGTATTTTTTCTTTTTTTAACCCCTTTTTTGAACCAAAATGCCAATTTTGGCAATAAATGTGTAATATTAGTCAAATTATATCAAATATGGGTGAAATGTGTTTCTATTTTTTTTATTGCTACTTTCTATTCTTTCAATTTTTCCTGAAAATTGAAAGAAACTATAGCCACATACCCACCACACACAAAAGAATATAATAATAAAAAAACAACAGCAACTACTCGGAGATGAACATTAAAGTGTAAAGCTGTCAGTTAAGCCAATATCTATATGCAGATACAATAAAAACTTCATGGCTTCATTGAGGTCCACTGAGCAGAAGGCTAGATTAGATTCAGTAAAAAGGTGAAATAGAAGCAGTTGCTCTTCCGTGGGTCCATTTCTTGGCTTTTTTTTTTTAACCTTTCCGTTTTGCTCTCCAAAGACACGCTGAGGTTTTCTCTCCCAGTAAATTTACAGCGCACTCTAATCTAGTCTGACAGTGCATTTTCATTGCCACTCTGAAAGGCTGCAATAACACACCACTTAATTGAACGTTCGGATTCACTTAAACACACTTAAGGATAAGTGGACCCCAAAATGTCGTTTTTATCTCAACCAGGTTATTTGAAGTTGCTGCCAAATGTTGCCTTCCACTGTCACTGGCAACAGATGGATTGGGTCAACTGCAGTCCCATAATCCTCTGCTGCTCAGACAGGGTTTTCATCAGGATTGGATGTTTTAAGTGGCTCTTAACTCTCGCAGCGCTTTCATCTGGCCAGCAGCCTCGGGGAAGATTTTTTATTGCCTTCTAACCTTTATACATCACTATGGCATAAGGCGCAAAGTTAATACAAAGTTTGTCCTGAATGGAGACAAACATAAAGCTATGATAGTAAACAGGTGTGATGAAGGGAATTTTAACCGGGTGACCCACATCTTACATATGTACGGTTTAAATGATTAGCAAAGTAAATGAATTAACTTAAATGACCGTCTGAAATTGTTCTAACTGTACAGCTTGTATAGAAAAACAAATACAAAACACATGGACATGTTTCCAAGCGCACGTGGAGTAAAACATGCTTTGCGCTCAGTTCTTTGTTTTTTAATCTTTTAACACTGACACTTGTTGCAGCGCATGAAACCTCAGAATAACAAACACTAGCACATGGGGAAAAGTTTCTTACCCAAAAAAGCAACAAGAAGCAGCCTAGATGACAGCCCCATTTCAGACTTGGTTGGATTAAAACGAGCTTCACGCTGGTCACAACGGAGAGATCAGGGTTCCCTTTATTCAGCGTCCGTAGTTATTCCGACAGAATCCTCACATTTTGGATCCAAAGCGTGGAGAAAACACTTTTGCAAAATCCGAGCATCATATGAAGAATGCTCTCGATACGCAGAGGGAGAGAATAAGAAGCCCGCTGTACTTTCGCATCCGAACAAAGAATCCTCTGGAAATCAAAGTAAAGTCTAAACTTTACAGCGTGCCACCCTGAAACAATCAGAGATTGTGGTGCTGAGTTCAAAAGAGTCGGCTTTCTTACTTTAGCGCGCGTCTCCTGTGCGTCCTGTGTGCTGCGCCCCGGAGGAGTGTTTGGACGTGTGTCCAGAGATTGGACCCCGCCCATTTAGATATTATATGGGCGTGGAGAGGGTGCTTAAGCTTCCCCAGTGAAGTGCAAAATCCAAAGAGAAAAAAAAATGTATTTTTCACCTTCTCATATTTTTATTGGGAGTACATTTTCTTTGTTTTCTGGTTGAATATATTATTTTCTCATTGCATTTTAAATATCCATGACTGTAAAAATAAGATGCCATTAAAAAAAAAACAGATATTGTATTACTGGTCCAAAATTTGAGAACATTTTTGGTTTTGTCTCTTTTTTCTCACTCAAAAATATCTTCGCATTACCTGATACCTGCACCTAGTTTCTCCTGCAACTCTCTGGGGTTTATCAACAAAAAGCCAGAAATGGTCTGATGAAGAGGTGAACTGATCAAAAAAGTAGAGGGGTGTATTATATTTTGTGGTTAAAAAAAGTCTCTTTTGTCAGTGATTAAAAATGCCTTGCACTGAACATGAAAGGGTAAATAAATTAAAAAAGAAAAGAAAATCTCATGTTGTTTAGGATGAATTAGGGTTAGCCTTTACTGGTTCCTCCTTTCATTAGGTCCCACATCCTCCTTCTTATCATCCATGATGGATGCTGCACATTTTTCTTGACCGTGGCTTTCAAATTATACACCTTCAGATCGTATCCTCCTGCCTGGAGGGAGAACAACAGAGGTTCAGTGTCCTTCTCCTAGGACACCTGTTGTGTGTGTGTGTGTGTGTGTGTGTGTGTGTGTGTGTGTGTGTGTGTGTGTGTGTGTGTGTGTGATGAAGAGAGACTGTGGCCTTGAGTTTCCGACTCTTTTCAATTTGAGGTTTTCTTGTCTCTCTGATCTTTTAACCCTGAGGCTGCACTCCAGCTCCTCCATCACTCACCCAGTCTGAAAGTTGGAGGCTGAGGCATCTGTGGTACATTTGCTTTTAAAACTCTATTGTATCACTGCAAAAGCACCAAATCCATTTAAAAATTGAAGATCAAAAACTTATTTGGTAGTGTCATCTTACTAGCTTATAATCACCAGACTATTGATTATAAGCTTATCAATTTATGACTTTCACTAAATTTTAACTCAAAATGATCTGTTAAAAGAACAAAATTAATAAAAACTTACAGAGTAAATGATCTTGGGAAAATTTTAGAATAATTTAGAGGTCACTGAAAAAGATCTTTTAGAGATCATCTCTGCAGCTCTGAAAAAGGTTTTCAGCAACTTACTGAGAGGCAAATACACTTCTAAAGAGTCACACGGCACATCAAGAACAGGGGTGGACCTGCAGGAGTCCTTCGACTACATTTCCCCCACCAGTGTGCAGCAGTGTGGTTTAAATCTCTGTGTATTAGCACCTAATGGCTTCATTTAGAAATGAAAATGGGCTATAGAGGTTTGTATATGTTTTTCTGTTTTTTTTTTTTTAAACTAGTAGCCTTTAGCACCAACCAATTTAACCTGAAGAGGCATAAACTGAAAACACTTCACAGATTTCAGACAGCTTCTTCCACAATCAGGCTTTTCTATAACTTAAACAGTTTAATTTCCCTTTAAAACTTACTAAGCTGTAGCTCAGTCAGACAGTCAAACAGATTTTATATTATTAATTTTTTGTCACATGTCCATCACAAAAGTTGAACACGCAAGCCAGCACTATACTGGAGATCTGCAGCACTTGTCTGTCTGGCCCATTCTCATCCTCAGGGTGCCAGTTGCTGCTCTTTTGTCAGTTTTGTGTTATTAAATGACAGTAAAAGTTGAAGGGTTGGCCTCTGGAAAACTGCAAGACATGTTGAGGAGGTAATTTAGCCATTTGAATGAGCTGTGTTGGATCACAGACACATCTAAAAACTGCAGGACACCGGCCCTCGAAGCCTGGAGTTGGGGACCCCTGCCCTAGAGCAACTCCAGGTGGGGAACTCCAGGCCTCAAGGGCTGATGTCCTGCAGGTTTCAGATATCCCCCTGATTCAGCACGCCTGAATCAAATGATTAGGTCATTACCAGGCCTCTGGAGAACTTCACAACATGTTGAGGAGGAATTTAGTCATTTAAATCAGCTGTGTTGGATCAAAGACACAGCTAAAACCTGCAGGACACCGGCCCTTAAGGCCTGGAGTTCCCCCACCCCTGCCCTAGAGGATGGCATCATATCCGTGTGACCTTCTGCATGTTGCCACTTTCTCGCACACTCTTTGATCTTCATCCTCCCTCCACCTGAATCTACCTCTACTCATCTACAGGCAGGGGGTTAAGTTCTCCTTTGCTTGTTTATTGTTCATTTATTGTACAGCTTGGAAAGGACTGAGAGATTTCTGTCACAAGACACCTTCAAATTAATTTCCTCTGTTATCAAAGAGCAAAGTGGACAAAACTTAAAGAGATTTAAAAAACATAAAGTAGAAAAAATTTCTCATAGAGAGCTTGATTTTCCATTATTTGAGTCAACAATGAATGTAATGTGTTTTGCTTGTTAAATGTATTTTGATGGAGTTTTTTTCCTCAACCTTAAAAATGTGTAACAAGCTTTAACTTGTGTTCTGGAGTACCAGGTGCGATTTGTGTCATAAGGTGCTAAAACATGTTTTGCAGTGTGAAGCTTATATCCATGCCTTCAAGATTAAAGAGTAGCCTTTTTGAAGGAGGCCTCACCATATACAAAAACAGTATTTCATGTGCTTATCCAGTAATCCTCCAATCCTTAATCAGTAGAGCAATGCTCCACTGAGGGAGTTCTAATTAATTCCTATTGTTTGGAGTCTTAACCCTCGCTGCTGCCTCCCCTCGATATGCTCCACGGTATTTGCTCTTTTTCCTCTAATCCTGTATCCACGCTCTGGGAGAGTGATTCCAGGCCTCCTCTCTCTCTCTCTTTCCCCTTTCTCAATTTCTTCTTTTCTCAGGATCCGGAAAAGCCGTTGAGCAAGATCCGGACAAACAGAGTGATGGGATTTAGAGGAAGCCCGGAAGGGGTATTAATAAGAAGGCTGTATAGAGGAGAAGCTGGAGGCAGGGAGGTGAAACTGGGGAGGCTTGTTCTGGTGTGTTGACCCTTGTGTTGTCCTGTGTGGCTAATCAAAGCATCACTGCACCCTCTTTGTGTTGCTGCAGGAATGCGATCTATGAGAGGTGGAAATAAAGCTGCTTTGGTTGTCAAAAGGCTCAATGGGACAGTAAAGCCCCTGAAAGCCTGTATCTGAGGTATTTTGGCATCTTTTTTGTCTGCAGGAAGGGTTAATATAACATCTTTAAAAAAAAAAAAAAATCTTTGCCTTGGTCAACATTAATTATGATTTTATCTGCAAATGATAAAAGCTGTTATTCCCTGTTTAAAACACCAAGGCTCTTTCTGACATGTTTTTTGCATTAAGTATCATCAGTGTCGCTAAACATGTCAGAGCAGATGAATGTGAGAGGGGACGTTTCAAAGATGCTTTCTCTCTGTTTCTGATTAAGCCTGTGTTCTGGAGAATTGGATGACTGTGCTGTTTTCTGTTTGCCTCTTTCTTCATGTCTCCCTGCAGACATTTGTGTCATTTCTGGAGAGCGCTGCAAGAGGCGGAATGAGAAGGGAGTGGCACGCAGTGAGCATTAAACTCACACTGAATTATGAGACATTAATTGTTTAACCGTTGATTATTTGTTACTGTATATCAGGACAGAGGAGATACTGACAGCAGCTTTGTGGTGGGTATATCAAGTTAGAGGGTGGCAGCCAAACATTGCAGAGAGCCACATGATTTTTAAATAGAAGATAAGTTTGAGGATATGTGTTAAAAACAGAAGAAAGGATGCACAAGACAAGGATTGATTTTAATGGAATTATGTAATTATATTAAACATAGAGTGTCATGTTTAAAGATTTATTAAATGTGTGTTTCAGATATAAAAAACATACTACTGAAAAAAAACAAAAAACAGTTTAACTCGGGAGGATAACAGTGATTTTCTTTGGTGGTACCCTCTCACAAACAGCAGTCAAACATGTGAGGTAGCCCAGAGCCCAGCTGAAGAGGCCTGGCTCCAAGTACAGTTCCAGTATGGCCAACATATGCTGCTGCACAGACAGATGAAGCAGTACAGTTAAGTCAATCCAGACTGGGAGTGGGAAGCAGAGACAGAAAGGAAGGAGGAGGCAGGCGAGGAGTGGAGGGAGGTCTTTTCATCTGTGTTGCCTTGGTAAATACTCCCATGTGCAATGAGAGATCCCATTGTGTAGAAGGTCTCTGAAATAAAGTGGCCTGCAGGGTCAAGGATAAACTGTCCGTGAAAATATATGTTAACAACCCCAAAACAGCTAGGAAGACACAAAAGGATGAAACGTGCCAAAGCTGAAGGAACACATTTAGTTGGTCTGATTTTCTTTCCATCAATCATTTAACAGATATTTTATCATTTGCAAATCGAAGCTTTCGTGTTCGGGCTTTAGAGGCTTGAAATCTGAAATCTGTCCTCCCTCAGAAAAACCCATATGTTACACCACATTTCTGAGACAACAAGCTTTTGAGCAGGTACTTCCTCCCAGAGACCTCCAGGTCCTCCTGCGGGTGTGAGGTGACTGACAGTGAGCAGAGCGTAACCCAATGCAGCGCTGATATGAAAACACTCTGCTCGGCACACAGGAATAATGATAAAACCGAAACACTGACAGAACCCATAAGCTGTCATGTTTTCAGTGATGGATTGTTTACCTTGGGCGATTTTCAGGACTGCTGAGGCTGTGTTATTTTTTTTATAGCTGATAAGAATGAGTGAAAACATAAAGCCAGGGGAGAAGATTAATCAATGTGCACAAACCATGAAAAGGTAACAGTCTTAAAAATCAATGGAATCCATGATGCATGCCTGTTTCTCCTTCTAAACTGACCTAAAAGAGGGCTAAGCTGTTGCTCTGCCTTGCCAGAGTCGGGATTCTTGTGGTTTCTGTGGCCTCTGGCCCATCCAGGGGCCTCTGGCCTTCTGTGACAGGCCACTGTTTGTCCTCCCTGGTGCCAGCTGCTTGTGAACACACAGGCTGACTTGGCACCATCCTGGACTGCCGGAGCAGAGATCTTCAGCCAGTGGAAGCTGCAGAAGTTTATGTTAAAAGGTCCGATTATGACATAGATATACATGACAGATTATTTTAACGTGTTTGAAAAGAAGATGTACGAGGAAAAAACATAAAAAAATAAAGATACAAGTGCACTTTATTAAGAGTGAATGTTGGCTGGTCAAGCAGCTTCAATTTTGAGCACGAACAGCTGTGAGGACGTGAGAAAATGTGCTTGGTTTGAACTCCTATCTCACACGTTCTTTTGTCATCTGTTGTATAACTATCCCTGTCTCTTTTCTGGCAATATCGAAGGAAATGATAGAAATATCTTTCAGGAGAGAGCCTGAAAACATCAGCCGCACCTCTCTCCGTGACAGATCTCTCACATTGTTGTAAAATGTAATCAATAACTGAATTAGAAATGCATTTCTCACTGCAGCTGTCGTAATGCGAAAGGAATCTAGCTGCTTATAAAAACACGTAGCCCGTTCTGGACACTTTTGGGTAACTTCAAAATCAAACGCTGACGATTTTGCACAAAAATTCACCTAGCCACAAAACTTCTCACAAATATTTGTTCTGTCTTCACAGATTTTCATTGCAAAAAACTAGTTTGCAGTTGGACATATTACTGATACAATCACGCCAAAGAAACATTTTCACAGTACTCTGTGCAGTCCTATTAAAATCCAAGTCATAACTGCCCCATGCTTTGTTCTTTGTGTGACTTTATCAGTATGTCACGTTGTTTTGGAGGAATTTTGGCCCACTCTTCTTCACAATATTGCTTCAGTTCATTGAGGTTTGTGGGCATTTGTTTAAACACAGCTCTTTTATGGTCCAGCAACACCATTTCAGCCGGGCTGAGGTTTGGACTTTGACTGGGCCATTGCCTCTCTTTGATTCTTTGCTTTTTCAAACATTCTGTTGTAGATTTGTTGTTTTGTGTGGGATCATTGTCCTGTTGCAATGACACAGTTTTGGCCAGACAGATGTCTCTCTAGAGCAGTTTGGTATACATAAGAGGTCATGGTTGACTCAGTGACTGTTAGGTGGCCAGGACCTGTGGCTGCAAAACAAACCCAAATCATTACACCTCCACCACCGTGCTCCACAGTTCTCACCAAATGTGCCGCTCTACATCACGGACTATATTGGTCTGATCTGTTCAAAGGATGACATTATTCCAGAAGTCCTGTGGTTTGTGCAGTGGCAACTTTGCAAAACCTAACCCATGCTGCCATGTTCTTTTTAGAGAAGAAGCTTTCTCTTTGCAGTCTTTCCAAACACTCCAGGAATTTTAATGTTTAACATGCTAACCGAGGCCGAGATGTAGCTCTTGGGGTTTTTTGCCGTTTCTCTGGCTATTGCATGGTCTGACCTTTGGGTGAGTTTGCTGGGATGTCCACAACTGGGAATATTGTGGCATGTTGTTAAAACAATCATGGATGCTTTAGACCTGCAAATGGCCAAAGCTTCTGCTTTTATACAAGTCCACTCTTGTTGATGATCAGTTAATGAAGTGGTTTGATTAGCAGCAACTGGCTGCTGCTTACCCTCTTAATTCCTATGAAAGTAAGAAGGATGTGTTTAGTTTTTTGTTTTGTTTTTTTACATATAACTGGATCAGATCCTTTTTTTATGAGTATATATTTGTGATTGAAGCCATCAAAAAGTAATCAACCATTTCTTGACAAATACAGCTTTAATTACACAATTTTTCAAATGTAAGTCTATTAACCATCTATTATAGTTACTTTTTTTTGGTAATCTGATTACGTAAACTTTATGTACATCTGTCTACTAGTGTCCAATAGGAGAACTCAGTGCACAATCTTTTCTATAGACGCATGGCCAATATCTAGTTTATAAGAGTTTTTTTTCTGAATGCCCATTTAATTGTCAAATAGTGAATGCAAAAGTTTTCTGATTCAAATATGTTAGCAAATGCCCAGCAGACACTCACCATATGAATCCTCAGACTAGAGTAATTAAATTTTCTTCTGTAGTTTTATCGATTGTTGAAAAGCAATTAATATACAGAAAATCTATATATGGCAAGTGGCAAATATTTAAAAAGAAACACACGTTGTATTTGTTGCATGTAGCAAGTTTAGTAAAGACTAGTAAAAGAATAATAGATCAGAAGTGAAAAGTGTGTTTTTGTAATAAGTCAAAATGATGCAAAACCTAGCCAAGTTGGAAAGTTGGCAGCCTTAATCAGTCTCTTTGTCTAAATCTGACGTATCTGCAGGTCAAAATGTGGTTTTTTTCCTTCTTCTTTGCCACAGGACTCATAGACAGGAACTCAAAGGTTTGACGGTTTTTAAACAGAAGCACTGGGCACAAAGTCAGACACAAAGATTTCAGCTTGTCGGTGTGTTGGACAGCTGCAAACATCAAAGAAATGCTTCCTGTCCATCCCGAACGTCCTGCACACAAGTGGCAGGAAGATGAAAACAGAACGCACAAATCACACAACTCACTGACAAGAAGTCATGGCAGGATTGCAACGACGCTGGGAGATGGAGAAAGGCCAAAAGGCATCCATCATTTACATTTAAAGTCCGTGGCACCACTTTTAGGAGATTTAGTAAATTAGTGGAACTTTTTTAAAGATCTGTTTTTTTAAAAAAACAAAAAAAAAAAAACCCAAACCCACACACATTGATGACATCCTTATTTATGGCAGAGCTTTAGAGAGATGAAAGTTTAATGTAATAAAAAAGAACTTTCCACATCAATAAATCTACTTTGACGGTTGGTGCCACTCATTAAAGGTTTTACATTTGGATGCTGTAAACATCTATGAGAGAGAGAGAGAGCGAGAGACCCTTTTTGATGGGAAACATGTTGGGATAAGAAAGTTGAAGCTAAGATTATTCACTAAGGGACATGCTGAGATAATTTATTTTGTTATATACATATGTAATATTAGGGAATCATTAGTCATAATTAATCATAAAACACCCCACTTTCAGGCTCATTTATTGCTGATTACGCCAACATTAGTTACTTTTTGGCATTAAGTAGTTATTCAGCAGCTCCTCGTTAAACAGGTCATCATGTTTCTGTCCTCTCTTGTGTTTTAGTTTTTCTTTCCTGTTTTGTACTGTTACTCTTAAGTATTACCAATATGAAAAAATGCACAGTAAATGTTAGTGCATAAACCTTTTTAATGAAATATGACCTCCAGTTTTGGTATTTCTGTTTTTGTTGTATATGTTCTTGGCTCTGTCTGCTAAAATGACAGGTGGATTTGACCTTTGCACTTCCTTGATAGCCTGAAATCAGAGGGATTTTTGACCCTTGGTTCCTGAGGTGACGTTAGCACATGGCTGCCATTTATATATTTCATTAGCTGCAAATTACTCACGGTTAAATTAAAAATATGTCATACATACACTAACTGTCCCCTTTATTAGGTACACCTGCTCGACTGCTCGTAAACACAAATATTTAATCAGCCAATCGCATGGCAGCAACTCAGCACATTTAGGCATGTAGAACTGGTGAAGGTGACCCACTGAAGTTCACACCAAGCATCAGAAAGAAGAAGAAAGCTGATTTAACTGAGACTTTGGCATGGTTGTTGGTGCCATACAGGCTGGTCTGCGTATTTCAAAAACTGCTGATATACTTGGATTTTCCCACACAACCATCACTAGGGTTTAAACAGAAGGGACTGAGAAAGAGAAACTATCCAGTGTGAGGCAGTTTTCTGGGAGAAGAAACCTTGTTGATGCCAAAGGTCAGAGGAGAATGATCAGACTGCTTTGAGCTGATAGAAAGGCAACCGAAACTCAAATAATAACTTGTTACAACCAAGGTATGCAGAAGAGAATCTCTGAATACACAACATGTCCAACGTGACGGGCTGAGGCAGCAGAAGACCACAGAGCGTGCCACTCTTGTACAGAAAGAAGAAGAAGCTGAGGCTACAATATACACAATGGACTCACCTAAACTGGAAAAAAAAATACTGGAAGATTTTTTGTCTGGTTTGATGACTCTAGGTCAGAGTTTGGTGTGAACTAAATGAACTGCCTTGTATCAACAGTTTAGATTGGTAGTGGGATGTAATGGTTTTCTTGGCACAGAAACTCAGGTTTTATAAGGACATTTTAATGTTTTGTCTTATGGAATGTAGGTATTTAGGATCTCTCTGCATTCACCCAACATTAATGCATAAATCCATTAAAGCATATTTCTTCTTCACAGCTCTATCCATAAGCTGGCGACTTGTCCGGGGTGTACCCTGCCTCTCACTCTATGACAGCTGAGATAGGCACCAGCCCCCCTCAACCCTGATGTGGATAAATAGAAGAAAATGGATGAACAGATGGACAGCATATGCATGACGTTATGCTTCTATGCATTCTTTTAATAATTAAGTGTCTGTTTGCATTATTTTAAAAATCTAAAATGAATATTTACTCAGCCTGGACAAACAGTTTGAAATCACAAAACGTCCCACTGTCACAAAAGACTGGATCAGACCCTTGCTGAGGTGAGTTGACGGGGCAAAACCACCGAGCAGAATTTCATGAAAGCTGTTGGAGAGATGGAGCACAAGCCCAAGTACCTCAGTATTTAAAACTGTGAAATATTGGGTTGGATTTTGGTTGAAGATTTACTGTCCAGTGATGGATTGAACATCTCTCTGGTTTAATCTGACTCACAGCTGTCAGAAGAGATGAGCATCTTCACTACACATTACAACAAAAGTGTGCTTGCTGAGGGATTGAAATGTATGCAGGTATTCTTGCCCAGCAGCACTGCAGCAGTGGTGGGTTTGAGTCAATCTTCCCTTTGCTTTTTAGCCCTGCTCACCACTTGACTTTCATCTGTTACTAATTTAGATGACAGAGAGCAGAGCCTAAATGCAATTTAATAGCAATTCATCATTCTTCTCATCAATCGTCAAAACATGTCTGAACAGAGGAAAAAAACCTCTTCTCTCAGATCTCAGCTGTCTCACACGGAGGTGCAGGAAAAGGCAGGTACACTCATGTTTGTGTTTTGGTGCCTCTGAATGACGGGAAAATTGCTGGAGGATCAAATTTCAAAACGTGCCATCACAGCCCTCAACATTTGATCTCTCAGTGTGCCTCAGTGTGCATGTATGTGCCCAAGCCTGAAGACGGGAAAGGCATTAAGAGGACTTTTGATCGCCGCTGATCTTTTTCACAGCGCAGATTTGTTTGTTCAGGAATTCCTTTTGATTTCTTTTTTCAAACACAGGTTAAATCCTGTCGTCACAGTTTCATTCAGACGGTCTGTTTAAAAATGATGCAACACTAATAAAATAAAAACTGACAATAGAAAAATGTCCACCCAAAGCCTGTGAGGCTGTAAAAAGGATGAGCGTGGGAGCCAAACTCAGACTATCTGTATGAGTGAAGCGGTTGCAAAGATTGATGGATTCTCAACGCAACACCACTGATGTGAGCTGCACTTTTTTTTTCCATGAGCAAAGACAGATTTGCGGTATGTGTGTGAAACAGAATTTGTCCCAGATTTTCTCTCTTCTTCTTCCTCCCTCTTTGCTCTCTTCTCTTCTCTGTGGGCTGAATAGAAGGAGCTTTGATGTGGCACTCTCTCAGTGTTGTGACCGCAGGCCCAAGAGGAACCAGATGCTCTTTGGACTGGCTTGTGGTGGAGAGGCATATATATAAATAAAAAAAAGAAAGAGAGAAGAGAAGATGGGTGCAGGGCAAGAGGGGTGGGAGCTGCCTTCATGCCAGCTAAGTTTACTATAAAATTACCTTCACCAAAGCACACAGCTTGGTAGCATAACTATCATCTGAAAACATCAGAAATTAATGAATACACAGAGATGACCAGAGAATATTCAACTGCTGACACAACAAATGTCAACAAATTTCCAACTTTGTTTTGTTAAGGAAATAAATCACATCATCGGCATACATGTGTATATCACATTGTAGTTTCAGGGTTGAAAAATCTTCTGTCTAAAACAAAATTGCAAAGTCAAGACTAAAAATATTACCTATCAACAAGAAAACAAATCGCAATAAATAGCAACAATTAAGCACATTTGTTGAATTTGTTAGCTCAGGCGGTAGAGTGGGTGTTCTGCAAATCACAAGGTTGGTAGTTGGAACTAGATCCAGTACAAACTAGATTTTTGATGCCACAAACATTCAGGTTTCAGTTTGTAGTCAGGTTGTTATTCAAGTTATACTGACCAATCATATCTGAGCAAGCTTTGATTTGAATTTGGAGAGCAAAAGGGGAACATTACTTTGCCAAAGTGCAGTCTTGAAATTATCAGATATTTAGGGTTCAGGCCTAGAGAGCTGTTGGCTCCCTAGGCTTGTGGGAACCTAGGGGGAAAATATCTATTAATCAGTCAGCTGACAAGTGGCAATAGCTGGGTGAAAATGAAGAAAGCAGGTGCTGCACCAAAAAGTTCATTGTGATTGCTTTAGCCACTAGAAGGTTGCGAAGACTGGCTGCAATTTGCATGCAAGACGTTGGAATACTCCCTAATTATGCACCAAGTAAAACCTGATGACACGAGCTGTGCAAGTTTACATGTCGGACAACTGCAACAGCAACCTGCAAACTGTAAAGCAATCTCAAAGGGACTTTTCAGTTCAGAAGATCATTTAGCAGTTTAACCTAGCTGTGTGGCTGAAAGACTTGTTGCTTTGGTGTTAGTAGCTTTGAACATCATGACTTTCCAGCCCCCACAAAAACATTGAGAATAGATAGCAGATGAGCAAGTAGACGTCTCTCACCACAAAAACATGACTGCATTTCATGTGACTCATGGACAAAAAAAGATGTTTTATTGAGGAAAAATTTTTAATGTCCTGGGCAGAGTTTTAATGAGAATTGTAAAATCCACATCCAGAAAAAGGCCATCGGAGAATCACAAGAATGGCATTCACAGTTATTTAAGCGCTTTAAGCAAGGGCAAAACTTAATTTGTCTACATGTGTTGCTTTGCCCCTTAACTTTCCCTGTGTTTGACGAAGTCAGTGGTTTCCTACATTTCCCAGAAGGACTTATGACTGCACACCAGGAGGCAAGTCTGAACTTGTTCCTTTCAGCTGTAGCCTTTTCTGTGTATGTGAAGGGAATGATGGCAGCAGTAAAAGTAAAGAAGTAGCCTGATCTGTTAAATGAAATACTTTAACATACTTTAAAATTAAAATACTAGAATTAAACAAGTTCAGCATAAAGGAAACATGGCTAGTAATGACAAGTAATTAAACATGAACCAACCACTGCTCTATATGCTCTGTTACAGATATTTTTTCTGCTGTTGGCTCTATACTTGTAACATGGTTACCTCAGGCACACAGATCTAAGTGCAAGCACTGCATCTCCACCCACCTGCTGCACAACCTCCAGTTGGGAGGGGTAGCTAATAAATAAGCAGAAAGTTGGTTTAAAAAGAGGGCGGCCTTTGAGTGTGAGGAGATAAAATGGTTTGTCTCACACAGATGATAAACTGAGGGGATGCACCAAAGTCCAGTATGTGATAAATAAGGATTATTTTGAGAATCATGTAAAGATTGAGTGCATACATATAGAGTTGGGAATAAATAGTCTGTGTAACTCAAAGATGGCACTTCACTAATAGCAGCCATAAAGCTTATGAATGCCATTAGTGGAGTTAAAAAGTAACTTATTTAACGTATTTCTCATGGAAATAATTCAAAGTTATTTAAAAATAACTCAAAGTTAAATGAAAACACTGGAATAAAATGCCCATCATGACCAGTGTGTCTCCTCTCTTCTTATTGTATGAAAATATCCAAAAAGATAGATGCTGAATTTCACACAAATAAATCAGAGAGTGGAAATATTTGAGTCGAGTTACTGAAAAAATAAATACAAATAAATGACATTAGAAAACAAAACAGACAAAATGATTTCTCTGAAATCCACTGTGCATCACCGGCCGGTGTTTCCCCTTGTTTCATTTAAGGACTCTTGAGCCGGATATTTGCTGACACAGCGGGTTCTCTTCCTGTCTTTGAAGGACACTCTGTCTGACCACAAGGCCACCAACAACCACATCAGCATCAGCTGCATGACAAGCTGAATCAAATCCATCTCCTACACGACTCTCCGTAACGGCCCGTACTGTACCATTACACAAACCTCATAATAGTTTTGATTTATGACCCCCATGTGACACCGTAGAGTTTGGCAGGAAACCTATGCAGCTCCGTCTTCAGCCACGACCACAGAAACATAAAGGCTTACATTAAGAATTTTCCTCAAGCTGCTGGCCGTTTCTGTTCTCTCGGAAAGGAAGGAAAGATTACGGCAGAAAGAAAGTCAGTCTTTCCGTTGTTGTCCTCTCCCTACATCGCTTCATCGTTGTTCTCTTTGTGAGGCAGACATGACATGAAGTGTTTATCTTACATGTCACATAACTGTTTATGCAGCAAACCAAAGCATGGCAATACAACGAGTCCGTAATGGATGCTAGATGCTAAGTACAATGGAATGATCCGGCTGTTTTGATTGGAAGACAACCGAACCCGGAGGAGAATAACCAGAAAAAAAAATAGAAACTGATTTTGTTTATTAAGATGAAGACAAATCACAGAGAGCCGTTTTTTGAGCGATAGTGTTTTGAGCCTCTCTGCCTAGTGAATGTCAAGGCATTTTAAATGATCTACAGGATCAGAATCACTTTAATCATCAGCATTTGCAGAGATTGGGAAACTGAGTGAGGATGACAGGTCAAATAAAGATCTAAATCACTCTGCATCTTAACCATCAGGCCACCAGGATGCGTCAGATTAAATATGCGTAAGATTATATTGCTAAATTAAATAACAATATTGCAACTTTTCAGGTTTCTCCTAAATGAGAATGGTTACAGTGAGTGACAATGGGGTGATCAAAACCAAACACACACCATTTAAATTTAACTAGTAATTACAGCGATCTCCCTTTTAAAGTAGTCTAGTTGTGCACTTACTGCTTGGCTATTCCTGCTATGAACACATGCAGTTCATGTAAAGTCCTGCAGAGCACAATGGGAAACATTACAGTTCACTTGGTTTGTGCTTACTGCGCTCTCACATATCTCATATTTAAATAGTCAGTACAAAGACCTTCATAAATGTTTGATCGCTGCCCTCTCATTGTCCCAGGGCAGTAATGGAGGAGCTATCCTGCAGCATGACTCATGAGTATCTGTATGCTCGTAAATGTATATTTTTATTGGTTTGAGGTTCTCATGGTGAGCTGAACCTGCTTTATGACCAGGATCAGTAATGATGTTTTGTTTTCAGATTCTTTGAGCTTATCTTGGATTTTAACAAAGGAAGACCACAAATTATTTAGTGATTTAGTTTTGATGGGTGCCTTTGCTTTGGGTTACATCTGTGTTATGTCACTGGCACAAATATTGCCTCTGATTTCAGTGTTTATTATTAAACATGGTCCATATACAAAGCTATATATTGAGAAATTTCTGTCTTGTTGTGTTTTTGGACAAAGACATACAGTACAATTCAGCATGTGCTCTATTATTCAACTTTTACAATGAAAACTGATATAAAAGCAACAGGAAAACCAGGAAATCAAATCAAATCAAATTTATTTATATAGCACATTTAAAGACCGAAGTACACCAAAGTGCTTTCCAGTAAAACCATGATACAGATAAAAATCACAATATAAAATATAAATTACAGATATAAAATATAAAATAATTACATAATCTAAATGCAGAGCCAGATGTAAATTATCCTATATAAGCCTCGAATGCCAGGTTAAACAAGTAAGTTTTTAGACGTGATTTAAAAGATTGAATAGAATCTGATGCGCGGATGTCAAGAGGAAGATTATTCCATAATTTGGGTGCGGCAATGGCAAAGGCACGGTCTTCTCTGGTCTTCAGCCGAGACCAAGGTTGCACTAAGAGCAGTTGGCCCGATGATCTTAGTGCTCTCTTAGGGCTATACAGACAGAGGAGATCAGCTAAGTAATCAGGTGCCATATTATTTAGGATTTTATAAGTAAACAATAAAATTTTAAAATCAATTCGATATTTAATAGGAAGCCAATGTAAGTTGTCTAGAACAGGGGTGATGGAATCATACCTTCTAGTGCAAGTTAAGAGACGTGCTGCGGCATTTTGGACCAACTGCAATCGCTGAAGGAGGGAAGATTGGAGGCCCAAGAGAATTACAATAATCTAGTCTTGAAGTGATGAATGCATGAATGAGTTTCTCTAGATCTTTGCGTGGTATATAAGGTTTAGCCTTAAAAATTTGGCGTAGTTGGTGGAATCTGGTTTTTACCACAGTAGACACCTGTTTATCTAGTTTGAAGGAACTATCCATGAAAACTCCAAGATTCCTAACAGTATCAGTGAGGTGATTAGCAACAGACCCGAGTGTACCAGTTAGTTGTCCCAGAGGCATATTTCTATCAAAAACAATAATTTCTGTCTTCTTTTCATTTCAAGAAAGACACACGTCACCTTCAAAGTAAAAGTTGCACCTTTTGAATATAGTAATAAAATTTCTACTATATGAAAAAGGAAAAAAACTCACTAAAGAACAAAATAATTACTTTTAATGACTTCATAACACAAAACCCACTGTACTCAACAAGTTAATGTTGATAACTCGTATATGTTAATATCATCATTTGCATTTTTTGTACAACATAATGTACAAACCCCCCACACACAAAATACAATACAACATGATAATGATACTGACTCACATGAATCTTTGAAAAAATGAAAAATACAAATAAAACACTGAAATGTATTGAATTCTTTTTCTTTTTTTGAGAAATTCCAGCTGTTTTGTGGACAGTGGCTCTTTCAGACGTTTCACAGAGCTGCACAAGGAGGGGACCATGCAGGGGAGATTGGCCAAATTTAAATCAGAAAACATTTTACAGGTGTACTTCTGTAATTCTTTGATTGCACCAATGACATCACAGGATTTTTGTTCCCTTCCTTATGAGTTTTAAGGCTCATACTGTTATTAATTAAGGAAAGTGGCCACTTTTTGATGTATCTCAAAATATAGACATAAAAATTTAATATATATCAAGTTAACATTATGTTTTAGAGGAAAAATTCAAAAGATGTCTATTCTATTTTATTATTTTATATTCATATCAGCAGGCAACCAGCTTGTTCAAATACAGAGGGCTTCTTTGACTCCGCCCACTGATAAGTCCTTTGTCCAAGAAGATGTTTCCTGCCTCAAACAAATTGTTGTGTTACTGAAACCTATAAAGAACTTGTTTAGAGTTTTAAAATTGAGCTTTTTCCACCAGGTGACGAGTCAGATGAAAGAAGAACTTCAGAACTATGCCAGTGGTTTATTTCATGTGGAAAAACCGTGGCAGTTTAAGGATCCTCTTTGGTTTCCCTCTTAAAGATCAAAGGATCGGGGATAATCTATTTGTCTGGGGCCCGCTGTCTCCACGACAACAAGATCACAGACAGGAAGCCTGTCCTTCCTTCACGGCCCCTTGTCATCAACAATACAGCCACTCAACAGCGTCTGACTCTCCCATAAGTCACAGTGTATATGCGAGCATGATTGTTTGCATTTTTCTGTAATGCAACACCACAAAGCACAAAACGCTTCTCATTTTTCTTCTGTTTTGTGTTTTTGTGCAGTTGTACCGGGGAGTTGCTTGGAAAAAGGTTTTCATTTTGGAGTTAAGCAAAACCCGTTATATCTTTTTTATCCAAGGGTGTTTGTGTGTCTGTTTCAATGTGTGATGCCAGTGAGAGAAAGCACTGTGCCTCAGTGAACTACAAAGCATCTTTTAACACTTCATGCTGAGGTCATTACAGAGCTGCCCATGTTTGTCCAACACAAGACTAAGAAGCGAGACCGAGCCTTTGTCTTTGTCTCAGAGAAGGCGCAAAACATTACCACAATGTATTGGCATAAATTTAACAAAGTGAAAATGAAGTAATGGGATTCTTGCATGGAACTCTAAACACACTATTTTCATATTTCAAACTGCACCACTCTAAACAGTTCACAATGAGGTAGTAACCTACAGAGATGAAAACTGAAGCCAACGCAGAAGTGCTAAAAACTGCAGTTGTTCAAGCACCACTTGAGTCTGGCTTCACAAGTGAGTCAGTCTCTACAGTCTTCTATTTTAAAATGCCCAACTCTGTGTAATGTATCATTTGAATAATGATGTGGATTTGTATTAATTCTGCTAACAGACCACCTAGGAGATCTGTGAAGCAGTTTTAGTGGCTGAAATCTTAGTATTTTATTAGAGTGTTATTAAGCTGTAATTAGTGTAGCTAAAAATGAGCTGATAGCATTACATCATCTTGACATGCCCTTCTCATACAAAAAAAACAACAAACCAAACAAAACTAAGCTGATGGCCCACAAGCCTGAGGCTGCAGCCATCTTTTGTATACAGTCTATGCTTAGAAGTAATTAGTACAAAACATTGCCTGATCATATAAAGGTGGAATATTTTTGTTTCATTTTTTTAAGCGCCCATGAAATCATAGAGACTGGTGAAACGTGAACCTAGATACAAACTTTTAGGAGAATGTGGCTGGACTTATCTAAAATAACATAAATAAGTGCAACAAATGGAAAATGTTGTGTATTCTTTATAAAAACATATATTGTAGTTTTATATTTTTAAGTATTGTTAAAGAACCTTGGCCAACAAAATTAATTTCTTCTTTCTGCTAAAACATTTCTGGCAAGAAAATATTTGGTTATCTGGCGAGATGCATTCATGACATCTAGTGGAGCATTAAACTCTGGATCGAATCATTGGAAACATCATGTCATATACAACTAGTAAGAAAAGTATAAACACATCATAACTGCAGTAACTTGAACTACATCTTAAATTAGGTGCTGTTACACTGTGCAACATGAATTTCATAAGCATCCTTGAAGGTTTGCACTTGGTTGCACTGGCTGTATGCTTAAAAAGTGATGGATGTATGTGAGGTCAGAGTTCAAACACTGCCGTACATTCAAACCACCACATATGTAACCACATCCCTCTAATCTGATGAAGCTCCTTGTTTGAAGCATGATGACAGCTTGCCTTTGTCATGTGTCGCTGTGTGGCAGGCAGAGGTGTGGACCCAGTATGCAGGACTGAACTCAGAGGAGGTTTACCGTTGGATTAAAACTAGGCAGGTACTTGAGCACTCTAATTAGCAGACAAGACACAGCATCAAGGGAGATCACCACAAGGAACAGAAGGAAACTCAGGGCTTAAATACACACAAAGTAATCATGGAGATAGAGTACACCAGGGAACACAGGTGAACTAAATCAGACTAACGAGACAGAGGAAGCAACGCACACAGGACTATTAAAATAAGACAGGAAACAAACATAGACAGAAATTTAGACTCCAGACATACAAACCTGATGCAGAGAAAAAGGTAAACGAACAGAGATGAAACTGAGTTGATGACACTCATTTAACACAGTATAAAGACACGGCATGGGGAAACCAGACAGACACCAGCACACGACTGGGGAATAGACAGTGATCACAGGAAATAACAAAACAGACGAGACAAGGAGAGATGCAGGAGGACAGGCTGATAAAGTGAAACAGGAAATAACTGAACAGAAATGCAAACTTGACGCTGAGACAAATACAGAGACGGAAAACGGACAGACAGGGAGACAAACACGGAGACGAGACTAATATAATATAAGGGAGAACACACATAGACAAGACTAAGACAGACTGGGCATGAAAGGGAACTGAATAAACTAAACTAAAGGAACTAAGAACTAGAAATAGAGATAATAAAACGTAAGTATTAGCAAAACCAAGAAACTGAACCATGCATCTATAACAAAAACTCAAAACACTGAATCCAAACCCAGGGATCCTACTATATATTATTTATTAACCAGTGTAATAATTGCTTTTTACACTACATCTTTTACACAATAAGGACTGTGCAAAAAGTCACAACAGGCAAAGCTAATAAGCGGCTTCGGTAGCAGCACGATTTGGTATCTTTCCTGTGGAAATTATGTGTAGGTTTATTTTATGTGTTTTGTTCCAGCACTCCAACTTCAAGGATTTTTTTCTTTTGCACCAAGTCAGCAAGGAAACAATTTCAAGGGAAATGCAAACAAGGAATTTAATACTTAAAAAGGCTTGGAAAACACCCACTGACCACAGTTAATCTCGGTTACTGGAACTAGATTTTGACTTGTTCACCAATATTTGCAAACTGGATTTTAAATCAAACTGTTCTGAAAATCTTACTACTCATCTGTTCCCAAGTTTCCAGAAATCTAACTTAATTGTCTTTGGGGTGCTCTTTCTTTTGCCCCTTACAGTTCACAGTGCACAGTGAGCAATGTGCAGATGATCACCTCTCTCTCCTCCGAGGCAGTGCCTGATGGGAACAGTGTGTGTATGTGTGTGTCACAGACTTTTGTCATCTTCAGATTGTTTCAAGATGAATGTGAACAATATGATTCGGATGCCTGCAGGCCTTTACAGTGTCAGGGAATGTGGCGTCTGCATCTGATTAAAAATCTGTTATAATCTTGTGATTGAAAGATGGAATGAGGCCGTGGAAGCTGAGGGGATCAGCTGGAGAACATTAGGACTTAAAGCCTCGCAGATCTTGCTCTTCTGGGTTTAAGAAATAGATTCTGTGATGTCCGATTAACCAGATTTTCCCTCTCCTCTCCATCTTGTTTGCATAACTTCAAGGGCTAAGAAAATTGAAAAGATAATCCCCGTTCTTTTATGTGTTACTGTGTGCCTATGAGGCTCTTTGTGCATTATTGGACACTGGACATGAAGGAGAAGCAGTCTGTATGAGGAGATGAATATAAGCCACACTTATGAGCTGGATCAAACTGCACTCACATAAATAGTTTTTTAATGGCTTGTTTGAGGCACAAGGTGGTTTTGATTTTCCTGTCAGTACATTAACGTTCAGCAGTATCACTCCAGCCATATTATATGAAAGGTAGCCGTGGCTTTAGAAATGGTAATGATCCTTTGCGGATCATATTGATAAGAACGACACTGTGCTTCACGGGTTTTAATAAAACAACTGTAGCCTTTGTAATCGTCTTTATTTTTTAGCTAGAGATTTAAGATGCTATCTAGATTTATCTGAAAGGCACTGCAGACTTAGTGACATGAAAAACACAGATTTGATTGCTCATTAAATGTGACATTATCTAAAATGGAATAAATACAATGGCTGTGAAACATTTGTTTAAACACTTATCACATAACTTTTTTTAAAAAACGATCTCCAAATCTGCAGACAACGAGCTATGCTAAAGATTGCAACTAGCAGGTTGCCATTTGTTCTATGGCATCTTTGTTATTTAAAATCAGGCATAATGAAGAAACCAATTCATTGAGAGCATACCCTGCTTTATTCATTCTTTTACTCTAAATAATGCCAGAAAATGAAATGAACACCATGTTATAAACACAATTTCAGGGGTGGTTCTCGTGAGTCATTTGATTCAGATGTGTTGACCCAAGGTTATATCTAAAAACTGCAGGACACCGGCCCTTAAGGCCTGGAGCTCCCTACCCCTGTATTTAATAAGCCTTCAAACTCACAAGACTTTTAGCTCATGAGGAACATGATACTGAGGTAATAAATTAAATTGTCAAGCAGAGCATTGTTTTTTAAAAAAAAGAAAAAAAAGATTGCTACCCTGATGACCATTATAGAGAATGCAAGTTTAAGATATTTTGGGGGTTTTTTTTAAATCTGGAGGCTGCCACCATCTGTTATATACAGTCTATTGCTGCAGAAAGAATTGAGTTTGCTGCATTTCTTTAGCCTGCAGCATCATTTTCTCATTTAGTTACAACCATACTTCTTTTAGAACCAGCATTGTTGCCCCCAAAGCCTACGAGAATGAAGATTTAAGACACTTAAAGTCATATGAAAAAGAACATGCAGTCCTGAACATGCAAAACTAAGTACACATCATGATCCAGTTGCTTGTAGCACCTTTAGTTTGTAAAGGAATTTTGTCTGAATGCATTTGTTCATCCACAACTCTCTTTAGGTCCCGCCACAGTTGGATTGAGGTTTGAACTTTGATGGGGCCATTGCAACACCAAATTTCAGTCAAGCTTTAACTGTAGGAGAGAGAGCCTCACATTTGACTCACATTTGACTCATTGTCAGTTCATTGTCAACTCAATGGCTGCAGTGTTCCCAGGTCCCATGGCTTCAAAGCAAATCTAAATCATCACCTCTCCACCACCGCGACTGACAGTTGAGCTGTTTGTGCACATAGAGTATGCTCTGGGGTTTTTTTCATTTGCAAAACACTGTGCATTGTGCCCAAACATCTCCACTTTGTTCTTCCTTTGTTCCTCCAATTGTTCCAGAAGTCTTGAGGTTTGTTCAGATACATCTTTGCAAACCTAAGCTATTCAGTCTTTTTTAAAATTGTACCATCATATAACTTTAACATTTAACATGCTAACTGTGGACTGCAGAGGCTGAGATGTAGCTCTTAGTTTTTTTTTCAGTTCTTTTTTCATTTGCTGAGCTGTCCAACCCAGGGAAACAGCTGTAAAACCACTGCTCTTATGGATGTGGTCACACTTGTTAATGATCAGTTAATCAAGTGCATTTGATTAGCAGCACCTGTGTGCTATCTGTCTTATTAATGTCTCTGAAAGTAAAAGTATACCTAATTCTTCACATCCTGCACAGAATCCTGTGGAAACTTAGCTTCACGTATTATTAATTAAATATTCCACCATACAGTCTATGTCTTAAACCAGCAATGGGATGCAGTTTTTTTAATCATCTGGTACGACCAACTAAAACTAAGAAAGTGTGTTTCTGGTTTCAATTTGCCAATTAAATATGCATTATAAGCCTAAAGCGAGAGCGCATGTTTGGGAATGGGGTTCATTTTTCTGGTTATGTGCCATCATAATGTTTTTGTTATTCAAAAGGTGTAATGTTCCTCTTATAGAGGATATTAAACTACTTCATATTTACTTGGTCATACCAGAGCCAAAGCACATCCTCCTCATGGTTTTAGCCAAAGGCAATCAAACACTGGCAAAAGTAGCTGCATCAAAAGGTGAGGGTGGATTGTTCAGTGGTGCAAAGTGTCTCATCACACCCTCAATTGATGGTCTAATAACCCCAATTTCTGCCTTATTATGCCCAAGAGATGTTGCTGCATCCTATCCAAATTTTACACTGCTTACCGCATGACCTGTGGTTAATGCGACATCATTGGCATAAAATGGAAGGAGAAGAAGGTAAAGATCATCAACAACAAGACTGTAGACAGAAATATCGGTAAACTTGCAATCCAAGACTACAATATCTTTGAACAGACACAATTCAATCTAACTGAAGAGCTATAGTGAATGAGCCCAAAAAAATGTAGCAGTACATTTTTAGTCAGAGATCAGATTGAACCTTTGCTATGTTTCAAGATGAAAACATTCAAGGTTTTGTTCCTGATGAGTCTGATATACTGAGACGTCTTGTGGTTCACTTCAAGAACCACTCACAGAGTCCAGGTGGGGTTCATTCACCCTCACCACATAAAGTGAAACATTGAGCAAAGATTAAAAGTCAGTTTACAAGATAATGATTGAGAAAAGCGATCATGAGCCCTGGACCTTATTGATGATCAGGCCAAAGTGTTGCATGACTCTTTCTGCCATTAGAAACTTGCAGAGGATTTGTCACTGAGCCTGTAGCCACTCTCGCTCCTTCACTACTCTCCAGCCCACACTGTTTCAAACACTTCATTACTGATGAGTTGCAAGGCAATGGATTTTCAAACAAGTCACTGACAACATCTCTTGGCAGGGTCGTTTTGTCTGGTCTCGCCAGCAGGTTGGAAACAGACTGCAGGAGCGACCGAGGAAAATGCTGGACAATATCTAAACTATCGCAAACACTTGTCTCATTATTTGTCAGGGCGCCCACGAGGAACCATTTTCAAAGAAAGCTACGGCGCAGCTGCAGAACTCAGTGAAATATAGCATGCATTTCTAAAAACGTGAAGTTGTTTCATCTAGACTCTTTTTCTTTTTGGCCTCCCTCTTAAATAAAGGTAATTTATTGGCACTTTCAGCTCTCTTAACCCAAGCAAGCAATTACCAAGGCAAAGCCACCGCCATTTTTTTTAAACTTATACAGGACTTACTGTATACAGCAGCAGATAATTACTTTACTTTTATGTGCTTCAGATGGAGACAGTCGTGTTTTCTATTGACACTATTATTTTCATGTGGCTTTTTTTTTTTACCCTTTAATTCAGTGAAGCTTATTCAGTATAGTGTGCAGATAAAGAAAGAACTGTTTATTGCTTAATTTTATTTCTTTTTTTTGGTGCAGTTTGTTGCTCAGAGCAGGAGAAGGAATGCATTTATCCAGTGCTGTGACACATATGTTTGCACGCTAAGCCAAGTAACTCATCATTTACTTACATTTGGTTTCCATTTTTCAGATGCATATTGTTTTTGTCAACAGTGAGGCTTTCTCGCTGCCAAGCTGCTTTTGTTGTATGCCTGCTTTGGAAATTTTAGAACGCAAGGCAAACTCAGACTCCTTGTATGTTCATCAGCCATTCTCCTCAACGTTTATTTGAATATTCTTAATATCCTTATATTATCATTAACTCAAATTAGTCAGGTAGAGTACAAACTGTATAAACATGTTGGAATAACCAAAAAGCTTTACATTTATCAAAATGAATGTTTAAAAAAATTTAGATTTTAAATCTGTAATATGAGGATATAAAATAAAGTTTATATTCCAGTACACTTTGTTCTCAGACTGCTGGTTTACTTCCTAGAATATTAAAAAGGAGAATGGGAGGCAGATCCTTCAGCTTTCAAACCCTCTTCTGTGGAACCGGCCCCTAGTTTAAATATGGTAGGCAGACCCCCCACTACCTTTAAGATTAGGCTTAAAACTTTCCTTTTTGATAAAGCATATAGTTGGGTGTTTCCTCTTCACACACCTCTCGGCCTTAAATGATTAGTTGTTTTTCATCTCTGGCTCTTCCACAGTGTGTCTTTTGTCATGGCTCCCTCCCCCAATCTCCTTGAGCGCAGTTCTGCTGGAGGTATTTTCCTGTTAAATGAGAGTTTTTTCCTTCCCACTGTCACCAGGTGATTACTCATCTGATTGTTGTTATTTTCTCTATACTATTGTTGATTTGGCATTATATAAATAACACTGAACTGAACTGAATTGGTCTGTTCAACAACAAGAATAATTCAAAAAAGTTGCCCTTGTTAATCACAATACAAAACTTTGAGCCTTCAATCTTCAGATGGAGTTTATAGAAATAGATTTTTGAAGAGTTGAAATGAAAATATAGTTTCATGTTACAAACTCAAAAGTGGCAGTTTTCAATGAGCAACAAACTTTGCATTCAGCCTCACCACAAATAATTTCCTCTGAAGATTATATGTGAACTGCATGCAACAAACAGAGTAAGATATTCACCTATGTGCTAGTATATGTTCTTGTGATCTTTAGAAATAAGTAATTTGACTGTTGGGGTGTTTAGGAAGAAGGGGTAGATACAAGTGACTGGGCTGAACTTGTCATCAGCTGAAAGATGTTAGAAGACTTTTTTTAGTAGCTGGGACATATAGGGATACTACAGTCAGGTGACTGCACATTACAGTCAAAGACTGTTACTTTGGTAATGAAACGCTTTATAGTTCAAAGACTTTGATGAATTAGATTTCTGGAGCCCTGGTGGAGGAAATTACATAAATGCAGAAGTTCATTGCATGTCTTTTTAGAGTCCACTGAACAAATTTGTTGTCTTCAGCTGCAACTGACATGAACTCAAGTGAGGCAATTTGATTTTCATGTATTTTAAGTGTCTAAGTCTGATAAAGTCAACCAAAGGTCTCTGTGTCTTGGCTGCATCATCGTAGGGCTGTGGAAACACACCATGAGAAGAAGGGTCAACATACCGAACAGCGGTCAGAACCAGCATTAAACCTGTCATCATATCGTATTTCAGGGACATGTATTGATGTCTTTGGTACTGTTAAAGAGTGGGCAAGTAAAAGATTTATTTAGTGTAAAGTGTTTGGAATACTACAGTGACTTTTTAATGGTTTATTTTGTGTAAAAAAAACCAAACAAACCCATACTAATAAATGGGGTTCAATGTACTGTAGAATTTCTAAATACATGCCTGAAAAAAAAACTCCTGTCCACCCACAAAAATATTTTTGGAACAAAAACGTTTGCATGATAGTGATCAAATATAAGCTCTAAAAGTCCTAAAAGTGTCACGGGCTGCCAGGGCAGACTGTGTGGAAAGAGTAGAGGACCCAAGCACAGACAAAACTGGAATTAACAAAAAGCGAGGCTTTATTTAGGGCTGAAAACTCACGAAAACACAAAAGGGCAAAACTGAGGGCAAACCTGAACATAAACTGGAAAACTATGACTAGGACTCTCACTGTGACTAAACAAGATAACAACTCTGACTTACTATGAACAGACTGGGAAACTGTGACAAGGGGTAGGGAAGATACCACAGACGGCACGACACTGAACACAGGAAGACTGAGGACTTAAATACACACAAGAGTTGATTAGCGGAAGTGGAGACACATGAGGACACAGCTGACTAGAATAATAATAATGGATTGCATTTATATAGCACTTTTCGAGGCCCTCAAAGCACTTTACAATTCCACTATTCATTCACTCTCACACTGGTGGAGGCAAGCTACAGTTTTAGCTACAGCTGCCCTGGGGTAGACTGACAGAAGCAAGGCTGCTATATCACACCATCAGCCTCTCTGGCCAACACCAGTAGGTGAAGTGTCCTGCCCAAGGACACAACGACCAAGACAGACAGAGTAGGGGATCGAACCGGCAAACTTCCGGTTACAAGATGAGCTTCCCAACCCCGTGAACCATGCCTAACCATGCAGTAAGCACCAAACACTGACCCAAAGACTATTAAAAATTATTACTACTCTGTGTTTGGACAAGGCAGCGCCTTGGCAAATGAAACATAATGACACACAATCAACCACATGAACACAGAACACAAGAGCCTTTTCACAATAAAACAGGAAACATGAAGACTTAGACACAACAACACAAGCTTAACAGACCTAAAACACATGACAGGCTAGATAAGGAACCGAACACAGAAACCAAGGAGACAGATGATAGATAATCACTATCCTAAACCTCCACTAAACCCTAAATAAGAATAACACACAAACTTATGACCAAACTAACATGAAAACTTCAAAAATTACAAAATAGAACTCAAACCGCTGGGTCAGAGACCTAGCCTGTGACAAACAGTCATGTCCTTATCTAAAAAAGATAAAGTAATAAAACCAGTAAAGGAATACTGTCTCAGCCAGTATTATATAGTATATGTTATATATATATATATATATATATATATATATATACATATAACACTATAAAATAAACAATTTTTGTTATGTAATTGTAGAGTAAAGACAAGTTTTAAATTATGCAGTATTGACTGTTTCATACCCTAATGCGTTTTTGTGCAGCTTAAAGGGCCGGTGGGCTTGTTCGCAGGTGGTGAGGTCTCGAGGGCCAAATCAGATACCGAGTGACAGAGCAATCTGTATGAGCTCAAAGACAAACTATCGGCATTCCTCATTCGGGGGCGGACCACCCAAAAAGACCCCCATGCTGCCCCCTGCTCCCGCCTTCTGAGCTCACTCAGCCCTCCCCTCTGTCTTGTGTTACAAGGCATTGCTGATCTCCAAAAGAAAATGTCACAAAAAAGGAACTTGAACTTCAAAAGAGGACTAATCTGAAGTAGCCTGAGTTAATCGTGTGCATCTGGTCCACAGCTCCGAGGCTTCTGACCCACAGAAGTCTCATGCTGCTGGCTGCCTAACCATGCAGTAAGCACCAAACACTGACCCAAAGACTGTTAAAAATTATTACTACTCTGTGTTTGGACAAGGCAGTGCTCTGGCAAATATTGTTGACAAACCCACATGGAAAGAGAGATTGTCTTGGAGACTGCAAGGGAAGGTGTTTCCTCCAACAGATTTGAATTTACAACACTGAAATCAAACAGATCTCTTGACCTCAACCATGAATTTTTGCAAATGCTGCAATCACTTTACAAAAGGCTGCCAAATAGTACTTCACTCATTATATTAGCAACTCTAAATGTAGCTAATTACTCATTCTTGGAAAACAGAAAATTATTTGAATCATAGGCCACTGTCATATTTAAACTTGTTCAATATTCTCTCTTTTTTAAAAAAAAATATGGCACACCCATCACCTAATAACCATGTCAGCAACTGCATATTTTCACTTGTAGTTAACAGAAGCTATATAAGTATTCATTTGATGTTGAGTTACTGGTTGCTTAACTTCTCATCTGTCTGTTTAGGTCTCAACCAGAGACTGTAGATAAAAGATGGTCAGAACCACCATAAGGTCATCCACTGGTTTGTGGACTACTGTTCGAACACTCTAAGTTTGATATTGTGGTCTTTGCCATCTTGTTTTTTAAAGGAAGGACGAGGTGATAGATGTGGGGAGATGCCAGCTAAAGCTAGTACTCGCTGGCTAACTTGTTTAGTGAAGGGCATCCATATTCATTTTTTCATACCGAATAAGATGTTAATTTTGGGTAGTGGAAACAAATTGCAATTGCTGGAGCCAACTCCTTAGACTGACCTTTGTTACAATCGACTGATAATTTGGTTCTGCTCCTAATAATAAGTACGTTTCAGAGATATTTAAACAGTTATTTTGTAAAAACAACCAACCAAACAAAGGAAATTACCCAAAGAGACCAGATTCATACTGCTGGATATTTTAACATGTTGGTCTCTGGAGCTTTAGCTTTAGCTTTTTTGGCTGAAAACGTGTGCGCTGATGTTGGGAATTTCACCAACGAGAGAAGAGAGAGAAGCAGAAACTGAAAAGAGAACTACACAGTCAGGTCACAATTATCTGTGGTTTGCCTCTTTCACGTTACCCACAGTCATCTGATCTACAGAGAAGTTACACATACAGCAAAAGCCCATTTGCACGCACGTCTCCATTGCCCGACAAGCAGATTTGTGTTTGATGTCTTTGCTAAAAGACACTATGCACACTCTACTTAAAACAAGCCCACACTATGCAGTGCAATTTGTACTACGCTTAACTTGATAAACAAAGCTGAGACAAAGTGAAAAGTTTACATGAAGACAGGCTGCAAAAAAAGACTTTGGTTGCCAGATATTCCAGATGTGGCTCAGTGTCCAAGTGTAATCTATCCTGAGACTCCTTTTTCCTTTGGCAGGTGCTAAACAAATGAGTCCAGATGTCTTATTTACCCACTTTTAGGGAAGTAGACTAATATACCAACACTGCTGCACTGCCACTACAAAAACAAGCAAAAGCTACAATAACAGTGTATTGATGTGAATGTGTTAGACAGTTCAATTCAATTCAATTCGGACCTAATCACAAATCATGCCTCAAGGCGGTTTGTGTTGTAAGGTATTACACGACAGTAATACAGAGAAAACCTCAATAACCAGAAGACCCTTATGAGCAAGCAATTGGGAAACACCTGGAAAGGAAAACTTCCTTTTAACAGGAAGAAACCTCCAGCACAACCAGACTCGGATAAGTCCAGCCATCTGCCATGACTGGTTGGGGTGAGGGGAGGGAGACAGGGCAATAGATATGCTGTGGAAGAGAGCTGGAGATGGATAATAATTAATAATTAATGCAGAGTTGTTTATAAACACTTACCTAACTATAAGCTTTATCACAAAGGAAAATTTTAAACCTACTCTTAAAAGTAGAGGGGTTGTCTACCTCCCAAATCCCAACTGGGACCTGGTTCCACAGAAGAAGGGCCTGAAAGCTGAAGGCTTTGCCTCCCATTCTGCACTAGGAACCACAAGGAAACCCACAGTCTGAGAGCGTAGTGCTCTACTGGGGTGACATGCAACTAAGAATAGAAGTTTATTGATCATTTTTAAAATTGTAGTTTCAAACACACAGACGAAGACCATTCAGTTCAAAACACTCATTTTAACTGAATGGTCTTCGTCTGTGGATGGAGTCTGGTGAGTTGGCATCTGGATGGATCTACTTTAAGGACTTTGTATTTGGAGATAAATGCTGCAAAACATGGTTTGAAGTTGCTGCAAAAACTAGCAAGTGCAGATGGGGACAGTGGGAGGACCTTGAGTTGGTTTTGAAATAGCACAATTGTTGTATAATATGGAAACAAAGATGGAAAAACAAATCACAATAATTGCTTAGTGGTGATCTACAAAGCAGTTTGATGTGTTACACATCTGTGTGAGTAACCACTTTCTGATGCTGCATATCATGCAGTAGGAAAACTACAGAACAGCTGACCTTAACGACCACTTAGGTTAAGTTTAGCTAATGTTAAAAACTGAAGCTGTCTCTGTTTTTCTGCATAATTTGAAAGCAAAACAGCCAAATGATGCGTTTTCCTTGCATGTCATGTTCAGTCTTTTAGCTCAGAAACCTAAATAATGCCACACACTAATATTATCATAGTGAATCTGTAAGATATTTAGTGTTTCCAAATATATTTCTTATTCTGACCACTACATAATTAGCACAAAAGGTGATTTTTGTGAGCCTACATTAGTTTAAATCAATTATGCCCTTTGAAGCTAACCTCTTGAACCCTTGAACTGCTGCAGATTCGTGGTATGTGGCCAAGCATTGTTCAAACCCATACAAGTTAAACTTAAATTCTAGTGGAGACGCCCATGTTCTCAAAGATACCACATATGTCAGACTGAATTAGAGGAGCTGCACATAAAATCAAACGTGAGAAATCTGGTGCAGCCATAAAAAACACTCAGATAAAGTGTTGGAACAAGCAGACATCGCTGATTTATTTAGTTTTAAGGGCAAAATTGAGGATCAAGAGGTTAAAATAAAGCCTAACTATTATGCATTTGGAGTAACATGCCGCTTATTAGTTTCACCTGTTCATCGTTTTTTAAACCACTGAAGTTTAAACGACTCAGAATAGCTATGTGAGTTATTTTAATGTCATTTACTCTGTACTGGATCAAATTATCTGCCATCGTACGATATGACACACAGGAGCCAGATGTCACTGACATCAGTAATGGCAACGTTACATTTCTGTCTCTCCGGGAATAATGGCAGACACCCCCCCTCCCCCTCCTCCCACCCCCAACCAAACTGTCTGCATTCCTCACTGTGGGACAGAAGCAGAAAAAACCCCCAGCAACTATCACATTTCATTCACCTTTGCCAAGCAGATAGCAACTCCTGCAACATGTGGCTGCCCCTGAAGGCTACCCGAAACCACATGTGTGAATCCCCTGCCCCCTCAGATGCACACACACACGGGCAACCTGGTGTCACTGGAGCGGAGCAATTGAGGGGAAGCCAAAATCAAAGGTACAAATCTTGAAAATTAAAGGACTTGCAGATGGGCCATCTTTCCCTCTCTCTCTCTCTCTCTCTCTCCCTCTCTCTCTTTCTCTCCCTCTCTCTCTGTCTCTCTCTCTCCGATGCAGGAATGCTTCTCATTAAACAGCCGCCTCAATGTGAACCAGGAACCACAGATGTAGATTAGAGTGGGCGTTTGCTGTTCGAAGCCTCTTTGGGCAAAACAAGCCAAAAAAAAAGGGTTCAAACCCTTTATGTTACACTGTGTCTGAATCGTATTGTAACTGAATGTGTTGTGGATTTAAGTCGGCTTCACTGTTGATGCACAGTAAGGATGAGCTGCACGGAAATGAGATCAATTATTAAATGGATGGCTCACAAAAATATGGTTAAGGTTAGGAAACTAAAGCTCTGGCTAAGAGTTTAGAGAGGCTCTTGGATACATGCTATGTATTACTCCAGACCTCCACGGCTTAACTTTATCCATAACTAGAGTGCATATGGAGCCTATTAATTTTTGCACTGGCACTGGACATAAATCATGTTGGAATCATCCAACATGGATGCTGTTTCTTGGAATATCGCGCTGGGTAATCCACAGGCCGCAGTGTAAACAGTTTTTGTTGAAACTATTAGTTGTTGTTGTTTGAAAGTAGTTCTGCTTGCATAAAAAAAGAGATGGTGGAGCGCAGAGAGAAATTGGAAAAGGTTACAGAAGGTTGTTAAAATAACAAATTAGTTAGTGATAATGAACTTGGACGCTGAAGTGTGGACTAGCCCCCAAATTACCTTTTAAAATTACACTTATGTGGTGTAAACTGAGTTATATGACTACACTTTGATTGAAAAAAGATACACTCATAAAAATCAAGGTTTCAATGGTTCAAGGTGGCTCAATTCACCACCTACTGTTTTACATCATCCAAATCAATTTCTGATAAGTTCTTGGTGCTGGAAATACTGGTTTAGGCGAGGGTGCCAGGTGGACAGAGTATTCAGGTAACTGCTCTTTCTTAATGTGCACCACAGGGTAACTGTAATGGTTGCAGAGTATGCCTGAAAATGTCTATAGAGTCAGCTGCTTACTGTGTATCTAATTCATAAACGTTTTAATGTTAAAAAATGGACGTTAATGGGCTTTGATTCAAAATGAGGAGCCTGCTTCCTCTAAACTTTAATGGCGGTGTCTGACATCAGGCTGTTTTCCAATATTTGCTTCACAAGGGTTTACGAGTTTTTACTGAGCCTCTTTCTTTGACAGAATGCTTTGGATTCATGCTTTTAACATCTGCAGAAGCATCAGTGGAGTGCACTGTTTGTCTTCTATGAGGTGCATGCCAAAAACACTGGACGTCATCTCGGCCAAGGCCAAACTGATGAAATTCTGAAATGTTTGGCCCTGGCAGTTTCACTAAGAAGGTGAGTCATTATACTGGCCCCCTCTCTATCAGTATCAAATCATCTGCTAAGAATCTTGGTGTTATTTTTGAACAGCATTTGATGTTTAAATCTGAACTTTTTAAACTCATCCAGTCATGTTCTTTTCATCTAAGAATCAGTATAAAGAATTAAGCCTTTTATTGTGTGCCAATAACCTGAAACTTTTAGTACACGCTTAAATTCTCACTAACAAAATTTAGTCGGCGTTCGCACATCATCCCACCCTCGCTTCTCTTCATTAGCTTCCAATAAAATTATGAATTCTTTTTAAAAAGTTGTTTAAAGCCTGACGTGACCAGACTCCTGCACAAGTAACATGACTGCTCCTCAGCAGACTGCTGAAATCTCATTTTTATTGCTTAGCCTTGTCTTAGTCAATCAGCCCACACTATAGTTAAATAGGTTATAGTTCACACAAAATGTATCTGTGGATGTATATGTGTAAGAATGAATGTAAGACTGTATGATGCGATATTCACACGCCTGTAATTTATAGTCATTAACAAATTTATTAGACCAGTTGTTAGAAACATAAAAGAAAAAATTAATTCAGAAAGATTAATTCAGAAATCTGTCAAAAACCTGTTTAAACCTAAAAAATTATGTTGTTATTTATTGGGCAAATAACAAATTTATGCTGTTGTACCCACATTTGAGCCATTCACCCATTGAAACTCATTTTTCTGTTCAGGAATCCAGGTAAATAATTGTAATTTAGCATCTTAATCAAAAACTAATAATCCACTTTTTTAAAACAGTAAATGTAATCGTTCATGGATAACAGCATTTATTATATTTTTAGCATTAAAAGTATCATTTAGATTAAAGAACTTCCACATACTGGTGGATTAACCGTTACAGAAACATTAAAAAATTATTTTAGTTTTTATCCAGACTGTTAATTTAGGACATAAAAAATGTGTTAAGCACTTCATGTATTATATATATAATACATTTAATATATTATTATATTGGGGTTATTATAAATAAAGTTCCACTTGTTTCTTTGCATTGCTGTACATCCTTGTTGGATAAGACAGACCTGTTGGTCTCTATAGTAACTTAAATATCTGTTCCCCCATAAAAATCAGTTAGAGTGGATGCAGTGTTAGGCTAAATGGGAAGAAGAGTATAAGAAGCTTACATCTGGCTAATAAAAGGGTGGGTTTAACAACATCTCTAAACTGCTGTGAACTGTTAGTGTTTGCTGCTAATGAACTGAAACCAACTGCTGGTGGCAGAGAGCAGCTAATGATCAGAGCTGGATAAGTTACCTCGATAACGACACTAACTGAATAATAATTAAATCAAGATATTTAATCATTACCCCACTTCAGTTTTCACGGTTAGCCTAACCTTAAGCAAATCTGTCAAAGTCAAAATAAGTGGTGCCTTCCCTGCTTGGGAACATTATCCTTTGCCTTTCCTCAGGAAGAAACAAGTCTATCACCATTACTGGAGAAGGTGTGGAGAGTCATTAAAAGACTGTCAGTGAATCATATCCCCTCCTCCTCCTTTCATCTGTCTGTGCTCATGACATGATGGATAGGAAATGCTAGCTCACATGTTTACGTTTAAAGGGCCTCAGTTATCAGATCCGTAGCCCAACACCTATGCACATGTTTAACTTGAGTTTGTGTCTGTGTATGGAAGGTGGCGGTGATGGGCGAGGAGGAAGCACCCATTCAGTTTATCCGCTTTTTTCATCACTCATGTTGGGTTTCAAGCCTTTAACACTATCGGGCTGGTAAATAATTCACCTCGTGAGCCATTTAATCATCCAAGTTTCTTTAACCCCCTCAGAAAGCCTGTGACAGCCAATGGGCTTGTGTCATAGGTGTGTGTACACTGCAGGGAAAGGTATGTGCTAACTGAGTGTTTGTATAGAATTAGAGTCAGCGCTGTATCCTGTTTACATTCACACACCGCGCTCCCACAAGCTGTAACCACCTTTAAGTCTGGTATAAATCAAGTTATCCATCTAGATTTTTTTGGTGAGTTTTTAAAATTTCGACTGTGTCCCCTTCAATGTATTTTTTTAAACTTAGCAGATTAGCAAAAACAAGAAAACTAACCAAAATTACCCAAAGAAAAAACCTGACAAACTTTGCTCTTGTGCTCTTTCATATAAGAACTATTTTCTACGGTGGCCCTGAAAGTTCAAATGCATTGCAACTTCAGAAAACCCCAGTAAATAGAAAAATTCTGCAAAAGCACATCCAACTATTTCTATTGTGTTTTATTCAACTTTTGTTGTGTTTCGTGCACCTTTTCAGCATTTTAAAAAAATATTTGCTGGGTTTTTCTTAAGCTGCAGTCCATTTGACCTCTTAGGGCCACCGTAATTTTCTTTTCACCCGACAATGTGTCATACCCCATTTTTGCCCCTTGCAGTGACACGGTCGCCATCACGCCACCTGTTCGCTGCACAATGTCATAACTTTGAGCTGAAACAGCAACTGCTATGCAGGAGGGGATTGAAATCCATGTGAAGGAAGCCTGTCGACCTCGTGGCCCTCGAGGTGTTTATGGCGGCAGGTCAAACTTTAGGCGCTTGTGCATTCCTTGTCCATGGCTGAGCTTGGTTTAAAATCTTATCTTGTGGGAGTTTGGAAAGGAAATGCCCATTTTTAATCACTGCTCGAGTCTTTTGTATCAAGAGTTTAAAGTCTGGTTTGATGTCGATAACTATGCCTTCAAATGATTTCCGGGGAAGTATGTGCACACAGCAAACCTCACACATCTTTCCATTACCCTCTTTGTTCTATTTCGGTCATTCAGTGGGCTGGCAGCCACTACCTGGAAAATAAAGAGGTTTCCTTTGAACATGTCGGCCGCAAGATTAGTCTGATTCAATAAGCGCCTAAACTCTCTGCTCAGCCACCACATTACATGATGCTGAGCGCTTGTTGTTAGATAGTGAGTTCAAAACCGTTGACTGTGGTGTTGTTGACCGCTTGTGCTGGTTTTGAGACAAGGCCGTCACTGTTAATGGAGCAGCTCTCAGAGGATCAGAGCAGCCCGAGGACGCCGGAGTAGCCGATAACGTCAGCTCTGGGCTGATGCGAGTCTTGTGTGAGAGGATGAAAGCAGAACGGTTGATGGTGATATTTAAAGCCATAATCTTAACATTCACGTTGCTTTGATTTTGGTGACATCTGTGGCGGAAAGCGGTCACTGCTGCTGTGTATTGTTTTACACAGAAACCCTGGAGATAATTTGTCAAAGATTTCACTTCCTTTGAAAGTGACATGAAAAAAATACATCTTTCAAATCTAAAGACTGTTCAAAGATTGCACAATTTGAAACTGGAAAAGAGGAAAGTAGATAAATATTGCTTTTGAGCAAGAGATACTCATACTAAATAATCATATACTTACTAAAGGCTAGAAACCATGTGATAAACTTGAAAACAGAAGAGAGGCAGCCACAAACTATAATGGTTACAATGATGTTAATGTGTGCTTGAGTGATCTGGAATGGCTTTCCGGGACCTTCGGTTAATAAGAAATTAGGCAGGTTAACCCACATTAATATCAAATGAGTTAATGTTTCATTAGCTACAGGCTGGCGGTGCACTGGGCATGCAGATACCTGTTCAGTAATAAGAAAATAATGGCATTTAACAGCCTGATTACACCTTTAACACATGCCTTTTCTCTCGTCATCCCTGTGATGTGTTCATGGTTCACATGTACAAAAGTTGTTGTACGCCACCATTACACCCTTTTAAGTGGCAGGTAAATTCAAAGACACACTTTTAAAACAGCTCAACAAATATCACAAAACACACAAACTGCTTCTGCCAAGCTTGTCTGTGAGCTAATTGTATAGTGGCTGCATTTCACTTTCAGAGGTGGAAAAAGATGTAAGAAGACAGAAAAGGCCTTTGGAAAAGTAAGAACTGTTTAGCAAGCAAGATTTTAAAAACTTGCATGTATTATTTTTTTTTTAATTAATAAATGTATTATTTCAGTTTTCTTTTTTCATTTTTTTATGCTACACAATGTGTTGCCAAAGTATGTTTTTGTGAAAAGTCTTGCAGAACAAATTAAAGTAGATTTATGATAATTTTGTGTTATTCTGCACTGTGCTGGACTGGTGCAGAGCAGGCTAGTGTTCATGGTAAGTGTTAGGTTAAATCAAGGGTAGCAGAAATCAATTCATGTTTAAGTTAATGATGCTGATTGGATTCACTCAAATAAATTCTACCTTTTTACTACTTTTTTAGTGTCTGGGGGTTTGGAAATCATCTGTAATCTGCAATTTGTGAAACATTTGCTTATATCTTGTTGAACACAGAGAGCAGTGCATATATCACAGCAGCAGAACAGGTCAGCTGATCACAGCACGCACATAAAGAAAAATCTACTGGAGCTCATAAAGCTAAATTATGGTGACTGGTTTCTTTGTTTTATTCACACTCTACACCTAATCTTAGGTGTCCCCCTGCAGAATCACACACAGTCATAATTACTTATACATAATAATATTGATTCATTTGCAGCTAATGAACAAGTATTTCATTGAGCAGTTGATTCTTAATAAAGAATAAATACTGGAATTACTGAACATTGCTTAACTGGTCAATGGTAGCATGCATGCTAATTTCTTATTTTTACAACAAAAATTGTCTACTTATTCTTTTTATGTCTACATGTATGCATTTACTGTATGTACTTCTTAAATTGGTTTCAGAAAAGTATAAAGAAAAGTAAAACCGATGAAAGAAAAGAAATATCAAAGATCCTTCATCCTCCCTACTCCAACACTGACAACACTGCTGAAAACTTGTTAATAACATGGTTCTTATATTATCTTACATCAAACTGGTTCTGATCTATTTACATGCAGATTAAAAATCTATCTGTAAAACATGTTTTTATATGAAATTTCCCAGAAGTGAAGCTCTCGCAGTGCCAGTGTCTGGCTGAAGAAAAGACAAGGCCCACTTTTTATGCAGACCTACATGAATGTTGCCCTCCACGAATGTTGCCCTCCACACTCGGACACATACAGGACAAAGAGTCCAAGTGGAACAAGATCAAAGCAATGCCCTTTAACAGCAGCTCAGGAAACAACAACTTATAATTGGTATTTTAACACCTGGTGAGGAAAAAGACATTAAAGATCCAGACTTCAATCCAATTGACATGTGCTGCTGTTTTCCCATAGCTGCTGCTCTCAGTGGAGTCATTGAATGAAATGTTCGTTTCACCTCCTTCCCTGTTTTGACAGGTCTTTATGATAATATTGTTGAGGCTGTCTAGGCTGACACAGCTCTTGAAAACAGCAAGACATGCTGCTGAATCCCAAATAGAGACGATCAGTACCAACTTCACAGCCTGAAGTAATATACAGGGTGACCTCCCCTTTAGAGCTTGGTGACCTTTTCTTCTCGGGAAGAAGCCACAGTGCCACTTGTGGTGAAGCCATAATCTGGGAGGTGAACGCTGAAGACAAAGTAGGTAAAGTCTTTACCTTGATGTCTGGATAGCTGAATTGGAAAAGGATCAGACTCTTTCAAAAATCCTTTAAGTGAAATGCAATTCGTATAATTCATCATGTCATGCATATAAATCTATTATATAGATATCATATAATAGCATTACACCATTGTAGTTAGGAACCCAAGTGTCCCCTGTGAGCAAGCACTTTGTGGGGAAGAAAAAACCTCAGACAAGACCAGGCTGACAGAGGGCGGCCATCTGCAAACAGAAAAATTCTCAAGAGCTTATGACATGGGGTAGTGAATAATCTGATAATGCCATGAGGGTTTTGTTCTTAAGACGTCATGATCAATGTTGGGCCAGCACCAATCACGCTTTGTGATGTCATAGCTTAACAGCTTGAGATGAGGGGGTAGGACGCACATGGGAAAAACTTTCTTTCAGGGACTTCTGACAAAAAAGACAAGCCAGTAGTTTTCTTTTTTTTGTTAAATACAGGATTAATAAAACAAAGGGTTTATTTTAATGTAAACGTCCTTAACATAAGATGAGCAAGTAGTTTTGGTGCCTTACCCTAACAAAGTTTTTATTAGTGCTTAAACCTCAACTGTGTTTTTACTGAAAACATTAAGTCCAGTAAATCCAGGTTCACATGTCACACAAACCCCAGTCTGGTGGATGAAAGTCCTGAATTTTATGCCTTCATCCACCACCACCTAATCTTTTATTGACTTGCTCTACACGTTTTCCACCACTCTAACCACACCAGCACAGTGAGGTCAGACACACGTTTCAGCAGTGGCATAAATACACAGAGTGGACGACAGATCAGCTCTAACTGTAAGCTTTAACACAAAGACAAGTGTTAAGCCTAATCTTAAAACTCCCAAAGCCAAAACTGGAGCTTTTTCCACAGCAGAGGATTTACTGTACAAATTTCTGGATTGACCAGGGAAAAGTGCATTTCCGGTTGCTATGGTACCGAGAAACCCCTTACAATTTTAATGTAGTATTTTAAAAACAACAACAAAAAAAAGCCTCTCATACATGTGTCTTACACTATGTACTACTAAGGCTGTAAACGGTATGGTTTTATTAAAATGTATCTCTTATTTGCTTGCCTTAAAGTTCCCAAATTTAAATAAATCCAGGACGATGTGCGATACATGAGTTTGGTAATTGTTAAAACTCGTGGATTCTTTGATCAAATGTGTTACATTTCACCAAATCTACAAGTTACTTTAATCAAATCTTCTCCTAAATGATTCCACATTAGGACAGACTCCGGATAACATTTTTTAGAACCAGATTACAGCTGCTTTTTCTTTTCATGCCCTCAGCTACTCCCCAGATGTGGTCTCCCAACAAACACTGCCTTCAGATCCGTCAGAGTGATCAGCAGGGGAATTTCATTAAAGCGAGACTTCATGGCGGAGACTGATAACAAGAGGTGGAAGGAGGGGAAGAAGAGAACAGCGTGAACTGTGTTTGACCAAAGTGAGTCCCTCGGTTGTTATCGCTGAGGAAGACGGGAGAATAAAATGAAGGTAAGGAGGAAAGCAAAAATGATTAAAATAAAAGGATGGAGGGAAAACAGGTGCATCAGGAGTTGAAAGAGGAGGAGGAAGAAGTGAAGAATAAAGAAAAGGAGGATGTAAGGAAGGGGAGATGAGGAAATAAGGAAGGAGAGGATACACTATGGAAGCAGGGAGTAAGGGAGGAGCAGAAACAGGAGAAAAGAAGGAAAAGAGTAGGACGGAGATAAGTAAGAAGGGAGCAAATGTTGTGGATGTAGAGAAAACAGAGCAGGTGGAAAAGATAAGGGATGAGAGAGGAAGGGGAGACAGTGACGTAGGACGTGGAGAGTGCGGCTGGACTCCCCACTGAGGAGTGATATGATGGTAATCTCTCAGCTGGAACATCTGGTCTGGGCCTGAACAATGAGTCCCACAGGCAGATTGCCGCGATCCGGCCGGCTCTCTCAGCCCTCTGAAGATGGCCCGATAACCTACCTCAACTGGTCCGACTCTCGCCATCCTGATCAACAAAGACATACCTTGTCTGTGGACAGACAGGGTCACAGTTAATAAACCTACATCTATGCAGTCTGATGGGAAAGGGAGGGGAAGCAGGTCAGATGGGGGGCCCCATGCGTTCAAGGTGATGAGTGAACCGCCCCAGGAAAATTCCTCAGAGATCCTCCTTGCATTAATGTGACATTCACTCTGAAGACGAGCCATTAATCGAGCGTTATTTTACAGTCGTGTCACTCTAAGTGCTATCCCACAAATCAGTTTAATAGCTCGAGTGTGTTTATACAGTACATAAACTGGAGACGCACAGTTGTTCAGTGATTTATACTTTTCTTCTTCAACATTTAAGATGCCTCAGAGATCATATCGAGAGCATAAAATGACTCGTGAAAAGACAGCAGAGGACAGAGAGCGACACACAGCACGATAAAAAAAAGGCCTTTTAGAGCTGAAGAAATTCCAGATGGTGCTCAAGTGGAGGACAACGTCGCAGGAGACTATATGGCTCGTGAATGTCAGCTACTCTGATTAAAAGCCGTTCTCCGCCTGGGAGGAAATAAAACAAAAAACCCAAAACAAAAAAAAAAAACCTGCTGGCTTGGCCTTTCATTCCCATCTATCACAAGGAATTGTTTGTATACAGTTATTTTATTCTCCCCAAGCGTGTGTGTATGTGAGTGCGAGAGAGATGAGATGAATGTAATTAAAGTTTTTTAATTAGACACTGTTCTTTTCTGGGAAGCCTGTGGCAGCGCTGGGTGGAGCCACAGTGGAGACAGGAGGTTTGTGGTCTGGCAGAGGGAACCACGCCGGCCTGGGTAATGGAAACCGGGTGTTCATTGTACACATATACACATACATGCCAACACACACTGTTGTACACATGCACTCGCGCCCACACACACACACATAAACCAAAGCCAAAGAGAGAGTATGCACACAGAGAAAGCCGCATAAACTTCTGCAGACATGAATCTGAACGCACAGCCCCCCACACTACTAATGTATGCCACATTCAAATACATATATTCATTCATGTGACTCGAAGCATTATGGAATTCATACTGCTGAAACAAGAATTCCCTAAATAGTGTTGATGTGTGCTTCTGCACGCACGCACACACATGCAGGCAAGCTCATGCATACGGAAGAACATATAAGCACTGACACACAAACACGCATAATCCCAATACAGGCACGAATGGGTGCGCACGCACGCATGAATACACATTTACTCGTTGCCTGTCACTCACACAAGAATGTGTGTTTGCACACAGAGAGCTCATTATAGATGCATGTAGCACACACAAACACTCAATGCAAGCGGGCACACACACACACACACGGATGCACTCTATCCACCAGCCCCTCCTCGCTCAGTTATCACACATGCATGCACACGTGTACGTGCGTGCACGCACATATAAATGCGCTACTTTAAAAAGCACACAAAAAGCCCTCATCACACCAATCCCTAGGCGTGCACACACACACCAATTCACATACACATTACATTTCAACCTCCTTCACAGATACTGACGTGCAGGCAGTCACGACACAAAGACGCACACACCCAGCCTCATTCAGCCTAACAATGTGATACAAACCCATATCCTGCATCATTCACTGGCTTTAATGCACACTCCCACAACCCCACATCCACACACACACACGGTACAGTCCAGCAGGGCCAGGAAATGCAGAAAACAGATCTCGGGCATCTACTGACATCAGTGAGGCAAGGCTCGCCTTTTCCATTAGACACTGACGTCAGTTTTCCCACAAAAACGGCTTCACCCCAAACTACAGGCGATCAAACCTGTTGACAGTTTAAAATAGATCAATGTGAGATACAGGCATCAAACAGGATCAGCGATGATGATGTTCTCCCCTTCCTTAAACTGTGTGGTCAAACTGTCATAAATGAGAACCAAGAGCTTCTCCATCTGCCCGTCACTGCAAACAGAAAGGAGACTGTAAGGCCCCGATGCTGCAACTGGCCTTGCTCCAACCACTGGAGTCAGATGTATGTAAATATATGGAAAACACTGAGGTGTGAGAACGCATACATTTTCAACACACAGCAACCATATGTGCCTTCCCCCCCCCCCTCTTCTCCTCCCTACCAGTGAGCTCAGCATCCATTAGAAACCGAGTAACTTTTATACTGATACCTATATCTTTAGCTCCGGACAGTCAAAGAGAGAGCAGGTCACGCTGGGCAGCAACAGGTCAATCACTATGAACAGGGCACCATCTAGTGTTGCATGCAGAGTATGAGAGAGCTGCACTTATGTTTGTATTTTTTTTCCCCTTCAAGATTAAAGGACAGCCATGTTGGGTGCGTTCGCTGGCTTCATGCCGTGTGCAAATAGGCTTTTCGCTCACGTGATGCTCGGGTCAGTGCGAGGTTCGTCGCATGTGTTAAAGTATAGAGATGCAAGAAAGCTGAAACAAGCTGGACAAACACACAAAGGGCTCAGCGGACTTGAGCGCTGGTTAAAGCGGGTGGGAGCAGGGAAACAGATGTGATTGTTTGCATAGGCCAGGCTTATAAACCAAACCCCGAGGTGCTGCTACATGTGCGGGAGAAAGGAAGTTTAAGCTTCAACTACCTGCAACATGTTTCCCCACTCTCAGTGAGTCTGTTGTCTATTTTAGAGAAACATTTTTGAACAACTAAATTATTGAAAAACACTTAAAAAGTACCAACCCAAAAAATAAATAAAAACAAAAAGCTTCACCCAAGATCATTTTGACTTCACAGGAGGGCAGGCACAAGCGGATTAACGATGGCTGCGGTCCAACTTTGAGGAGCTCCCGCCTCTTTGCTGGTTTGCCATCAAGGCTTACTGGGAAACTTAATGGATCGGAGCCACTTGTGCTTTCTCTGCTGTGACGAGTGGACACGCCTGCTGCTGTTTCAGGCAGCTCTTTACTTCCATGTAGCCATTTAGCAGACCAAACTCCATCATTGCGTGTTGCTCAACTTTAAAGAAAAAGAAGATGAGATCTGTGTCCCGGGGCTTATCTGGGTGTGGCACCGTTACCTTCATGGTTTGATATGACAGGAAAAGTTATTCTGCATGACACATATCCCACAGAGCGTGCTCAGCTCAAAAAACCCTTTGACAAAGCAATAAAACACAGCAAATGGTGTTTATTGTCAAAGTGTTGGAGTAGGACAATGTTATATGTGCATAATTCATTATTGTGTACTCTAATTGTGCAACAAACTAAGCTACAGTATATACAGACATCTATCATTAACTGTTGATAGCTGGATGACAGTTATACTGTATAACAGTAAATCTAGTTGGCCGGTTGCTTGGGCAGGACAACCTCTATAAAGGCGATCCATCAAGAGTCCCAAGACTTTGGTATCATCTGCGCTGAATGCAAAATGGTGACTCTTACTCTTACAGTGTAATATCAATCAATACAACTAAACACAGCCATTAAAAACATCCACATGAATATACTCAATGCAACAAATGTTATGCAGAAATATCTCCCCGCCCTCCCCCTTTCTCTATTACACTCTCTCGCTTCATCTCCATAAAATCCAGTAAAGGTTAAACAAACATTTAAATGTTACATATCCCATTAAAGTAAAAGAGAATAATGTTATGAGAACCCTCAGTCTACATAGCAACAATGCTTTGTGAAAAATATATGTATAGTAGAGTGTGAACTAAACATTTACATGATTTTACAGGTGGAAAGGAAACATCGCTTTGACATAACTCTTTAGAATAATAATACAGCCCCACAGTCTTATTAACATGCTATGATCTCTTGTTACTCACTCCGATTGCTGTCCATGTGATGTCAGGCCACGCAGCCTGTCACAGGTTTGTGGTTGTGTCAGTCTGTATACATATTTATTTGTATGTAAGTGTGTCTGCATGTCAGTATGTGTGTCTGTGTGTGAGTGTATGCACGTGTGCTTGCAGGCTCAACAGTCCCCAGAATTATGCGAGTGTAGCCCGGTCTCCATTTTCCAGTCTCTCTGGTCGGTGGCGTCTCCCTGGCCTTGCTGGGAGGCGGCGGGAGACAGCGACATCTGTCTGCGGGGGTTGGCGCTGTGCATGGTGTTCCAGTGGCGCTTCAGATCCGACGCTTTGATGAAGGCTTTGTCGCAGGAGCCGCAGTTGAAGGGCCGCTCGCCCCGGTGCTGCCGTTCATGGTCTTTCAGGTGGGACTTGTGCTTGAATGCCTTTTCGCACATTTGGCACGCGAAGGGCCTCTCGTTGCTGTGGACCCTTTCGTGCCTCTTCAGGTCGGGCCCCCTGATGAAGGCCTTGCCGCACACCACGCAGCGGTGGGGCTTGAAACCGGAGTGGATCTTCAGATGCTCCTTGAGGTGGGCGGCAGTGGTGAAGGCTTTGGGGCAGTGCTCACAGCCGTAGGGGCGGTTGGCGGTGAGCAGCCGCTCCTTTTTGGCGTTGTGGTCCATGGGCTTTGCTCCCGTGCTCTGGCAGGAGCCGTGGTCGCGGTGGCCATACAGCAGGTACTCCAGCTTCATGTCGCTGGAGGTCGATGAGCCCCAGGTGTGGCTGTGCGGCTCTTTGCCCATGTTGGTGTTATAGTTGTGCGGCTGAGACACGTGTGAACCACCAGGCCCCATGCTATCCATCCCCTGATCATAGAAGCTGTTCTTCCTCACCTCCTCCATAGCCAGCTCCTTCAGGATGGCATCCTGAGCTCTCATCCCATGGTCACCCGGAGCCTGGTTTTCCCGCGTTTTCATGTTGGTCAGCTCCCGCTTCTGGGTGCACAAGTTATCCAGGAAGTTGATGCCCAGGATCTGACCAGACGACATCATCATATTGATGTCCTTCTTCCTCACAGCCAGCCTGGCTGTGTACATGTAATTGAGCACCTCCTCGAAGATATCTGAACGGATGAAGTCCAACTCCACGATGGAGTTGTCCTCGTCGCTCTGTTTCTTAAAGAGCTTTTTGAAATAGTTGCTGCAGGCGGCCAAGACACAGCGGTGAGCCCTGAACTCTATGTTTTCCACCACCACCACCACATCACAGTGCTCACCTTCCAACCTCTGCTGGTTGAGCATCTTCAGAAAGGTGGCTTTGTGGTCATAGTCGATATATCTTAGTAAATCAGACATGTTGCAGGACAAACTGGAGCAACCTGCAGAGGGGGGCAGGGAAAAAAACAAACAAAAATCAGCAAACTTGTCAAATATTTTGATTCCCACCAGAGAACGAGGGCATGCATGCACCCTGCACAGCTGAGGGGTGGAGCTCTATTTGCATGCCACTTTGGAAAATATATACAGGTAGCATATGCAGCGCGCCTAACAAACAAAGTATCGGAGAAACTTGCAACCAAAGGTGAACCTGTTCATAAATAAGCGCCAGACAGACAAGAGAGCAAACAAGTGGCCAAACAACCGATGCAGAAACCCCGAAGAAAAAATACGGCAGGGCCCAGAGCCGCAGTAGCGCTAATAATAAGAAGCAAAAACAGAAAAGTAACGGCAGCAGAAACAAACACGCGCACTATTCTCCACTTAAAAAGCGTGTTTTATCGCCGAGTTCGCGTGACAGTCGCGTCGCGTGCAGGAAGGATAACCTTAGCAAGAATATTTCACATTTCACTGCGCCCAGCCATTTTGGTCAGCAAGCCTCCATTGGCATGTTTCTGGTGCCTTTAACTGAGTTCACAAACAGCGGAGGAGACGGCGGCGAACAGACCGACAAACCTCCAAAAACCCGCCGCGCGCTGTTCCGCGCCGCCCGAGCAGACAAAGAGGAAATAAAAAATGTTAATACCCGAAGCCTGAACGCGATTCCCTGTGTTGTCACGCAAGGCAGTCGACGACGATCCAGAGCTGTCGTTTTTCCTCTTCCTCCTCTTGTTGTGACTGTGTGGCTCCACAGGAAATGCTGCATTGTTCTGCTGCCACCTACAGCACCGGAGCGAAGCGCGCCACCGAGATCGTCTATGCACGCGGCAGTGACTCACTCTGCCGGAAATCAGACGACGTCCTGACTATATCGGTGATTTTTAAATATGCAAGCAAACACCCGTCAGATAGCCCGTCTGTTCACGTCTTGAAGTCAAAATTAAGAACATTTGATTACAAAAAATATTTATTTATCCATATTAACTGAACAAAATTCCCAAGAAATGCAGATACACAGGGACACTCAATGAGATACGTGACACCCTCTTAAGGGACAATTCCCACTAGGATTTAAATACCCGGGACTCTCCACCATTTGGTTTTAGAATTGAAGAAGTCTGTTGGATGAAAGGTGAAATGTCTTCAAGAAACATAAAGAAGTCCACTTGCTTTCAGTCCAAGTCTTAGACTACCATAACCTGGATGTCCGAAAACCTACCTACAGACACAAAGCATCATCTGGGCTCGAAGCTTTTCTTTTTGATAAGCTTTTAGCAGGGGAAGACCTACAGGGGGGCACGGGGGAGCAACAGCCCCCAGCTGCCCACCACAACCTTTATGTTCATCATCCCAGTACAGTAATTTAAGTTCTTTTTCTGTATTTATTTTGGGGAACTTTTTTGGGGGTCTCATTTATACAAAAAAAAAAATCTGTTTTCTTAAAAGAGATAATAATACAATAAATAGATTTAAAGTGTTTTTGTGGATATTTTGTTGACTCTGTTACATATAGGGATTTTCACATACTTGCTGAAGAGGTATGTGCCCCTCCTTTGCCCCCCATACGTAAAATTTTCTGTTTTTCGGTGGCTGAAATTAAGATGCTGAAATTTAAGAGTAGCGTTCACAAGATTAGAAATGAATACATGAGGCAGAGTGGTTTAGAGAGGACAGGCTGAGATGGTTTGGACAGGAGGGATGGTAGATATACTGGACAAAGGAAGGTGAAGCAGCCAGAGGTGATTACTCCAATACTGTTCAGTAGGAGTGTTAGTTCATGGGCTACAGCCCAGTGGTCTCAAGTGGGCTAGAATGCTAATACACTTACATAATACGCCATTGCGCCACATGCTTTCTACTGTCACTACATTTGTGACAATTCTTTTAAAAAAAACAAAAACCCAAAAATCATTTCTAGTGTAGATTCTTATGAGTTTCAACAGTTTCCTTCCACCTGGAAATACTTTCACTTTTATACATTTCTAATCCTGTGTGTAATTAATATTCTTTGTAACCACTGTGGTGACATTCATGCGACTCTGAGGTGCAATTTAGTAACAAATGCACATTTACTCACACAGTAAGAGACGGAGTGAGCGCTCTTACGCTCTATAAATCTTGGGAAATAACCGCACGTACGCAGACGGGCGGGGCTTCGAAGGCTTCCGCGTATTCACAGTAATTACCTCTGACTGCACAACGCCTGTCTTAATTAGCCCGCGGGCTCTCCTTTTAACAGGTCAATTAAGGCTTTGGAGCATTTGGTTTCATAAATAATAGATGGGCTGCAGCTTACAGCCTCAACTGCCTCTCATCATCATGTTTAAACATTAGTTTAACTTTAATTATGTCATTTTTATACAATTTCACTCTGCTGAAGTGTGATTTTACACTTAAAGATCGATCCTTTTTCGCCGTGTGCTCAGCCGTATTGATTTTTAGCATATTTTGACAAATTGAAAGTTTAAGATTTAACAATTTAATATCAAATTAACACATAATTTAAAATGAGCACAACTATTCAATCATATTTCCACTATTTGAGCTATTTGTTAAGAGATGACAAAAACTGATACTTAAACACGGATAAATGAGTGCTGACACAGGTTTCAGTACTGTGGTGGTTTTTATTATTTTAGAAGAGACCAGCAAATTAAAAAAACAAAACAAAACAAATGCACTTGCCACTTTTGTTGCACCTTTTTGAGGAAAACACAGCTGTACATCAATAATACTCATTTTTTTGGATACATTAGAATGGATAAGGGGGGGCAACACAGCTGATGTGTTCAGGGTGGGCGAAAGTGGAGGGGGATTATAGATCTCTCTTGGCTTTGAATGTAAATCAGGGGAGAGCTCGCCAGTCTGAACCCTTTGCCTCACAGTCACACAAACCTGGGACTTGTGCTGCAGCTGATCATCTACCCTGGAGAAAAAACACAAACCCTCCACAGGCAAATAAAATCCATTTCATGCCCAGAAACCTTTGATTCCTTGACTTTTTTGCTAGGACATAGTCTCTAAAAACCTTGAAGCGGGGGAATCAATCAATGAGAGATGATGAAACACTGAAATGATAATATAAAGGAAAATGCTATTCAAGTAGACATGACAAAAAAAAAAATCAACTGTGAAAGATAATTTGCCATTTTCCTAGGAAAGCTTTGATATGGTACAGTACATAGCTGTAGTGACTTCTGTAGTGACATACCTGCTGGATAACCATGGAGCTGTTTGAGGGAATGAGGCGATGCTTGCTTGTAAATAACGTTGGCACTTCTACTGCGAGGTTAAATAGTGTACGCTCTCTAACATATACAGCCTACAGCGATTTTAAGTTTCCGGAGTGATGGCTTTATTTCATAAATAAAACGTTGCTACAATAATTATTCTCAATAATCATAAAAATGCGTCAAAGTCATATAAGGCAGTGAAAGCAAAAGGTTTTGCTTGCTGCACACAGGGATTTGGCGTGCAGATGGATTGAGGAACCACTTGGAGAATCACATGGTTTTCTGTATAATCTTGTTTGATAATGCAACGTTGCTTCCTTCTCATGCAAAATGCATTTAGTTGTTTTGCAGATGATGGTTGTGACTAGCGGCAGAGCTGCAGCACTTGGAGAGTAGGAGGCCTTTCTAGTCTTCTGAGAGTCCCGATGTTATATGTGGAGTTCTGGATGTTGGATTCTGGGAGGGTGTAGAGGTTTTTAAAAAAAAAAAAAAAAAGCCCTCAGTTATTCCTGTAAGAGGAGAGGAAATAGACGTCAGTGAATCCTGTAAGCTGAACATTTACTGCCACTGTTCATTCTGCCAGAGAGTGAAAATAAGCCTCACTTCAGCTTAACGCAGTTAAGTTAAACAGACGCTCAGAGAGAAGTTAGAAAAATGCAAATATACAAGACAGATACACACAGGCTAGTCGGGCAACAGGAAATCCACAAAAGTACCATTCTAACAACTGATTCAACAACTCCTACACGCGTTTAGACCAGGGGTCTCAAACATGTGGCTCTTTTACCCAACCAGCAGCTGCTTGTAGCTTTTAGAAAAAAACCCCAACAACTTCACTTTAGACCTAATTTCCCTGAACTTCAATTACAGTGGCTAGCACGGATGTATACACACACAAATAATTTATCATTAGTCCCCCCCCCAACTAAGAATTATTATTTTATTTACTATTAATGTATTTAAAACTGCCTCCACTTAAACCCAGTTCCACTTTGTTGGTACTTTAAATAAGTAAACAATAACTAAACAACTTCAGTTATTATGGCTCTAAAATGTCATAAATGCAACAAATGCTAATGCGATAAGAATGCAAAGTTCAAATACCAAATAATCATAAACCTCTGCATAGCAGTCACAAGTGGTAAATATTTAAACTATTTACACCTATTGGTAATGTTTAATGTTATTTATACTTTATTAGGTTAGAAGACTTTAGAAAAGTTGAGGTATTTTTTAGTGACAGCTGGTAAATAAGTTAAAAACAACAACCGAATCACTAATAGCTTAAAAAGTAGGCCTTATAACATCGCCTTACTAAGTTATTTAAAAAAGTTAGGTGCTATCTTTACTTATATCTTCACTCATTGATTTGTTGGTTAAGGGGAGGGAATATTTAGGAATCATTAAAATCACATAGTAACACTAACAAACTAGTTTATTTTTCCTTAAGAAAAACATGTTTGTTTTTTTACCTGTGGCACTTCACAGTTTGACAGCTACCGATTTGTTTTTTTAACCACCATTAAAAAAAAAGAAATCATCGTCCTGATGAAGACGCCCGTCTGAGGCATCTCATAACAGTATTTGATCCGGGAAGTAAACATGCTTCCAACTGACATTTGTTTCCAGGTTGTGTTGACCGTCACAGGTGATTGATGTCACATTTCACTTTTTCAATCTGTCATGAGGCTGGGCTGTATATTTTTTTTGCCAAGGGTCTGTCTGCATGCACATGGGAATTTTGCAAAGCATGGCTTTATTCTATGCAATTTGGCCTTTCATCCACACGTAAACATCATTTTAGGTCACAGAAAATGGAGCTTTTTTTCTCCTCAGAAACTCTGTTCTGTGTTTACGTTTGGACAAGGAAACCAGGATTTTGGCTTGCAATGTCAAACTTGTTCACCTTCATCTTCTTTCCCAATGTCAGACTGTGTCACACTTTATCGCCCTTACTGGTCCCCCTAGGGCTACGATTGGTCAACATTTGTATACAGCTAGGCCTTGAGTCACCACCTGTTGATATCAAATCCTTCACACCCACATTAAACTGCATATAAACAGGAAACAATCTCACGCAATTTAAAACAAAAAAAGTTAAATTTTGACTTCATTGTGGACGTGTTTCTAACATAAAAAAAAAGAAAAAAAGAAAGAAAATGGTGATTTCCAATTTTTCTGGTTGCACCACCACTCTGTGTGTATCTAGCACCCAAGGGAAACAACAACTACCCAAAACACTACAAACATTTATTATCATGTTAATAGAGCTGTTCAAGCACACACAGACACACTCAGATAAGACAGCACACACGCAAACACAGGACTGAGGGCAAGGCTGCAGAAACAAAGTCAAGCATTCCCATCTGGTGAGTCACACAAGCACACACATGCACGCTCGCTCATCCCAAACGGAGCGCCTTGGGACCGTTTCAGTCAGAGGATAAAGGAACAAGTTTCACTGCCAAAAGGTGAACTAGAGTAAAACTTGACAGCGAGCACTTTCCAGAGGCTATAAATGCTTCAGAGAAGGCAACTAGAATGACATGCTGTGCTGCAGTGAAATGCAAGGTTCTTTTATAACAGCTCCACACATGAGAAAATCCTCACAATACCCACAGTGGACAAGTTGAAACACAAATGGCTGCATTTGCAGAGTTTGTGGAAACGCCATAAGGACTGCTGACCTATTTTTCCCTTCGTGCAAAAAAAGGGAAGTGCAACTGAAAGCAGAAGTGTGTCACAGTGTGCCCTAGAATCATCTCAGGGATGAACCCCAAGCTCCGGTGTTCATTTCCATGAAAAGCAGGCTGCTGTCTGCTGCAAAATTATTGCTGTTTTCGCCTTTGTGTCACAAACTTTTCTTAGAGTTTTTAAAACAACAATTAGTGAACAACTTTCAAATCAGATTAAATCTGATATTTTATGTCACATGCATATTCAGTAGTTTCAAAAAAAGCCCTAAAAATGAATTTCTCCAAATGTAATTTTTTTCTTGTGACCTGTACAACTGGGCACACAACGTTTTCTTCAGCTAACGTATATAATTTCAAATTTAAGAGCAGAGTTGAAAATAGACCAAAGCACATCTGTGTGCACTCAAGATCAGATTTCAGTCCATACGGGCGCGTCTGCAGTCGCAGGCTCGGAGCGGAAGCCGGTTCAGCCGGAATTTAATCGCTCATCCCTGCCTGTGCTCTTTGTGAGCTAACACAATGCGGGCAGAACAATATATGGAAAATGTTTTCACTCAATATTTCACAACATGCAGGCATAATTTCAAACGTTTTTCCACATGTGTGTCTAATAAACATTTAGGAAAGAATACACTTCTTATTTAGAAAACTGTAATATTAGCACAGCAATTTAAACTTACAAAATATCTTAAATAAAGGGAGTAAAGACTTCTTTTAACACACAGTACATGCTGTAGCTCTCAAATAAAAGTTAATTGTGTTTCTCTCCAGCAGAGGGAAGTGTTGTAGCCATATTGCACTAGATTGCATGAGACTGCCGGCAACATTACTGTAAATGTTTTTAAGCCTTCTCATTACGAATTGAGACTGTAATATCCGGCCTGTGTGCACACATGCATCTGCAGTCCTTTTCCCTGCAGAGGGGAATGAAATGACAGCAGCATGATGCATTAGTTGTAAGTACCACAGAAACAGAGCTATCTGCACCAGTGAGAAGAAGTGCTGATGGAAAAGCAGCATGCCTAAGAGAGGAAACCAGCTTGAAAGAAAAAAACAAGAAAAAAAAAAAAAAAGCCCAGTTCAACCAAATTAAAACCAGACTAAACAGGACAGCGCCGGGATCGGGACTTGGGGCCTTGCTGTCTTACCTGGTTCAGTCCTCCCCCTCCTCTGGCGTGATCTCTGTCTCTTTATGTACCACTACTTTGGTCACTGACATGTCAGGGTGCTGTTCTTTAGCCTCCTTTATGGCCTGAGCCAGAGCCTACATACGGGAGTGCAGTGCCAAAAGGGATCACCAGGGGGAGACAGAGAACGGAGAAAGGCAGGGAGGGAGCGGGGATGTTGGATTGTAAGTCAGTATGCCAACAGGGAAGTCATTTTTAGTCACATTTCTTATACGTCCAGAACTTGTTAAGCCAAATGATGAGTTAATTTGTTTAAAATGTCACGTTAGCCCATTCCTGTCCTAAATATCCTGACGGTTACTAAGTCACCGCTCAGCACTTGACCTTTTTAATTTACCACACAATCAAATAATCAGCTTTGCAGAAAGAGAAAAATAATGAGTATGGGTAAGCAGAGAAACAGTATGAAAGGACTAAAAGACCTCGTCATGGTCGATGTCTGCGTCTCCGGTGATAACGATCCTTTTCTCGATTCTTGTCTCCGATATGCCTCCTTTCACCGTCTGACCAACAGAAAACACATAAAATCACTGCAATATTCCCATCAGTCAGCTCGTCATAAGAAAATCTTAATCTAGGTATCTGAACTTGTTTGGCATTTTTTGTAGCTTAAGCAGCTGATGATAATGATAATAATAATAATAATAATAATAATAATAATAATAATAATACTAAAAGCACTGATAAAAACAAAACTGAAATAACTCATGAAAATAAAAACCAGGGGATGGATATATGCAGAAAAACCTCCATCAGGTTTCTGTTTTCATCCCCTTGGGCAGGCACACACTTGCGATCACTTGATGAGAACACTTTCATTCCCGGCTTATTCAGCAATTCAGGTTTCAAACTTGCCAGAAAGCAGAGAGACGCTCAGATGTACAACAAGCGTGAAGAGTCTAAAGCAACAACAGATGCGCCCTGACCTTTGTGATGTGTGTGGTTGTCGTGGTGCTGGTGGTCTCTGAGGTTATCGTCTGAGCACTCAGCAACACTCCGGGGTCTGCGTCACCATTAGTCTCAACCTGTTGATACACAAAACACTCTATATGAGCACTGTACATAAAACCATCCAAACACAGCAGCAGTACTACGTTCTTTAAATTCCAATAAATACTGATTAGTGGAAACCTCAAAGCTCAAACTCATTCACGTTTAGTTCTTTTTAAATTCCGTTTCAGCCTCAACTAACTCCTGAGAAAATTATCTGGATTGTGCTACATGCTGCTACATGTTGACTTTTCCCACCATATAGTAGATAACTGTGTGTGTGTCTGTTGCTGTGCAGGTAGTGTGTTTCAGCCAAGTCTGCAGCTGAAGACAAACAGTGAGACAAACTGCAGGTCAGACGATAACTCTTGGTGGTTTTAAGTGAGCCACACATTATGCACAATTATTTAATCAAGTGCTTCTCATTTTTCCCAGTAATGTACTAACACTGACATGTTTATTCAGCCCAGTGAGTCTGTTTGTCTTGTGTGAGAATCTTTGTCTCTCTTGGTGGCAGGAAAGCAACTAGTGACACACTTCACATTTAACAGTAACCCAGTAATCAGTAATATTGGTACTAAATAAAAAATTAAATGTTGCCCCATCTAGCAACGTTACAGAATCCTTTCAAATATTCCTGGATCCAGATTGACTGCATCAGTTATTCACTCCAAGTTGTGCTAAGCTCCACCTCTGGTGAAATTTTAATGCAAATCCCTTCAAAACTTTTCCAGTAATTTTGCTAAAAACAAACAAACAAACTGAACCAATCACATAACATCCTTGGCAGAGGTAGACATACTTACCCCCCTGCAGTTTTTAAAAGCATGCCTAAGGGATGCGAGTACCCCATTTAACAAACGCTGACTTAATCCATCGCTAATCCATGAAAATTTATAGTTGAGCTTTAAAGCTGCAGTAACTCCAACCGCTGCAGTTCCCATCAGCTCTACAAAGCTTCAAAAATGTGTTTTTACCTCATTTCTTACTGCTCAGACTTTCCAGTAACTTCAGTGTTTTGACTCGCTCTCTCATTGGTCGTCTGCTGTCACAGCAGGCAGTTGCTTTACCTTTTTTCTTTTTGCGTTTCTGATAACCGTTCTCCATTAAATGCTGGCTGCTCACCAAGCAGATGATAGTCAGAAACTAGCAGCTGAACACAATCCAGCTTTAAGCTTCAAAATAAACATTTCTCACAAGAGGTAGTGAAGAGCAAAATGGCGCTAAAAGTCGAGCTAATATTTGACCTCCCAGGCAAATTCAAACACTGCACTCAGTGAACGAGTGCTGCTCTGCATCTTCAGCATGTTTAAGCAACATGATTGTCAGTTCACCTCAAATCCTGCTGTTGCTACTGCTAAATTTCTTATACCAACTCATACACTATTCCTCAATCACTGCCATCCAATAACTACGACAGTCACACATTGTGGTCACATGTACCTCTGCAGCTTCATAGGTGATCGTTTTTGTCTCAGTGTGGATCACGGGCATGTCTTTGGTAGCCACTGCGGTAATGTCGGGACTCTGTTTGACAAATACACAAAACAGGGACAAATAAATGCCTGCAGGGGAAGACCAGCATTATGAAAAGCACCCTACCTGAGCCGGATGTTATGCCTGAAACCAAATGCTACAGGTGCTCACTGTTAACTGTGTGCTTCTGTTCTTAAAATAAGTAAATCACATTGACTAAAATAAGCACTGCATGCTAATAAGCTAAGCCGAGGATGGTCACCGAGTGCCTCAAATCACTAAAAGAGCATGCAGTCATGTGTTAGTCCCTAATCCAGTGCAGGGGAGGACACTGAAGAACGGGAATCACAAGTTTTCTATCAAGTGTGTGCACCACATCAATTAAAAGGTCAGCTGATCTGCACAGCAACAAACTGCGAAGTTGCTTGAGAAATAAATCCATGCGTTTGGCAGAGCTAGATCGATTACTAGTGGCGGGCCGTGATGCGGGGGGGGGGGGGGGGGGGGGGGGGGGTCGGTGATGGTGAGTCTGTAGTAATGAGGCTGAGGCCTCTGAAGCTTATGCAATGCTACCTCCAACCGAGGCACAGCAGAAGGCGAATTGGAAGCTGGTGTGTGTGACCTAAGGAGTTCAGATCGAGTCCCTTTGTGTGGGCTTGTCTGGCCTCGCGCATCAGTTTCTTTTTCCAGTGCTTTGCCCTCTACAATTTCTTCTGATGCCATCATGTCTCCTCTCATTTCTGACTCATTTTCTTCCATTTTTTGCAAATTCACTTCTTTATTGTCATACTTGTGATGTACTCCCTTCTTTACATCCAATGGTTTATCCTCTGCTTCCTCCGTTTCATCTTCTGGGCTTTCCATCTTAACATGGTAGTATTTCTCTTTTTCAAACGGCAAACGGTTTGACATCTCTGAAAGTTTCTTTGAGTCATCCTCTGTACACTCAGGGGCCACTGGAAAACATTCCACCACCTCTTCATCCACCTCCATACCATCTTCTGTCTTTACGGGGAATTCTTCTTTGAAAAATTGTACCTCATCAGACAACTGGACCCTCCTGTTCTTCACTTCTGTGTGCTTCTTCTCCCCTGCATGTTTAAAAGCTGCAAACTTCTTTTCTAAAGACTCCATAAATCTCGTATTTTTTTCTTCATCGGGTTCCTCCTCTGTTAAAGGCAGCTCTCCTTGCTTTCCATAACCACTAATGTAAACAGGAAGAGTAAATCTGAACCCATCACTGCCATTTTTTAACATCGGTGCCTCCACCTCTACATCTGTTGATAAGCTTAGCTCCCCAGCATTTTCATCTACCCCCAAATGTTTTGCCACTGGCTGCCTTTCTGCCTTCACCTGCAAAGATGCCCTTGGCTCGTTTTTTAGGAATGTGGCACAGTCAGGAAAAACTGACTCTTCAACTCCTACCCTACAGCCACACATTTCTGATTGTGGCATTACTGCATAATCTAGTACCCTCTTAGCAGCCTCTGCTAACACTACTGCGGCTGTGAGCTCTGCTGTAGGGTGCGATTGCTCGGCCTGTACAGCCTCTGTGGTTTGGATATTTACCGTTGGCCCTGCAGACTTGGCTGGGAGTGCCTCCGTCTCTATCACCGGTTTCTCCTCCTGACCAGCTGGTGCCTGTGAACGATAATTATATCATTAGATAATGTCAAAATTCAAACACACAGGGCAATTTCAAACCTGTAAAGGGAAGCAACTGTTAGTTATGAACATGTGTACAACCAGTACAACAATTACATACAACCTGTGTTCCAATACTTATTTACTGTAAGGGCCAGAGAGCAGTGGTCACCTTTTGAGAGGAGGAAACACACTCCAACGTAGACTAATGGGACAGGAAGATGGATGGACACAAGAACAGAGAGAGAGGTGAAGAGGGAACAGTCAAAAGTCACAGTCTGGATTCAAAGAGCCAAAGGAGAGAGCATGGAAAAGGAAAAAAAGGACTGAAAAGCAAATAATGTAATGATTGTATGGAATACCATTATGTAACTTATTAAATGTGCTGACTTATGACAAATCCTAAATCCTTTAAACAAAAATCCGGTTTTAGAATCACTAAATCCACTAGGAGCAAATTTCCACTAATCTGCTTTTCAAAACTGCTCCATAAGAACAGTGAAATCTCTTCTCGGGTAGATCCATACAATTCCCCCCCCGACCTGTTTATGAGGCAGAGGGGATTTTGGAGGATGAAAGCTGCAGCAGTGGCACCGAGCCAGGGCTATGAAGTCACTGCTTTCAGGGAACTGATAACGGAACCGAAAGAAAGAAATGGTGTCGCTTAGCAGAGCTGTAGAAACAGACAGAGACCCAATTTCTTCCTTTATCAGCTGTGGGAGTTAGCTGCTACTATAAGGCAAGCTGTTAGCTGTCAACAAAACTCAAAAACAAACCCAAAGCAGCTGCACTGAAAAAGAAGCAGCGGGCCCGACTGCAACAGAAACCGACGGTTTGGCAAGAATGTGTGTAAACGCTAGGTGTTAAGGGACTGTTAGCCATGCACGGGGCTTGAGTTATTAGACCGGTTTGGTCGCTGCTGGAGTGAAGGCAGTAAATGGGGCTAGGCAGCGGGTGGTGGTGGTGGAGATATGAGGGGAGGCAGCCAAAACTGAATAGTTACTTTTAGTTTTCATACAGTACCACAACTAAAGATGTAGTTGAAGATTCAGAAACTGTAATCTGAGTCAGGCTGGACTTTGACTGCTCAGACTGGACTTCTTTGAAAGTGAAGATTTCTGCTCTCTCCTGTAGTCCATCAGAAGTCTTCATATCTTTTACTTCCTTTGTTGACACACTGATGAACTCTGGAGTCTCTGTCTTCACCTCCTCAGAAATCCATGATGCCATAGCCTTCTTAGGCGAGTCAATACCTTTAATCTGAGTCATGCTGTCTGTTTTGATCTCCACCTTCGGACTCAGCATCTTGGCGGCTGCAGTTTGAGCTTCTGTAACAACTGAAGTGTCTGCTCTGGGGATTTCTTCCTCTTTAGAGGCCATCAGCATTACATGCTCATCAGCTTTAAACTCTCCAGGGACAGCACTTTTCTCTTTGCCCTCAGTGTCTGATTTATCCTCGGCGTCCTTCAGGATAATTAGCGTCCCTTTCTTGTCGCTGATGGCTTGGGACACTTCTTGTCTCATAGCTCCGGGGCTGACCTTCACCACCAACCTCTCTGACACCTCGTCCTGGGACTCAGGGGTTTTCTCCTCCACTTCCCTCAGGGTCCCGTCCATAAAGACGTCGTCGTCCATAGTGGTTGACAGACTAATCCCATGAGGCCCAGAGGAGGTGGGCCCATCAGCTGTCATACTATCCACCACATATTTCACCAGATAACCTGCTGCCTGGGGAGACACTTGGCTTATTGGACGTGGATCGTTCAAGTTAGTAGACAGAGGACATGACAAAGCCAATACACAGCAGAAGCAAAGAACGCACAAGGAGAAATCAAACACACACACACAGGCAATCTCCTTTTGTGGTGGGAAAACTTTCTTACTTTAATTTTTTTTTCCTTTTGCTAAACAAACTTAAATCCCAATTTTACATATTTCAGTACATTTAAAGACTGGGCAGTCCCAAACACTGGCCATAAGTTTAATTTGAGATTTCTTCTGTTGTTTTTCTGTGATTTGCTAACCAACCTTTGTGGATGTGGTCAAATCAATTTAAACTCCTACAACAGTTTAATGGTTTGTTCAACTACAATCAAATCTGGAAAAAACATGCATTTGCATCACAACGGCGTCCTACTCTCAACGACCACAGGCAATTTGCAGCTCTTAGTAATCACACTTCAATTTCTCCAAGAGCTGCAAGTTCTAGTGTCCCTGCGCAGAGACAGAGGTACTGTCACTATAAGCACTAATGAGTCTTTAGCAGTTTCTAAACTTGAAAGACAAAAAGGAAGTTTTAAAAGCTTTCAAACAGTGGCCAAAGATGGATTTTTAAAGCTTAAAGGGTGTTGAAAAAAAAGCAGAAAATGACAGAAACACTGTTCTTTCAAAGAACCACATGCTCCACATAGATAAAAGTAAAAAAAACCCAACAAGTCTCACACATGTTCAATATTAACTCAGTGGAAGCAGCTTACCTCAGTGATTTTAGGTTCCACCTCCTCTTTTGTCTCATCTGCTGCTGGCTCATCTTCTTTAGTCTGCAGAGGGAACAAAACATAAATAGACATTTAAAGAAAGTCACATATATTCAAGAAAAATACAAGAACGGACACAACCAGTGGAACCGCATGTTCCATTGTGGCAACTCTGGATCCTAAAGCTCCTTCACCTTCTCGCATTTTAGTCAAACACACTGTTGTCAGTGACTCGTCTTCACAGACTTTAATTAGTGCCGCTCATTTGTCCTGCGCAAGTCTATCAGATAATTTTACACATCACAAGGAGAAACTCTGATAAAAATGCACATAATGTCACTGAGCACAACAATCACACCACTGATTAATGACTTCATCATCCATTACCGAGACAAATTAATATGATAATCAGTTACCGAAGACATGAGCTGATAAGAGGGAAAGAGAAGCACACTGACTGAAATTAACTTTATTCAGCTCTGAATAATTTTACGGATCATTCTCCTCTGTCAAGGTGCCCATCGTCTCCTTTCATATGCACTAAAACCATTTGGGATGCAAAATGTGCAATCACACTTGCACAGTTTGAGAAAAAAAAAAAAAAAAATCTAGCCCTAGGCTCATTATGAATATTAAATTTACTGCTTTATGAGTCAATGTGCACTAAATCCTGAACTGACTACTTTTTTTTAAAAGCAAAAAAAACAAAGGAAATCTCCTTGGTGATGTCATGCTCTACACACACATGCCATCATTCAGTCTGCTGTGGTGCTGCAGCTTACATCCAGCTCCAGCGGCTCTATCATTGGTGCCTCATCCGATCTGGGTGAGCGCATAGGGGACGAGGAGAGTCTCTTCTCCCACTCTGTCAGACCGGGCGTGGTGATGCTTCCGCCGGTCTCCAGGAAGGAACGCTTCAATTCGCTGATGTTGGTCTGGTGCTTGACGACCTCCGCCGGAGGCTCTGTGTCCTAAAGTGGCCGATCAACCGTGATACAATGATGAGGGCAGGAGCAGCGCGGAGGGAACGACGGCCATGCTTCATGTACGCAATGGTAGCTTGCATTTCCAAAGAATTACCAAAAATACGCGGACAGCATAAAATGCAGCTCGGAAAAGATCTGCAACGTAAACTTCCGCAGACCTATATCAGATGCATTATTTGCTTCCTCGGGTCTTCATACTTATTGTTCACAGGCCTGTTTAGGACTTTGTGCAGGCTACCTGTGCAGCAGCTAGCACAAACAGCAAAACAAAAGCAAAAAAAAAAAAAAAAAAAAGGTACACCCACATGGCAGCTGTTAAGAAAGTAGCAGCTTGTACTGAAATGCTAAAGAAGCATTTAAGACTAGCTTAATTTTCTGGGGGGGAAATGGTTTCATGCAGAGATTTACAGATTTAGTTTCATAGGTTTAGTTAAGAACACTCCCAAATCTCATTCAAGGTTAATAATGACCTATTTCAACTTAGTCTGTTTTGTCATAAGAATACATTTGGATGCTCACAGCAAGTCTAACTCATAAATTAAATCCCCAAAATCTCAAATACTAGCAGCCACTCATCAGTTAGACATATCTGTTACCACTTCGATTACCAGTTAGGTTTCCTCTTACCAAAGTAACCTGCATGCACATTTCAGTCATGCATTTTTTTTTCTTACCAACCTCTAGCATCAGATTACTATGTCTGATAAAAACGTTTTCCCCTTTTACTCGTCTTATGAAACTATACTGCAAAGACAAGAAAGGGGGAGAGGAACTGTAAATAAGGGAATTAGATGCTTTATTAAAATCAAAATAGTTTTAGGAGAAACTGGGAGCCTCGGATTGTACAGTATGACTGACAAATGAGGGTAAGCTTCAACGCACTGAAAAGTCCCAGGTTATGAAGAACCTTAAACTGAAATCTGAGTCCTGGGTGTAGCAACAGCAGGAAATTAAACATAACCATGACTCCACAAAAAAGCAGCAGAAGTCTGCGCAGTGGATTTAAGCAAGAGTCTGATGTAAGGTATGATAGAGAGCAGCAGCAGCAGCAGCAACAGGCAAGCGAAGGCAGATGGATGGAACAAAATGACTGATGGCTGATTTGTGAGCGGCTCAGTGCATCTGATGTCGGTGTGATGCACTGAGCAGGGCTGCGAAGCAAGCCCGGTGTACCTGCGTCCGCATCTCAGAGTCCTCATCTGCTTCAGACTGGCAGCAAGTAAGGAGGAAAGCATAGAGACAGTGAGACAAGACAGTAATGCGCTATTAAAGAAGAGACGCAGATGGAAAAACCAGGTGAAGGGAAAGAGAAAGCGAGTACCAAGGACAAGCAAGCAGAGGTAAGAGAGGGAAGGATAAAGATAATGAACAGAAACTGACAGTTAGCTAATCCCCGGCTCTGAACAACTACAGTCCACAACAAAATATGTAACAAGGACCTGCAGCCATGTCCACCTTTGGATCTGTCCACAGGTTTAAGAGGACTGACAGCAAGTTTTATCAGGCAGCTGATTTATTTGAACTTTCCAAACCAAAAAGTGGAAGAAACTGAATAAACAGTGACTTTCTCTGCTCTATACTACACAGCTATTGAGCTTATTCTTAAATTAATAAACAAGTATTACCAACATCCACAAACCAAGTGGACGTTGACTTGTGTGCTGAGAGTTTTTCTTTAAAAAGCTCTCTTTTCTGACTTCAAGTGTAACCACCAGTATTTAGCCATTAGCTTCTAGCAACAGCTATTTCTGATGCTGCCAGACTTCAGCAACGATTAGATAGAAACATCCAAATTAGTTTGGGATGGTTATGTCTCCCCTTTATGGCCAAAATGAGCGTATTACAGGAGCTTAAGCTAATAGAATCTGGCAATATTTTTCACTTCAGATGATGAAATCAGACAGACATGAGAAGCCTGTCTGAAATCCTCTTCGTTTAAAAACCGCTTTTGTTTTTAGGTATTACAAATTAAAGTCTATCATCAACAGACACTGCAACAGGTGCAGGGCTTAGCCAATAGTCAGTATTAATGGAGTCTGTAGAAAAGACTGATAAAGAGATAAAAGTGCAGATATTGTGACATGCATTTTAATACATAAAAAAGGGAAGGAACTAAAATGGCATAACAAGATCCAGAGCATGCATGACATACACGACTTTTGCATTTTCGCAAAAACGTTTCAGTGGTTACCAGACCTATAATTCACCGGCACTTCCTTGCTTTTCCTTTTTATTCTGTATTTCCTGCATGCCTTAATTATGATGGTTTTCCTTTGTGTACAAACCTCTGTAGCGGTCATCTCTCCATCAAAGGCAAAATCAGTTTGTTCGCTGTCAGTCTGCATTCACAGACACACCCAAACGGGTCCAAGTCGAAAGCAAGAAAAACAAGAACAACCAAACTTGTGAATGTTTGACTATTTGCATTTATGCTCTACAGAAATTCTTCATAGCCACAATAATGGGGAAGATGGAAATGCATTGGCTGTTTGCACTGTCAGCTACAGATTATTAGACAATACTGCAGATACGTTCTGCAAAAGAACAACCACAAAACAAACAGTTAAAAAGCAAATGAAAAATAAGCAGAAGCAAAACAGACTCAGAGGAAGATGAAACCTTCGGTCAGTCACTTTGACATTTCAGGGTAACATTTGATATATATTTTTAAATCAATAATACAAATTTGTGATTACGAGAGGCTACATCCTGGTTTATGTCAATCACTCCACGTGGATATGACATTTGCTGTGTAGTCACTGTACAAACACAAAACACTTGACAGTAAAAATTTGCTGCCGAACAGTAACCTGACTTTCAGGCCCTCCCCCTCCTCTCATGTCATGCATGCTGGGGTGATTAGGATGCATTTATCTGTCACCGTCTCTCTGCATCACAGCGTGTATTACACTGCACTCATAATTGGTGACTGCAAAGAGTGCTGCTTGAGGGAAAGGTAGCACATCTTTGCACTCCACATGGCAAGCCTCTTCACCGAAACACTCGGGGCCCTTTTCAGCTGATGTTCAGTTTGAATGATTCATTTTAATTAGTGCTGCTCTTCTGGACGCAATGCAGAGAGACTGAGTGCAGATATATATGGATGTGTTCCCATGCAGCTGGTATGGATCACGGTTTAATCTATAAAAGCCCTAAATGTATATGATAACACTGAGATGGGTTAGCCACAAAAGCCGTGTTTTTCTTTGTGGGGTTTGGTGAAGGATTAGTGACTAAATGAAGACAGGTGACTTCTTCTGATACTCATAATCTGTAAAAACAATGTGCTCATTCAGATAGTGAAATAGTCACATGATGAACTATTTTTTTCTTCAGTGAGAGTTCATGATAACGTGTCACTGAAGCGGCTCAGAAGCTCTTAATGTCCCTGACTATTTGTGTCTAACCCTCTCATTAAACATACATCAAATATGAAATGGTGAGACTTGCAAGTTCATCTCCGTGTACTCGTGATGCTGATGAGGATGTAGTCTACAGGATGAATGTGACTGGGCAGAGATGAGGTTCTGAAAGTAGGAGACTGACAGACACTGGGACAGACACAGTCTCCAGGTCGGCTCTGAACTGGTGAAACGGCAGAGGACACGGTAAGGGGTTAACCGATATCATGGACTGTCATTCTAAGCCAGGGGCGGGTACTGGAACATACAGGCGTACGCAAAACACACCTCCTCTTCCTCTGAACTGTCATGGTCATGGTAACTCTGGGCTAGGGAGGCGGTCAGGGAGGCTGCCTTGGGCTCCAGGTAGCAGAGGCACAGCGCCAGCGGGAAGGAGAGGGTGAGGGCATAGGGCACGGAGAAGGAAGTGGAAAGCAGGAAGAAGAAGATGAAAAGGAAGCAGGGGATGAGTGAAGGTGACTTAATGGGGAGGAAGTTCTGCGCACACTCAGGAAGGAAGCGCATCTCTGACAGGTCAGGGAATGTGATGTAGCCATCCTCATCTAGGATGGACGACAGGTCGGGCAGGTGCAGGGAGAAGGAGAAGAGCGTGCCGCCCCTGCTCTTGCCCTGCTCCAGCCTCTGCTTGCGGGCTGACAAAAGCAGCGCCTGCTCCTCCAGCAGGGCGGCTTTATGGTCGGCGCGGGCTTGCCGGCGGCGGCACCCAGTACTGCTCTTGACTGGACTGACTGATGAAGCCCGCTTGCGGGCGTTCTCCCTGTGCCTGCGCCGTACTTTAGTTGATGAAATGGGGGATGAAGGGAGCGAGAGCTCAGAACGGAGGGGGTCGGATGTGAATGCATGAGGGGGGCACTGACGAAGGGAAATGACAATGACGAGATGGCCGTGTGTGTGTAGGGGAAAGGAAGGGGGCGAATAAGCATGAGCACACACGAGTATAGTGTGAGGGTCAAAGGAAGAACAAGAAAAGAAAAGCTAATTAGTAAAGCGCACAGAAAATGAGAAAAAGCATTTAGGCCTTGTCTACTGCAGAGGGTTAAGCTGATAGCAAGTGGGAAATTCTCATCAGCCAAGAAGAAGTCTATTAAGAAAGAAAGCAAAATTAAAATCTCAGAAAGGGCTTAAAACAGAATAACTGCAGCTTCTAAGAAACAATCTTAGTCTTTCACGTGTAGCACCTCTCTGAATCAAACAGAAAACATCCAATGTTTCTGCAAGTTTCCTTGAAGTCTAAATGAAATGCAACCGCGCGTGTGCACTGATCCTGGTGGACAGCAACTTACCTTTGTGTCTTGTCTGAGCGGTGATGTGGCCGCAGGTTCTGGTGTCTCTGCTGTGTCCTTCTTAGCGTCCCCCTCCTCAGCCTTCTCTTCCTCTGCCTTTTTCTCAGTTGTTACAGTGGTGATAATGTCTCCCTTGGCAATGATTTTGGCTTCCCCATCAGCAGCACTGTCCTTCATCAGGGTCTCATGGTTCTCCATAATTGGAGCTGAAACACCAGAGGACAAAGATGGATGTGATGGCCAACTGCATGTCAATCACTGTGAAAAAGCTTTGATTTGCTCCTGGACATTGCTGCTATTATATCCTTTATGCATTTGTCACAGTGTTGCTAAACATGCACCAAAAATTTAACAGCTACGTTAACATTCAGGTGCAAATATTTTTCTTCCACTTCCCCGAGGCATAGCAACTTCCTCTTGCACAGAAACACTTCCAATAATCTCTCTGCTCAAAATAACCTGAAAAACCAACACCTCACCTCCATCTAAGCTGCGGGACATGTTGTAGCGTTTGCTGGAGGTGCGTTCAAAGAACGGAGCAGGTCTGATGATCTGAGAACTGGCCCTGCGTGTCTGAGCCTGTGTTCTGCCACTGTAGCGAAATTTGGAGCCGAGAGTCAGGAACTTCTTTGGGGGTGCCTCGGGGGATACGAGCCTGTCAGAAGTTACCAACACTCACATTATTCAAACCAAAAATAAAAACACAGATTTAAGCATAGTGCTCTGAAACGCTAACTGCTACTTTAGTGAACATTCCCCAGAGAGCCCTGGGGCTGAGCACGCTACTCAAAACCTCCCTGGAGACCAATATTTTTTTTTTTTTTTTTTGCTTAAATGAACAAACTTTGCATGTTTTCCAAATGGCAACAACTATTAAGAGTCTGGACGATGCTTCTCTCACGACATGAATTCGTGTATAATGATTAGCAGTAAATCTGTGCTGACAAAGCTGTAGGATCGCATGTCTGATTCACAAATTCGTTTGGGAAACAATGTATTATGCATTGTATTGAGTGGAGAATAAGCTTGAGCTGCCGAGGTGCACATATTATTTATAATTAAAACTTCTCAATGCTGTGTTCTCATCACAGGTCTGTTGTTTTTTCTTACCTGAAGAAGGTATGGTGTTCCACGCAGACTTTCCAGAGCCTTTTGGCAGCACGATGATTTGGAAGCTTGAAACCAATCGTGCTTTCAAACTGCTCGAACTGCAAGTAAGACAAAATGCTGTGGTTGGAGTCACCATGGAGATCCCTTTGACAATCACAATTCATTACTTTTCCCCCTAATCATATTAATGTGTTTTTATAAGGTATTTGTCTTTAATTAAAAGGATAACTGCTTTGCATTTTAGCTTGATAATTTAAGTGAACACAATTCATTATTAACATTTGAAAACAAAGAAGAAAATTCGCCCAACTTTCTTTTTCCCCCAAAGGGTTGCTGAACTTAGCCAGTAATTGCTAGATGCCCAGAGGCAGCAGCAGTTATTGACTCTTCTCTACTTCATGAGATTTCTGCAAGAACTGATGTCAACTATTCTAGGAATGTTTGGCTTCATTGTTCTTTTATACATAAAACAGTAACTGAACTGTTGATTTACTGTCAAATTACTGCATGAATTCACTTTCATTATTACTGTTACCTTTTGAAAGTACTAAATATAGTAAAGTTAAGCTTGATGGCGTTTGAGTCAAGTTTCCTCAGAGTATCAGTGGTACAGATGGTGTGTGTAACACTGATAAAGACTCTCCCCGGTTGCTCTAGACACTGAAATTAATTCCCTTTGCAGTAAAAGTAAATGCACTTTGAAAAATCCAGCAACTAAGCACTGTTACATTTGGAAGGAAGCTGATGTTAAAGTATTGTTGTCGAGGAGCTACAACCCTGCTTGCTTCTAAATGTAACTGTTGTTAGTTGTTTGCTATTTTTAAGCTGTAAATGCACACTACTAAAAATAAATAAAATAAGGTGACACTGTGAAGCAGAAACCATTGCTTCACCTGTTTTTGTGCAAATCAAAGTGACTACAAGTGCACTGAAGAAGCAACAACAAGACAGCCCACATAAAGGGAATGGTGGTGGCTACAGACTTTTGCTGTCTGATATGAGGAAATGGGGGCTATTACAGGAGAGTTGGACTGAAGAGCTTCAACCCAGCTGCACAACAAGCATCTGCTGCTTTATGTGAGGAGAAACAGGATGAAGGGTGCCAGAGCACATCTCCTGGTATTTTGTCCATACTCTTGAGACACAGCAAACATTCTTGCAACAGCACGTACAGATGCGCCATCCTGGAGGAGCTGCACTACCTGTGCAACCTGACAGGGCTGCAGGTACCAGCAGGTCATGCTATCAGCAGTGACAAGGGCACAAGTGAAAACCAAAAGTAATCAGGAGGGACGACGGGAGGCGCAATGGTTTGTTGCCACCACCCCCAAAACAATTCTCTTTTTTGGTGCTTGTCTTGTTGTTGCCACTGTGCACCAAGGTAGAGGAAATGGATTCACACTGGTTTATATATCCTAACCAGACAGATTGACATCCCTGAAGACTGACTGTGTGCAATCTAGTGTCCCCTTTGAAAATCTTTGAAACAAACATGCTAAACAAGAAAGCTTTAGTTTAAATGCAGATGCCTTACTTTGTTTAATACTTGCAAAAGCTAAGAGCAATAATTGGTAAAGCTGCATTCAATATTTAGGAGTGCAGCCATTCAAAAATAAATCACAAAGTTAAAATTATCTGCCTCTAAATTACATATAGTGGTTCCATTATATTCTTAACCCTGGAGGTTGTTCAAAAACTCATCAGCTCTTAGAGATGTTTCATGAAGTCCAGAAGAAGTGCTACCCACTGCTGCCACAGGGTTTTTAGTAGCTACTGGCTGAATGCAGACGCCCAGCCAGGCAACTGAGAGCAAAGTTGTTGTTACTCGGTCTCTCTCTACTCCAGCTGAGAGGTCCATTGCTCTTCAGAATATTGCTTTAGTCTCCAAGCAAGAGGAAGTGCACACCAACATACCTCCATCCCACCATTCGACTTAGCAATCAAGTCAAATAAAGCAAATAATGGATGGCATGATCAGGCCCATGACTGCTTTTTTGCTGTCCTTGTGTTGTGGATTTTTAAAAGTGCTCTATAAATATGTATTTTTTAGTTTAAGCATTATAGAAATAGTGAAATCCCAGTGCTGTATTATCTTTTGCCACAGATCTCAATGACACATTTTACAATCTCCCAATTCCCTGCCATAATTTTATATTCATATTTCCAACATAAATCAGCTACAGAATACAATGCACACATAGCAGAGATGGGGTTTTATGAATGTAGTGGCAACAACACGCGTTAGAATTTAAATCATTGGTCTTTATAGCTGACAAACAATTTAAAAAAGGTTTCAAGTTTATGTTTGCTGCTGCAAGAAAGTCATTTCCAGTATCTTCATAACTTATCCTTACCTCGCCGGGTCGGATTTTGATGTAGAAGTTGTTCCTTTTGTAGGAGATTTTGAGGATTTTGGGCCAGGCGAATCTGTTGATCCGCAACCTGTCTCTGTAGATGAGTAGGCCACTTGCACAAACTCCCAGCATAATCTCCACACCCTCCGAGTCCTGGAAACAACACAAACATCAACACACGACAAAGCAAAATATGGAAATACGTTATGTTTGAAATATTGTTTACAAGATGTTATTTAACACAAAAGTCCTTGACAAGCTTTACAAAGAAGTTCACTGACCACGGCACCGTTTTCTTTTTCTTTTTTTGTGGTCCCTAAAATATGAACTTCCATAGACTCTACAGGATATACGGGAGGCGTTTAGGTGTCGGTGCACAGCAGGACAAAGTGGAGTTTAAGATAAGAGCCAGGTTTGTGATAATAACAGGGTTAAGCAGGCAGGTGGAGAGTGGATTCAGGCATATGGCACTCTAAACTCTTCTATGCAGGCTGTGTGGAGTTTGAATTAAGACTGAAGGGGTTCCAACTGGCAAAAGGAACAGTGAAGTTTCGAGAAATGGTGGGTGAAGCACAAAAATGATGCTCTTCACTGCACAAAGCATGAGATGAGCAGGTAAAAATGAATGACGACGTTTTGAAAAGGGAGGTGCTGATCCAAAGCATGAACAACCAGCCTTAAGTGATTTGTGGGGCGCTTAAAATGACACCTTTGAAGGAAACCATGCACAAGTAGAGACCACATGGACACACACTCTCATTCGGGCAAAGCACATGGAAAGCAGCCTCTTACCTCTCCCTCAGCTGGAGCCAAGCATTCATAGAGATTCCCTACCAACTTTGCATTTAGTGAGAGAGGAGAGAAGACAAAAGAGGGATGCTGGTCTGATATGTACATCTTTTTCTCGTGTATCAAAACTGTGACTCACAGAAGCAACACTGAGCATTGATGTCTGCTCGGTTTGATCAAGGCCACTTCCGCATCTCTGTCATCTCCTCTATTCTGATCTAAATCTGTGAAGGCAATTTCCTCCCCATCATGTGCATCTAGACCCTTTTTTGACTTTCAAAGCACATTTGATAACAGATTCATATCAAGAAGACTGATGGCTGTAATTTTCTTTTATGACAACAGCGGCCCCGCTGTCCTACACCAGCTCTCTGTTTTTACCGCCCGTTTTCTAGGGACATATTTGATCCAATCTGGACAGTAGAATAAAACAGATGGGAAATTATCCAAGTCAAGCTGGGCTCCAGACCCCCTCCCACCTATCACCCCTCTTAAACCCACCCCATCCCCAGAGAGGCAACAGTGACACAATGTCAGTCAGTCAGGGGAGCAGCAGTGGCATGTTAAATCGAGGCATTACTGTGGCAGCCATGATGTGTCTGAAGCAGCAGTGTTGTGGTAGCAAGCGTCAATACCGAGTGCATGGGTGATGTGTTTGTGTAAGACCTCACACAGAAAACGCCAAAAACAGTTTACGTCCACATTCTGAAAAACATGAATTGTTTTGAAACACCCACCACGTCTGACGATGTGAAAATCCTTCAAGTACACCTCTTTGTTTATAGTAACAAATAACTAGTTTTTACATTTTGGTGTTTTTAACTTAGGCCTCTGTGATATTGTGGTAGCTAAGTCCATCTTTTACACAAAGACTATTCTAACCTCACATAAAGGTGAAGCCTCTCATTTAATTTGTGTAAATTAGCGATATATTCATGTACTGGGGGGAGAGAGACTTTTAGACTCTGTGCCAATGTTAACTTCATATTTAATGAGTAAATATGAGACTGAGTGATGGTTGTTTGCTTTCTTGCACATGTCGACTGTAAAGAGGGGGAAAAAAAGTTACTGTTTGGTTTGCATGTATAATAAAGCACGCTGTAAAAACTCACAGGTTAACCTTTAAAAAAACAACTAAATCATTTTCCACATTTGACTTCACATTAACCAGTTAGGTTGAATTCTATAGACTGATATATCATTGTGTTGTAAGAAATATTAATAAATAAATACTTAAGATTTGTTGCGATTTGCTACCTTAGCGTGGTGGAGGTCCACGCCGTACATGGATAGCTTCTTGGCATTTTCCAAGAAGTGCATCTCGGCATCAGCCGGTGACATCCCCCTGAATGGACACAACAGAACACGTCAGACATAAGCAAGTAAGGCAAAGAGATTTAAACCTCTCTTTTTTTCTTAAAAGCAGACTTAAACCTTTCTGACCAATGTGACGAGAGAGAGAGAGAAAATCTCTACATGGATTATTAGCAGGATTATAGCTTGAAAGATTTTGGAAAAAGGCTGTTTTCATGGATGTTTTTAGCTGAAGTTCTATAGAGAATTCTAAGTATATCCATTTTTAGATTGTCTTTAGAGAAGACCCTAATCCTGGCGATGTCACTGCCTCACTGCAGCCAATGGACCAGCATCAAATTACAGACAAATCATTGCAATAAAGGGGAATGAGGGGGATCAGAAGAGAGACTTAGAAGAGATTTTTTTTTAAGGTCAGATTGTGAATGTTCACTCAGATTCACAGACTGATTCAAGGCCTAATAATGGCATAAAAACTAGACGTGCAATTCAACTTTAGATTTATGAAGAATTTGATCAGAGGACCTTATTACGCACATGTCATTACTAAATGCAAACAGAGCATTTTATTAGTAGAAAAACAATGATGGGTCCTTTTTAGTGCTGTCAACGTTAATCTCGTTAATATGACGTTAACGCGCTAACTCACCAACGGAGATTTGCCGCGTTAATGCAGTTATGGCATTAACGTCATTTTAACAAGATTAACGCTGACAGCACTAGTCCTTTTATGTTCTACGTATCATATGCGATCCATTCAGTGAGACGAGAAAAGCAGTTTACTTTTTCTAAAAACATTCTACGAACATTTCACACCATCCCTATCTACTGTGTGGCCTGTATTGCTGTGTCATTTCCACAGAAGAAATTTAAAGTGACATGTTTATGACCACCAATAATAAATTCACTGGACTATTTGACACCCTTCTGACTCTTTCTATTAATAATCATTTTCTTGCATGCTGTGTAAATGAAATAGTACTACAGATACTAACTTGTAAGTCTTGTGGAGCTCCATGACCTTCTCCTCTAGCTCTTTGGTCTGGTTGGGTGCGAAGCGCAGTTCACTGAGGTAGTCGCTGGCGAGTTCCTCTGAGTCATAGTCTCCAAGTTCAGACTGCGCTGTATACGAGCCCAGCACCGTGTGGGTGGCAAAGGAGCAGGGCAGGCGACCTGAAACTACATCATCTCTCAGTTGCAAGCACAGGTAGTACCTGAGAGAATGAGGACAAAATATAAAAATATATATATGTAAACAAAACTGCAATTTCGTGTTTTTTTAAAAATCATATCTAATGTCTGGATTTTCTCATTTCTTTGAAAACTTCCTGAGATTTTTAAGTGCTAGAAGTACATTTTTATGCATCCAAGTCTATAAAAGGTTTATAGAAGAATATAAGCAAAGGACAGCAAAACCGACCTTGTGATGTCCTCAGTCAGTTGTGAGGGGTCTGGTGGGTAAAACTTTACATTGAAAGCAAAGTTCCAGGGTCCAGCTGAGGTATCGACAGAACATGAAATGATTAAAATCAACATTCAACAAAAGCAAAGGCTTCACTTGGAAATTCAGAGCATATAACATTCAGGTAGCTTCACTGGATTGCTGCACTTACTCCTGATCTGCTTCTTCAGCTCCTTGGAAGGATCCAGCCAATTCTGCGAGACACAACCACAGAAGATGAAACATGAAATCATCGTTAATTTGGGAGCAAATTACCAAGAGCCCAGAGGGGAAAATCCTGCCTGGTATGCATATATAACAGTTATCTTATAAATGTCTTCTTGAAAGAAACATTTAACTTCATTTCCTACTGTCGATGAACCACTTTCCAAGTAAAAATATATAACATGTTAGTTAATAAGATTTCCTTAAAATAAAAAAAAGTACCTTTTGATTCTCTACATCTCTATATGTAATGCCAAAATAGTCCTTCTCTAGTAGGTTGAGGTGATCACACACTTTATCAAAGAGGAACTGGCCCTTTGCTCGTTTCTGTGAACAGAAAAAGAATAAAAGCACATGTTGAATGCAGTCATTTGATGGGTATACTGATGTGCAACATTTGAACATACAGAACACAGAAACTCATTTAAAATAAACAGTCACACCAAATTAGATTAGTAGGATTGTATAATTTCTTTTAAGAGTTTTTCCAGTAATGCAAACCCTTCATTTGTCCTGATTTGCTTAACAATTACACAAAAAATGATGATAAACACAAACAATAAAGCAATATTATTAATCCATGTTGCAGCTTAAAAAGCTATTTTATGCTGCCGTGGGACTGCGTTCCCCTTCAAGTCCTTCTCTTCTCATTGTTATCTCGATAATTAAATGAAAGTGAGCTCATCTCTGCAAAACCACATTATGAATATAAATTTGTGAAAATGAAGCAAATTATTATTATTATTCTGCTGCGTGATGTAAGCCTCGGTACCGGAGACACAATCCACCAACCTGGCAACTCTGGATCGATTCCCTCTATAAAAAACATTACAGCATAAACACACTTTCAAATTCCTGACCATTGGTTGCGTGAATGCATTACATCGATCGACTGCACATCTGAGTGCTGGACGTCATCAGCTGGAGCTTTGTCATCTCCCCCTCGTGAAGAGGTTGGACTTCCAGGACTCATTTGGCCAGCTCACAGGGGATATTTTAAGGCCTGAGTTGCCATGACACAGACGTCTCCTGCTTGCACAAAACCAATGCCAGCTCGTCACGTCTGGATCGGCTGAAGCCCACAGCCACAGCCTAACCTATCCAGAACACGGCTATGTATCTGCCACACTCACATGGATGCAATAATACATCCTGGATGTGAAACGAAGAACTAACGGGTGTGTGCGTGAGCACACACACACCTTTAAATAAGAAGATTCTTGCATGTGTGTGCGCGTGTGATTTTAACAAAGCTGGTAGAGGTGCTGGTGGCAGAGAGTTAATCCTACCAGAACATCTCCGAGGGAATTAGCACAGTTATGTCAGACTACTGCTGCCTGGGTGTGACAATCTCCTCTCAATGCAACACTTAAAGCTGGCTGGCTTAAATGACACAGACAAAAAATGGCTGTGATTTGCAAACAGAGGTTTGCAGATCAGTCAAATAAGCTGCCAATCATTAAACTATATCTATAAATAAGCTAATGGGGTACTGCACACGTATCCCTGGAGTTCTCTAGCAGAAGAATGACCAGAAATCAGAAGTATACTGATCTTAAATTGGGAAAGCTTGATCAATCAGGACAGTGAGACCTTCACAGAGGTTAAACACTCCCAAGGATTAAAAATTGATTGTGCATCATCAAACCATGCATTATGGTTTATCTGTTATTTTAATTAGAGTTATCTAGTCATTTTTAGAACACTTTCAGTCATCACTTGACCTATAAAATGTTAGACAACACATTTTTCCAGAGTCTTTGTTCCCTTCAGGCATCTTGTGTCGTCCAACTGACTGTCCCAAAGCCAACAATATTAATTTCACAAAGATAAAAGACTAAATTTGATTAACTGACTATCAAAATAGGCTAAATAACTGCCTGCCAACAGACTCACTGACTAATCACTTTAGCTCTAATTAAAGCCAAAATTTAGCATGAATTCTCATGTCCTTTAGAGAAAGGATGATTTAATTGAAAGCAATTCAACACATTGTGTGGGATGTTTTTCTGCCTCCACTTAGACTCAACAACCTTTGAAGTGAGGGAGAGCGGTTCAGCAGTTCTGTGTCATAGAAAATGATAGGAAACGATTAGCGCGGACATTTTTCCCCCCACAGGAGGAAATTGAATTGAGCTGGAAAACTACAAGGTCAGGAGGATAAAAATGTCAAATCCTGACATTCTGGACCAGTTTCAAGTCTGGACTGGGAGGAAAAAAAAACTCCCTGGCAATTATCTGAGGGTCTTCTGACATCAGCTGTACTACTGTGTCAAACACCATAAGCTGACCTGGCTTTTGTCCGACTCACCCTCAGCTGCAGGAACACACAGAGCATTTTTTTCCCCTAAAGCTGAAATTAAATTCTTCTGACTGGTCATGTTAGTGCCTTAACTGCTGCTATGAAAAGCCTTACGGGAAGCAGGGAACTTATTAGTCTCCTGCTTTATATCATAGTGATTGCAAGTATTAGTCACTGTTGTAAACAATGCACAAATGGAGACACCTTTACTGTGATTAAGAGCATTATCAAGCAGGTGTCATGCACGCCACTGCATCGATTAACACAGTTTGATTTTGTAGCATTACTCGTTAAAAAGGTGTGCAGAAAAGTAAATGTCCCGAGTAGGTGTAAAGAGGGCTTTCCACTTTTTGATGCATTTGAACAACACACAGCACACTTCTTTCTGCACCCACAAATTAAAAAATACAAATAAAAAAATAAGTGTGACACTGCTTTGAGTGTCACAAAATGTCTATGTGAAGCATTTCTAAGCAGAACGCTGCACTGTAACAATATTGTTATTTATTTAACCAGGGGTGTCAAATGAAAGGCCCTGGGTCCAGAATCAGCCTGGGAAAGACTCCAATTCGACCCACTGGAAGGTGTTGGAAAATGTGAACGAGTGTATAGATTTTGAACTTTTACAGCTTTTCCTATGAATAAAGCCCCCCCATTACCATTTATACTACACCAAAGTAGTAAAGTAATAGATAAACAATTAAATAAGATAAAAATTCCTGTTTTTACAATCTAGCATTAAAAAAAATAAAATAAAAATAAGTTTTTCTGGTTCAATTGGGTCCATGGTAAAAAAGAAAGACAAAAAAAGTAACATTTTTTGACACAAACTAAATAAGCACTAACTTCACGTTTTATAAGTACAGGACAGTCTAGGCAATGAGCTACGCTTGAGCTACGCTTGAAAGGATAAATGTGAATTTTCTCATTTTTGCTTGATGTTTTTGTATAATCAAACATTTTAGACGATACAATCGTCAACTTTTCTATGATTTATATTTCTTACTCCACAGAGAAGTTCATATCCCCTCTAATACACCAAATCCACCGTCATCTGGAAGTATTCCCTAAAATAATGGATCTTAGTGTTCAGAAATAGTAAAGTGGGGCAAAGAAAGCCTTTGCTTTGCCCATCCTAGCAGGTGGGCAGCACTGGGAGCTTACAGGATAGTAAGCAGATGGGATGCAATAAGTAAACACTAAGTATTAAGATGAAAAAAGAAAAGAATTTAAAATTAGAAACTTTATTTAATTATCAATTTTTCTCTTTTCTGAGAATTGTGAGCTCCTTGTAACTGACCGTCTATTCATAACAATCTGAAGTAAACTCAATTAAAATAAACACAAATGTACTGATACATTATAAATACATCTCATAAGGTAACTTGTTTGAAAGCACACCATTAGGTCACATCTTGCTGCTGTCTGGTGTAACCCTACTGATTACACACACAAGATCAGTTTGCTTAAGAAAAACATCAATAACATCAATTTTCTGTGAATCTGGAGGAGTGGACTTCAGTCAGAAAAAAAACTAAAACAACAACCCTTGGTGGTAAAGGTTATCTCAGCTTTGGCTTAAAGACCTTTATCTCTTAATATTAAGCTTACTTTAAACCATTTACAAGCCAACCAAGCCAAACTAAAACCAAAGATGCTGCTCAGTTGTGTTTGAATCCTGTGTTTTGGTGCTTGAGCCATGTTTGGTAATAACACAGAAGGCACGTTGCCTAGCAGCAGTAAATTAGTGAGATACTCCTTTAAATTACCTGCCATTTGTGAAAGAAGGCTTCAGAGTCATGTTTTGAATTTTTCAGGTTGTGTAACACACTTATTAAACATTTCAATACAACATGAAATGTTTTTAATTGAAAATTCTCAAAAATGTCTTTGTTTTGTTACAATGTTCATATTTTAGACCATGTGTAGCTCTTTCAGCATAAACTAAAACAAATAAAAAACCTTTTTCTGACTTAAGGTTAACAAATCTGGACTGATCCCCCACTTCCACGTCACCATCCTTAATAAAAGTCCTTCCAGTGGCACAGTGGGCCTTAGTAATCATGCCAACCCACTGTGTCAATGACACTGATTCCCTACAACAATTGCCCCCATTTCCCAGTCAGAACCCATCACCTCATCTCACCACCAAACCAGCCAGCTAATCCCTCCATCCCAGCCCCTGGTGGGGAGGAATCCGCTAAAGGAGATTTGCAGAGGAGGGTCTGCTTCTCTTTTTCAGCCTGAATACGTTTTGGGAATCCTACAAAGTTTCCTAACTTTGACAAAAGACTCAACTTTGCTATGGAAGAAATATTTCATGAGCCAAATGTCACTAAGTTCAGAAGTCAGACTTACTCCTGAATTAATGACGCTCAGACAGAAAGAAAGACTGTTTGAAGGGCAGAAAGCAGCTGTTCTGCTGTGGAGCTAAACTCATATTTACAACAGAAAGGCATTTGCCTCAGAGGCTCTATTAGAGTCAGTGAGGTTATTCCTGAATACTCGATACTTAAGGACTGCAGCTTATCAGAGGGTCCCACTCAAGCGAACACAGTTCTGCTTTGGAAAAACTTTACAAAGCAATTTGAGATAATACAAATGGAGAAATTCAAAACAGTCTGACACAGTTGGTCAAAACAACACAGCAAACTGACAAATAAATAAATAAAATTCTTTGACAGATTATCGAGCTCTGAAAGTAATGACTCCATCCACACCTCGCCATGCTAATAATGATTAACAACCAACCCATGCTCCATTTCTTCTCCTCCCAAAATATCCCGTTTTCATATTTAATTTCCCTATATTATGATAAAAGCCACGCTTCTAGGCTAGTGTGGGGTTCCGAGTTTCACATTTACAACACAAAGACACATGTTTTTCACTGATTGTTGGCTCTCTTTTCCTCAAAGGGTTTATTTCTGGAGAGCAGATGAGCTTTGAAGTAAGAAGTGAACATTTAAGAACCATTACATGAATATTTTGTTCCCCCCTACAGACTATCCAGAGAAGGTTTGGAGGAAAAACAAAATCCCATAAAACAGTTTGACAATGCAAATGTGAGTGTGCAGAGAAAAGCGTGAAATCACTGCTTCTAAGCAGGGCCGTCAAAACAGCAGCATTATTCTACTAATGTAACGTGCAGGGATCATAAAAGTAATACACAGATGAATTCTGGGTAATGGAGAAGACCACTGGCACAAGCTATCAAATCATGTGAGTACTGATGATCACTGACGCCCTGACAGGAAACATTTGTTATATATATTAAAGCAATACGTAAGGTTGCTCCCATCGTTCAACTGTAATAACAATAATAATAATAATAATAATGCAGTGGAACGCCATGAGCTGCATTTCACATGCAGAAGGAAAAATAAAGACAACTTTACATGACAAAAGTGTTGGAACAGGGCTCATAAACAAGTTCTTATATAAACACGACATAAAGGGAGCCAATCAGCCATTCAGGAGTCAGAGCTGAAAACACTAGAAATTAGCTGATTCCGGTCCTCACACAGGCGATCGGTCCATCTCTACCAAAAATTTAACTGTAATGTAACTATAGTCATGATAATGTAGACTGGTGCATGTTTAACTGTTACTATATTTGCACAAATAATTTGTATGTTCAGTTTAGTGTCCAAGAATGATATTTTTCCTTTAAGCATCTCTCCCCCTCTAATGACCACAGTATTCTTGCCTTCTCTTTTTGGACCTGAACAGTTTCCATGTGGCTTACGTCTCTTAAATATTAAAGTAGTGAAGAAGCTGATGGAAGCAGAATATTTAAAATGACCACCACTCTGTGTTAAACTTAAAGCGTCTCACCTCTACATTGAGCGTGAAGTCGGAGCCATCCAGCAGAGTGACTTTACACTGCATGATCTTCACCTTCTTGACTCCTCTCAGCGGAGACCTAGACAGACGACTGGTGGATGACCTGTGGGATACCAGATCCTCTTCCTGCTGCTCCTGGCAAAAAGAGGAAAAAGTGTCACTTAAAAATAATGAAAATAATACATTTACAATAACAGTTTTCTACATTTGTGATAGAGCTAATTGGAATTTCCTTCTTAAAAGTAATGAGCTGCCTCTACCTTGTCATGCTAATTGTGGATAGAAGCATTAACGTCTCTAAATGTCCACCAGAAGAGAAGTTTCCTTACCTAAATGACCGTTAATGTAAACCTAAAAATAGACACTGGGACCCTGACTGAATGTAATCAGGTCCCACTGAGAACAGCTAGGGGTGTACCGCCATTTTGTCTTAAGGAGAGAAAATCCAATTTTCCACTTCGCTGAAAACAAAGCCTTTGCTGACTGACTTTATGCTGAATAGACGCCTTTGCTTCGAGATATTTTTCTTTCTTACATACAGTGAATTTAATTCCCCCCTTTTATTCTGATGAAGAACATTTCTTATCTTGCTCTTCAAGCCATTTTCATTGCATTGTTCCTGCAGTATCTACTGCAGCTCATGTGGACTACTCTCCCTGTAGACTCATTTTGATGTAGTATTAAACAATAGAAGAAGAATAAGATGACTCTAAAGAACACAAGAATGAAAGGTCAAGTTAACATTTCTAGGAAATACCACAAGACACATTTCCCCCCATATGGGTGACGTATGACTGGTGAGAACAGGCACCACAGATGTATGAAATCACAGTTACATGTGCACCCTGCTGGAGAACGTGCCTCACAGGGAAGGCCGACAGTGTTGTGTCAGACTGGTGCAATTTCCCCTCAGTCTTGCTCCTGGCAATTCACACAGCTCTAACACTGACGGTGCATCATTGATCATCCTCAGTGTGGAAAAACAAGGGGTGCATAATGTAGCTGTGTGAATTTGAAAGAATCCTGGGGTTGATCAGCTCAGTGGGCAAGACTGCAAGTTATAAAAGAAGATCATATATATGTATTACTATTCCCCTGGAGCTACTTGGATCTAGGAGAATAGCAATGTTCACTTTGGACCAAACCACAAACTGTAGCCTGAGAGGTGAAGCCAACAGGGAGCTGCCTTAGCATTTTCTCTAGTGGCCAGCAGGGAGCGACTCATCTAGATGCAAAAAGAAATCTCAGGTAGAACCCTGTAAGATAATGATCCCACTTCTCACTTGCCTTATTATCCCAGTAGGTGCTTTCCTAATCACTTTATGGTAACAATTGCCCATTCAATTGCTTCAATTCCTGATCCCGATTTAGATAAAAGCAGATGACGGAGCAGGAATGCTTTAGGACATGGCTATGCTGTGACTGACGAGTCACTACTGTGTGAGCATGCAGTGTCCTCGGTTTCTCAGAACACATGTTTGTGGTGGCCATATTACACCAATCTTTTATATCCAGTCTCTGCATACATCTTAAATATCTCACCAAGTGCTTGACTAATGTCTGAGAAATGCAGCACAAATAAGCATTACCCTGGGAAGACAGGGTAATAATTGGATTCCCAGTATTTTGAATCCAGCGCCATCAATAGTCCAAGATTTCTGGTTTATGACTAAAAACCCCATTCCTAAAGACAACTGAGGCCAAAGGGAATATGATGCTCTTTTAGCAACGCTAAATAGCTTTATAAAGATTGCAGACACAGTCAAGTTTTAGCATCTCAATGAAAGCAATGCTGCGCCCATGTAAAGACTAAAGCTGAAATTAAAATCTGGCTACCACAGAAGTGTTTAATGTAGACAAATGATATCAATAACATCAATGCAAAATATTGTACAAGTCAGACTTTGTTAACATGAAAACATGTAATTTATTTTATCACCGTTTCACCACATTACCCTGCATTGTATATAATTAATTTATCCATCACATCGCCCTGCGACTGCTCCTCTCTCATTACAGCCTGTTATGATTCACGTGTAAGCTTCTTTTCAACAAAGGCACCATTTAAATCCTTCTCCTTTCCACATCATGATAAGAACCTGCTGAATGAGTGGGGTTGTGAGCCTGAGCACATTCAAACTATGGTTACACGCTCCAACATATTAAGGAGTTAAAGGTCAAAGTCACCCAGATGTGCAGCTTTTGGGGAAGAAAGAAAAACAGTTTTGCTATTTAATATTAGTTTTTCATGCAAAATAAAGCCTACACCTTTAAATATAATCCAGAGTTGCAGTCAAATACAGCCCTTATCTTCATGCCTGGGATGGCATGCGAAAGCAAAAATAATAAGAGCTCAGAGCTAATCCCTACTCTAATGCGATCTCAGACCCTTCATATATCAAACATCAGTCAAACCTATTACAGTTTTTTTTTAATGTTGACTAGGTTAAACCCAGCAATAGAAAAAAAATATAAAACATGGATTTAAAGTTTTCTGAGTGAGTAAACATCCTAGACGTTTAAAGCAACACAAACAATATGTAGACTGGGAATGTGAACTGTTAAGTTGTTTGAGATGTAACTTTTTATATACATTTTCCACTAACTATCACAGTAAGAGACCACATCTACAAGCATGTGCAGCTGGTGAAAATGTTTTTCTTTCAAGTAATAAATTAGAGAAGAAGCAGGGATCTACCTCACACTGAACCTCTGTAGTTTGGAAGCACTGGAAATTCAATCTGCAGATCGATTAAATAGTGAGCCAGAAGGCTGTTTGGGCCAAAACCTGAAGACAAGCACTTAGTGCTCAGATAACATCAGTAGCTTCCCAGGCTTCATCAGATAGGCTACAGGGTATAATATTATGCTACCAGAGATCACTGTTCTCTGGTTTTAGACTCGTCCAGCTTCTTTGTCAAACATGTAAAATCATTTAAACATGTTCATGCGTCGAAGTGGTGTGCAATCTTACGGATACATTTTAAAATACACCAAAAGTCTTCATCGTAGTTTAGACTCAACTCAACGGGTTTAATTCCACGTTGTTCCCTATATTCTTCCAATCATTGTCCCCACAGCTGCATGAAGTTGCAAATTGGGAGAGATGTAAAAACAGTCAGTACAACAAATGATTGTTGTGATGATTGCAAATAATGCCAGGTTTCTACTGAACTACATTCATAAGTTATTCAACATAACAGCAAGGATGGCTGTGGCATTCAAGTTATTTAGAAAACCTGTGAAAGAAGCAAAACACAAAGACGGCAAAATAAAACAACTAAAATCATCCCTCACCAAACTGCCCGTGCGTGTGGCCAATCAGTGACAGTGAATATATCTGTCAAACTGCCTTAGTTGCTGTAAAACCTGAAAACAAAGCATCCACAATTGAAGGTTTCTTGATCTATCCGTCTTCCCATTTCTAATATATAAAAAGCATGGACCTCTGACTGAACACCAGGCTTTCCTCACAAACAAACAAACGCATCTGACGCAGGGTTCTAACCGCCATGGAGGACTGAGGTCACGTCTTCACATTCTCTCCCCCTCCCCACGTTCATTTCCATTTTTCCTCACAAAGCCACAATTCATTCAGAAGAGGGATGAATGGTGTGTAATGTTTTGTCAAATTCAAAAGGATCTATACAATGTTTACACCACAAAAGAATCATTCTTGATTCAAGTGGCAAAGTTTGTTTTGTTTTTTTCCTAATATTAAATTCGGTAAAAGTATGTTTAAAGGAAAATTATGGTGGATGCGATGGATGGAGGTTCCATTTTTAAAAGAAGTGACAGTGGGTGGATGCGGTTACAAAAAGGCTGACCTGCTCTTTCCTGGCCGGGGTGCTGTGTCCAACGGCGGCTGGAAGCTGCTCCTGTTGGTTCTGAGGTGAGGTGGGTTCGGCTGCTGCCTGGCTGGGTTGGGATGCCGCTTTTGCTTTCCCCTTTTCTGTCTCCTTATTCTCCTGGGGCTGCTTGGCCTCTGAGTCGGCGCCTGATTCAGTTGTCATGGTAAATCACACTGGAGTGGAGGAAAATGGAGGGTAAAGAGGAAAAGTGGATGAGTCAGCTGACTTGTTATGAATTGATGCAGCGCCGCTTTTCGGGCCCGTCTAACGATAAGCTCCCCTCTGATGCAAATGCAGAGATGTGGATATTGTTTGACAGCAGAATAGGCATTAATGCAAGTGGCTTTGGTGCACTCACGTCCCCCTTTCAACTAATCACAGTAGTGTCAGTAGCTGACAATGCTAAGGGCTTGGACTGCTTGCACCATGACGTGTTTCCAAAGCTCACTAAGGGGAATTAAACAAATTTAAAATAATATCTACAACTGTAACAAATATCTACTTCCGCAAGTATTTTTTTTAATAAATTGGTTTCTAAAATGTGAGAAAAAAAGAAGTCTAGGAAAATGTCTGAATATATTTGTCAATTACTTTTCTGTCAGTTTATTAATCAAATACTTTATTAACTTCTGCAGTTGTTTCACATTCTGATAAAAGCATCTGTGAAAAATTTACATGTGTAAATCAATTAAATTGGGCTAATTTGCTGATTAGGAGGAAATTAAGTGACAAACCATAATAAAATGATTTAAATTGATTAAATATTTGAACGAATCCGATGGAAATGTCAAACATCTCAAGCTCTCCAGTGTGAAGCGCCACTATTTTTTCCACAAGACAAAAAAACGTCACTTTATGCTTCCTACCTGTTGTTCAGACAACTCTGGGAATTTGAAGTTGGAAAATATTTTGCATTTTCGAAGCAAATATCAAAAATAAACAAAAAAAAAATCTAACTTAAATATATTAACTCCACAGAGGAAAACTAAATGAAAAGCAGCAATTCACTGGAGAAAGCAGAAAGTAATCTGCATTTTTCTTATCTGCAGTTACTTTAACGACACAAAATAGCTGATTAACTCTGTGTTAAAGTACAAGCCCCCGGTTTCTCTGTAGTGTTTACACTCAGGAATCCAAAGTGTCTGAGCTGCACCAGTACGTGTTTTTCATAGCATGACCTTCTGCTTCTGTGCATAGCAGCATACCAGCGATGGATGTGGTCCCAAGGGCCTGAGGGTGGGTAATGAGGATATATCTAATGGCTAGATTTGACAAACAAAAATGACAGAAAGGACAGCTCACACTGGAGGCTAACTGTACCCACAGTCTTTGACACTGGGATGTGGGGTTTGGAGGCTGTTTGTGTGTGGAACAGCACACTGCGCCTCTGCTGCACAGAGCCTGGGTTTTGTAGTATGGATGCCTGTCATTCTGCTGCTGGTATGCTTTTCCCTGAGCTCTATTTATAGGGCTGTGTTTACTGCAAGCACAGAAGATTCCAAGGAAGATCTCCTTCTTCTAGCCGTGGGCATGGTCGGCACTGTCTGGATCAACAAAACCAACACTTCTTAGGGGCAATCCCCAAATATAATCAAACAGTCATTAAGAAATGGCAACATCTGCAACTCAAACGTTGAACACATTAAAACAAGATAACATCTACTTGGTATGACTGATTACATCTGATTGTTACAAGCCTTTCAAGACATTTTACCAGACTGAAAAAAAAATCTCTGAAAACCTTAAAAGATTTGAATTTGGCCAACACGTCCAGCTCCATGCGTCTAGATTATCAACAGCTGGACTACATGACCTCATGCCTCGGCTGTGTTGTTCATCTTGCACTTTTTAGCTTCAAAATAGTTTTGAGCTGAATAGACTCAAGGTTGTGTTGTCAGCCCCTTGATTCAAAGCCATTTGGTATTAGCTGCTAAATCTAATGCAGAATGATGCTTTACTTAAGCAGGCAATTGCTTGTTGAATGCCAGAAAATATGTTATCTTTGCTAATGAGCACTCCTCTTAAATCCTGATGGAATTGCTTCCATCTAGCAGTTCAAAAATAATGCAAACTCAAACTTTGCCAAGTAGCAGAAACACTTCAAACCAGCATGTTGTTGGTCATTTAATGGATCAGAATGATGCTGATATAAAGCAACAGTAATTCATGGACTCAAATGAGTTGAAACTATGCTTTCTAAAAAGTCATGAGCATTCTAAGCTCTAAGGGTCACTGAATGCAACGTGCTGATCAAACACTTTTCAACTTCAGACCTCATAAAAAGGGCTATAAAGATGACCTAATCAAGATTAAAAGCCTGAGCAGCAGCACTTTGAATAAAGGAATAAAGTCACAAGGTCCAAATTCCAACTCATGTTTTCCAAGTGAAGACAAGAAATTTAAAAGACCAATGAGCTGAATTCAAGCAAAAATCCTGTCAAAACCTCTTTCGCTGCAACTTTGTTGTGTCATGTGCGGCAGAGTTGAGGCGCGGATCACTAATCAGCTGACAGAAGATGGCTGCGTAGCTAACCTTTGCCTCTCTTAATCCCTTTATGAAAAAGGAACTATGGAAGGAGTGGTGGAACGGAACATCTTAGCACCATAGAAATGGAGGAAGAATAAGTTCAGTCACTGGTGACAGGCACTCTTCACAGGGCAACACAACAGCCTACACAGTAGTCCTGTGTGTGGCCCTCCACCATGGACTGGTACATAAATTATGCATTCAGAAAGAAAGCCATGTATTGCCCTGGATTACTGCTAGTAGCTGCCCAATATTGTACCAATATAGCCTTCTCATATTGAATACAAGTTTCAGCCAAAGTAGTTCAAAAATGTGTGTTTGGAAAAGAAAGGGTTCAACGCCATTTTATCAAGTTCAAGTCTTTTTGAAGGCTCTAGTAAACTTACAAGATGTACCTTTCAACAGGTATATAAGGACAGAAATAGACAACTCAATGTGCTGACAAAGCAACTAAATTACTGCTCATCCTCTCACCTCAGCTTCACTAATGTATGTACTTGATCTAGAATCAGTTACATGCAAAACATGTTGTTTACTGGAAACTGGCTCTAAAATAGATGCGTATTATAAAAACGGGAAGTTTTAAAACATCTGTTTGTTCCCCCTGTAAATTCTGGAAGTAATAAAAGTAGAAGTCAGCACTCACAGAAAAAAAAGCACTTAGTGTCAAAGATATAATCAAATTTACCTCTTGGATTAGTAGCTTTACGGTCAAATGTGAGCTGATGAAAGCAGATAGTCTTCTCAGTCACACCTTAAGATAAAAGCTAATACTCTCTGTGTTATGCCTTCCAAGGAAGGACAAGTAGAAACCACCCACCCCTGAAGAAACATTAATACTGCTTTATCATGCTTCATCCTCCTGTGAATCCAAAGAGGCCCACAGTTAATAAAACCTGCTGTCTGTCACTGGACAGACCAATAAAATCCCACTGAGCTGCAATGGTTGGGTAGTACACTGCAGTGGATATTCACATCCATCCTAAAAGTGCAGCCAGGGTTTTATCGGTGTGTAGCTGCATTATTACATAATTGATCACAGACACTAAATACTGTAGTAGTACTGCCCATGCATGCAGACCTCCATTTAAGGGCCATGTGTGATTGTAATGCACACTGCTGGAAAGGGGCCTGTGCACATTAAGTCTCACGCACACACATGTGAGGATGAGGGACTGCCATCTGTGCCGAGTGCTATTAGCCAGAGTACACCACAGCTGGGCCCATCCCTGCCGCCCCTACCCCCACAATCATTACCCCTGAGGGACTTATGGAGGTTACATGGAGGGGAATAGTCTGCGTTGCTTGACACGTCAAGGCCCATCCCGAGCAGGCCTGCCAAATAAGATCTGACCATTTTGCATGGCCGCAGGGCCGACAGCTGTCGCAGACCAAAACCCAGCCGCTGTAACAGGATATCACGTAGCTGGTCTGGACATTCAAATTAGGCACCCCTGCAGATCCCCAAAGTCTTATCAATTGTCCTGACTAAGAAAATTATTGACATGTTTTTGGATAAGACTTTGGTTTAGTAGATTTAGTAGATAAATCAATTAAGTTTATTACTTAAATAGTTATTTATCAAAATAAATAACTTAAGTAATTAAAACATTTTTATTTAAAGCTCTACCTCCTCTTACTTTGCTAAAAAATAAAAAATAAATAAATAAAATGTTGTTTTGGGTTTGTGCTGCACTTGTGACACAAAAAGACATCTAAAGATTACCGCCATATATAAAAAGCCAAGTGCTGTCTTAACAAATTCAATGACCAGATTAATCAAAAGCTTTTTGATCACAGCTTTAGAACTTCCTAAACCTTCTGCCAAAAATGCTGTCCAGCATCATCCCAGGAAACTTCAGAGTTTATTGAAACAACAAAAACCTGATTGGATATCACACAAGGTGACAACAATGAAATAGAGGTCATTAATGCCATTTCCACTTAATCAAAAGTTGAGTTGAAAACCTTCCTTGCAACATTTTCATATGACATAGCTTTGTGCATTTTAGTCCTGCACTTGAGTCAAGAATTTTACACAACCCAGATCTGTTTTATACCACACTGGGTTGAATGTTCTCCCGCTCTGGTATAGGAAAAATTGAGCATGTCAACAGTTCTGACAATTAAAAACATGGGTTTCATTTGAAGAGCCAGCAAAGACATTCCAAAAACAACTCTCTGTAAAAGGTCCCTGCAAGACAATAAATGCGTGAAATTGTAAAATCTTAGACTCAGCAAGCATCTGAGGCAGATGGTTTATGGCTTCTGTGTGTACGCTCCATTGCCAGTTTACAGCTTAAGAGTGCAAGTCATTCAAATGATCCCTGTAAGGTTCCTCTCAGACTTCCATGAAAACGGCCTTGTGACATCTGATAATCAAATAGTATTTGCACATTTGATTATATAATTTAGCAGCCGTTTCAGATGTCAATTTTAAAAAGCCCTTTGGTTGAACCCTCACAAATCTAGCCGACACGTGAGACCTCAAGAGCAGAATTTGGGGAAGGTAGACTGGTCACATGAAGGTGACTCCAAGCAGGGAGCATTTTTGCTGAGGCGGCCATAAATCCTGTCGGCTTGCTGCGTTTACATTCTTAGCATTACTGTCTTTAGCAGCGAGGCCTCCGATGATTCGGTGGGCAACACAGCTAGCTTACTGTTATTGCATTCTGACTATGCACACCGTGCGACACAATCAACGCGGGATTGTTGACATGCAGTCGCTTAAGGCCATGGATGACTTCTGTGAAAGGGTAACACAAACACAATCTGTCTGATAGGATTTGTTGGAGTTAGTGGCTCTCAATTGAGTTGTCTGCCTTAGTTGACAAAGAAAAAAACCCTTGTTAATGTAAACGATTAGAACTAAGTCTTTGTATATTGATGAGAAGCTAATAACTTCTTATACTGTGTCCGAGACGGACCAGAAGGGATTAAGCATTTTAGGAGATTTACAATCAGTAAATCTGACTTAATTACTAATAATGCCTGCTGGCACTAATAAAAAAAAAAAAAGTTAAAATAAACCTTTTATTTCCCCGTTTACGTTGTTTACTGTGTAAATTTGAAGGCACATTTGCTCATTATGTTTTTAAATTAGTTTTATGCTCACTGGACAGTAATAGGCCAAAAATGCCTAACTTGAAAAATACTGATGGAATACTAGTGCATTCCCATTAAGAGCAGTCACTAAATGGCATTGTGTCTACTAGAACTTAAAGGTAACATTATTCTACAACCAGCTTGATGAGCTGTTACAGACAAAAAAAATACAAAGATACACTGATGTCTGAGTGAGCTAGCAGAGCCATAGTCACATGGTTTACTATTAAAAATATGTTTTAGTAATGATCAGATCATTAAAAAGCTATTCATGTGATTTTTGTGTTACAAAATCCTGATGATGAAAGTGCTATAATCAAGTCACCTGTCTGTCTAGACATATTTATATTATATATACACACAAACACAGTTGGACAAATAACTGATGAGTGACATTTAGAAGTAGAAAAAAGTTACAAATGATCCTTGCTCATCTTTGTAGCCTTTGACATGAGAGTCACCATTTGTATCACAGCTACAGATGTCAGAGCATCTTATTCTTTAGTATATGAGACAAATTATGGTTTATATATGTATAAATACAAGCCAAAAATCATGATTCAACAATACTGACCGATATAAATTTGGGTCTTCCTCATATAAAATGAATGGTCTCAGCAGTTTCTGTTGAGTGAAATGAAAAGACTGCCTCCTCCATTGTCACTGTGCAAACTAAAGCTGTAAACAGAGGTGCAGCCTCAGTAAACGAACTATGAATCCCTGCCTACAAGGCCCACAATGTTCTTGCCTCTCAATGCTACTGCAACAGCAGCTTACTGTGCATCTTAATTAAATTGTCAAGTCAGTCTCCAGCCATTGCATGCTGTGGCAGCAAGGATGTAAGGATGCTAAAAGAGGATCCAGACCGTGTCATCCTGCCCCTAACCACGCCTACCGCACTGCAGATCAAAAACACCGAAGTATGTCGTCTTAACCTCGGACAATCTGACAGTTTTAATCCATTAATTGTCTGCAAATTGTAACAGTGCCTGCCAGTGACTCAGCGCTCTCCTTCACTGATGTAAAAACGGGAGGGATTAAAGGTCGGACAAGCATCTGTATCGTCTCGTTTCACCAATTTCACCCACTTTCTAGCCCCGAAACTTGAGCACGTTAGCCAGCTTCACCTCAAGCGGTGCGCTTCTTTAAAATATCCGTGCATACCCCGACTTTTAGCTTCAGATTAACCACCGCTGCAGGCAGCTCAGTCGGCAAAATGCAACATTTTCTGCTTCAGTGTTACGCGCCGAATGGTTACAATGTGAAACCACAGGAGGATAAAAAAAGAAAGAAAACCATATGACCCCCGTTTCTGACTCGGTTAGCCACGTCCACTAGACTTTTTCCGCCTGACTAGATACAGTAAAACTGTACTCTAATGTTAATCATCTGTCATCGGCCGCGGGTGCTGTGAGCACGCGATCGAAAATGTGGCACGAGACAAAACCTCACAAAGAGCCGTTCAAGCCGCGAAACTTGCATCTTCTCTAAGTGAGCCTCGGTGTAATGGTACAAACGAGAAGCAGCGAAGAAAATGGGTTTATTACCAGACACAGCGTCCTCGTTCAGCTGGTTATGCGAGTTGCATTCGTAGTGGGCTTCTGTTTCCTGACAGCGGTGCTACTCTGCTGCAGTTCCCCTCTCCACCAGCCTATCAAACTCCACTATGCAGCCGAGAGTAGAATTGTGGGATATCAGGACAGCCGGGGCATTATTTTAGCAACACCCTCCTCCCAATACACATACACGCACACGCACGCGCACAGCAGGGCAATTAATGACACGAGGTTTGTTGTTTTAGTGACGAACGGCACTAAGAGTCATCTCTATGTAAGGACATGAGATTAAATTAAAGTCAATCAGTGGAGGAATGTAACAAAGGAAGGATGATGTACTCAACTGATTGTTCAGTTTAAAGGTGTCTGTGGGCAATTCTACAGTCTGCAGGGTATTTTCTGTCCCACCCATGAATTTGGAAATAATGCATGCGCAAAAACCTAAAGCATACTTTTGTTGCGTAAACTGCACTTTTCCTGAGAGAATGTTTTTAAAAGCCTTAAAATACAAAACAGTTCTTTGAGAACATTTTTTTTCAACTTCTTTGTAACCAAATAGGATGTTAAAATGACTTAGAAATCCACTTAAAAAAACAAAAACAAACAGTTGACACTTTTTTTTCTCTTTTTTTTTACATCAACATATTTTAAAGAACAGTAATTATGCAGCTCTGTTACTGGAACTCATTTAAAGGAAGAGACAACACGGTGATATGACATGCAACTTGTGCTAACACCATGGGGACACTAAAGGCCCTCTTTGACATATTTCGTATTTTTCCAGTACTTCCTGGCTAGATGGAGTGTGCCACTCCAATCAAGGCAAAACACTCTTACCCATATTCCCCAAAGAACACAAATCAAATTCCAAGTTTCCTTGCTTTATTTCCACTGCTAGCATCTTTTCCCATGAAAACACTATCACTTTGCCCTAACAGTGATCAGTCTGTTATTTGCAATCCTGTTACCATAAAACAAATCAATTTAAAACAAACATATGCTACAAACATTTAAAATATTAATAAAAAAATATATCTGCGGTCCTGAGTATTTACTTGTCATATGTATGTCATCTGTTAAGCCATGTTAGCGTGTACAACCCCGTTGCTCTAACATGTAATTTTCAAAATGGTTTAATCTGTTGCCTTTATAATCACTTGAATTATTATATGAATAATGTGTTTGAGAAAAATATTTGAAAATAGATACAAAAATTTCTAAAATAAACTGACTATTAAAGAGTTGGGCAGGATAGATTTCAAAAGTTGTTTAAATTAAATAAAGTATTATCTAAAATTGAGTTTAATGTGAGTAGGACCATTTTTAACTGAATGGTCAAGAATTCATTAAACAATTTTGTTAAAAAAACAAAACAAAAAACTACTGCGCCAAGCATAGCACACAGCAACCAAATCTCATAATAAGTGGACCTTTTTATTTGTTTAAAAATTGTTTAAAATAAAGAAATTTTAAAAACAATTTCTGAAGCCTATATTGTTCACCAATATGCTCCATTCATTTACCTAATGTGTTATAGAGGCAATCGTTGTTTACAACACAAATAACAAATCATTACCAAAAATATCATCTTTATAACACCGGAAAAAAAAACATTCCACCAACCCTTCCACCAATCCGTGTATGTATTGTCTGATATGTGCCATTTGGTGATGTAAAGTTAATGTCTTGCGTGTTAGATACAGAGCTGGAGACACAAACTGAAAATATCTATATCAGAATGCTTTTAGGCTACAGAAACAGGATCGGCCACAAAAATCCAACATAGGTCACACTCCAAGAATTAAAAACAAACATTATCACTCTGCCATGTTCTATTTCAACATTTCAGAATCTTGTGCGTGCGTATAATATAAATGTGTCTAGACAGAGCGGTGACTTGAATCTCAGTTCAACAGTGTACATTAAACTGTGTTTCACTTTTCTACTTTCTGATATTTATGTAGCGGCTACAGTTACTTTGCAGGCTAGTATTTCAATTCAACTTTATTAATATTGTGCCAATTTACAACAACAGTCACCTCAAGGCACTTTATATTGTAGGGTAGGGAACCCACAACAGATATTCGACATATATAAGCAGTAATAAGCTTAAAAAACATGCTTCAGGTTAAAATAGTCACCACCATTAAAAAAAGCTCACTTTGACCATCCACAGGAACAAGTTTTTGCATCAGTATCATTTTTCCAGAAATATAACACTGACAGGAACTGCACAACAAGCACTTTCACTTTTTACATTTCAAGTACATTTTTCCATGAATATTTCTGAACAATGTAGGACATTTACTCTGTGGTATAGTAGCCATTTTACTTGCATAAAGGATTCAAATACTACTTCTGTCACAGAGCTAAAGCTATACAATCTCTATATCATCCACTGCCAACTGAAAAACAATCTAAGGCACAATAAAAAAAGGAAAGTATGAGGATGTGAACGCAGCGACGCAAACGCACATCTGCAGCGCTCTCCCAGGCATACATATTGGTTTGTGCGCATTCACAAATACAGACATAAAAGCAAGTTCTTAATTAGAGTCTGGGTTGTTCCCTCTGGGGATTTGTGGGTTTTGCCTCCCGCCTCCCAGTGGGAATTTGACCCAACTCGATCACCCATTTGACTTTTCTTTCATTGAACTGCTTTCATGCTGGATGCAGTGAACACTAATGAGAACTTTCTGCTGAATTCATACATAAATAGTGACAGTGACAAAGTGGGCGTGCACATAGCAGAACAACACACAGTGACACTTGTATACAGAAAGCAGACAGCTGCTTCCTCATTCAGTCTCTCAGTGGACAAGTCATAAAACAAAACCATAAAACAACGTTTTATATTTAGTGGATATAGTAAAGTAATTAAACTACACTATATACAGTCTTTTTATTCCAACAACCCTTACTTGTGTAGTTAGGGGATGATGTAATACCTGTAATATATAATAACTGTAAATGTAATAAATGTAATAACTTAAAGGGCTACCAGCCTGAGTATTAAAGTGATATGTCCATTAACCACAAAAAAGTGAAAGGATGTGCTTTTCTCACGTACCCTTACCACCAGTGGAGATCAGTGAAGGTCTGTTACACGCCCTCCCCTTCACGTCCTGTCTTGTTTTTGTAATGAGAACTATAGCTTATGCTTCCAAAACAAATTGTTGTGCACATTACCACAATGAGGCTCTCTGAGAAAACATAGTGTACAAGAGGCTGTAACAACTAGCTACAATATCTTTTTTTCTGTCCAGCTAAACAATGGTTATCTACATTTAGAGCAGGTGGAGTCTGGTGCAGCATGACCAGACTGATCGTCTCAGACATTGCTCATCAGGGCCCGTCTAGCCAGCGGGTCGCGGCGGTATGACTTTAATGCAGTAAAATAAGGGATGAGAGCTTGCATATTAGCTTGTCCCTACAGGAAATATCAATGCACATTGAATACTTGAAGCATTAAAATGTAATGGAGCTTGGTCATTAGATAACAAATAAAAATGGTTAAATGTTGAACGTTTAAGCTGCTTAACAAAGGCAAACAGACAGTACTTTATTGCTGGTCATGAAAAACAACTTAAAAAATTTGTTGCCAATAGAAGATAGAAGATAAAATATGAAACTTGTTTCAAATCAATCATCCTCATTCCTCCCGCTTTCATATTTGAGGGTAGGGAGTAGCTTAAATATATTTTGGGTAGTTCTGTAATGAAGTTGTTACAGTCTGTGATGGTAGTGACATTGGTGGATTATCCCCTAAACACCTCATGAGGTGGTTTTTGGCTACCACGCAGCAAAAAAAGAGACCAAAATACACCATCAGAAAATTGATCCTTTTTAAAGCAGACACTAATACTGGGTTGGATCCCCTTTTTTGCCTTTAGAGCTGCCTTAACTCTTCATGGCAGATTCAACAAGCTGCTGGAAACATTTCTCTGAGATTTTGCTCCATTTGACCTGATAGTACTACAGTTGCTGTAGATTTGGCAGCTACTCATCCATGATACCAACCTCCTGTTCCCCCACATCCCAAATATATCTATCAGACTGAGATCTGCGAGTGTGGGGGCTATTTGAGTAGGGTGATCTGATTGTCATAAAAGCAATTTGAGATGATCTGAGCTCTGTGACATGGTGAGTTTTCCTGCTCGAAGCAACCATCATGTGCAAACTGTGATAATAACGGAACGGACAAAGACAACAACAATACTCTGGTAGGATGTAGCGTTGAAACATCCTGTTTTTAAAACACTCAAAAATGCCAAGAAAATATCCCCCATACCATTACACCACCAGCAGCAGCAGCATGTTGTTTATGCCAAACTCCGACCCTAGGGTCAGAAATCAGGACTAAGAAATCAAGAGACATTGACAACCTTCTATTGTCCATCTTTGGTGAGCTGGTATGAACTGTAGCCTCAGTTTCCCGTTCACAGAAGTGGAACTCAATGTGGTCTTCTGCTACTGCAGTAAATCTGCTTCAGTGTTCAACATGAACAGGGGACTGTATAGACTAGGTCTTAAATATGCTATTATTTTAAGCCTGGCTTTGTCAGAATTCCTTTGGTTTTGTCAGCTGGTAGCCTAAAAAAGTTCCTCAAAGTGGAAGAGTATCTATTGTAGGCAGGGTTTTCACAAATCCATGACTTGTCTGATTTAATGTTAAATTAACAGCCAGTTTTGAAGTTCCAAGTCAATGTTCAAAATGTGTTACTGTCTCAATTGTTTTGAAAATACAAAATAAATTCTAAGTCCGTATATATTAGAAGGCAGAAGGTAAACAGAACTGTTCTGCAGAAAAATATTTAAACACTTGTGTTTTTTTAATATATAATTGTTAGCTCAACATGTAGGCGGCGCATGTCACCCTTTCTCAATGGTTATTTAAATCTGAGGCAATAAAGTCTTGGCCTTTAACTGTGCTGTGACTTTCTATCTTCACATATAATTACTCACAGATAAGTGAGTGCACATCGGTGACTCTTCCAAGTCTCTAGAACAGCCCTTGGTCAGCAAAATGATTAATACCACGCAAGACAGACAACATGTGATCTGTGGACTCGACTTAGCTTATGTGGCTGCTTAACTCTTCACTTTTTTCTGCTGTGTACAGACACCAAGTTCCCGTGCAGGTCGTCTGCTCAGAACCCTGACCTTGAACCCAGTTTACTTCTAAAACCTTTTCTTTTCTCAGAATCAAAACAAGTATGAACAAAAGCAGAAAACATAAGACAAAAAAACAATAGTTAACAACTCTACCACTGTCTCTTTTATTTCAATTGACTCAAAACTGAAATGTAATAGAAGTTGCATTCAGCTGATCTTCTTACATTTCGCTTTCATTTAACACAAGAACATAAAAAAGTGAGAAGTAATACTACAAGCCCTAGTTTTTTGGGGAAAAAACCATTTTCCTCAAAATTCACACTGTAAAGCTTGTTAAGTATAAATATGTCTATATGCTCATTCTCTATAATCAGTAACCTCATGAAGTTCATTACAGCAATCCAATTTACAGTACTGTGGTCAGAACAAGCAAGCTGGCACTTCATCAATGCACAATTAAGTTGAAGCATGTCCCTTACAAAACCTGGCAAATCACCCGTGTGATCCAATTACAAAAAGAAGAAGAAAGAAAATTCCAGCAGTTTCAGCAAATCCCAGGTCTGGGGGAAAATAACTGCTACTCTAAAATGTGTTTTCTTTGTTTGTTTGTTTGCCAAACACAGGATCACTTTCCATTTTGTCTGGATTTTCAAACACAGTAAGAGAGATACTTCACTAGATGATGTATACTATTTCTATGCTTACCTGAACCATTCCGATAAAAAAAGCATTTTTAATGATTGCAATCTGTGGCTTTTATAGGGTTTTTTACAGTTCCATTATTCAAACTATGAATGCATTTTTGAGAGTTTATGACTGTGTTAGTTCGTCTGTAAATTACACTTTGAACTGAATGAACTCAAATCGAATGGGCTGAACTTCACCTCCAACCAGTCACGACTACCATCCCCTACTGTCCAGCTCAACTCAGCTGCGAATGCCTTTACTCCCAAAGGGCTGCAGGTCAGCAAGCACACAATGGAAATTAGAGTCTGATTTTGGCACCCCACACTGGGCCAAAGCTTCCAAATCAACCCCCCACCCCACTTTGCGCACACCCTCATTACACTTCACCTCCTACACTTTTTTCAGCTCTGGCTGAAAGGCACACGTTGCAGATTAAGAAGAAAAAAAAAAAGAAGTAATAATAAGATGATTGCTTTCTGCATGTAGGAAGCACATCTTATCTCAAGGAATCATAAATGAGGGCTGTATTTCCAACCTTTGGAATTCACAGTTTTGCCCATCAAGTAACTTTTGGTTAGGAACTGTCTGAGTAAGCGAGAGGCGGCACGTGTGCAGCACGTGGCAACAAGGAGAGAAAAAAGCTTCCTTTTTTGGCTTTGCTGTGGATACCAATTCGTGAAAAACAAAGCACTTTAAGGAGGATTTCGACTATGTAATCCAAACCAGCCTGGTCTACAATAAATCACACTTTTTCCTCTCAACTGTTGCAATTAAATCTAAAATATTTATCTGTGTTGATTTCATGAAAACCAACATTTTCAATAAGCACTCAACACTGTTTCTCAAAGGGAAAAGCTCTTTTTTCCCCTTCCCAGCCAGAGTTAGATGTGAAACTTAATCTACCTGCAAGTAATTATGAAGCTGCCATCAAAAGTCAATGAGCTTAGCTTAATATAGCATAAAGGCTGGAATGTGGGGGCAGGGGAAGCTAACCTGTCTGTACACCTCTGAAGCTCAATAATTAGCAAAGGAGCTCTTGTTTAATTGGTACAGAAAGCTAGGATTAAAAACAGCAGCCTGTGCTGTGGTTTTATAGGAGAGATGTTCTAGACTATTTCCTGGAGTGCTTCTGCGAGACAGAGGAAAACCAGGGGATACTTCATGAATAGGTGTGCCTTTCTTACCAATTTGAATATTTGTGCTACATAATGCTAATCAGGTAGCATCGTTAGCCTAAAACAGATTCAAGATTTGAGTTAGGGTCAACCTTCTCATCTAACATCATTTAACTCTCAAGCGCAGAAACCCACTTAACAAAAATATGAAGAATTTATTTTATATCTACCGAATATAAAATATTCTATCCAATAAGACTCTTAGCTTTACTCTGATGTAAACTGTTGCCCAGCATCCCATTGGAGGTTAAGCTGAAAGAGTAATCTCTTTGCTGCCTGTGACTTTCAGGGTGCCATCGCGCAGACTACGGCTTTATAAGGCAAAGACAGCTCCAGACCGCTCTCAAGTGGTTGGGCATGCTGGGAGATAACAATGCTCCCAACAAGCTTATCAATGCACTGCAACAAGATTGAGTCATACGTTTTATCTCCTCCAGCCTCTGAAGACAGCAGCGCTGCACTCACGCGTTGGGTTCAACTTGCTTTAATAGACTGAACTAGACTGTACACCTGAAGGCACAAAGTCTGTGATTAGCACTGATTAACACTTTGCTATCGAAACTGTAAATAGACTGGTACTTATGTAGTGCTTTTCTACTCAATTGAGCACTTAAAAGTCGTTTTTACTACAGGGTTCATTCACCCAGTAACACATACATTCAGACAAGAGCTTTTATCCAACATTTCTCTCTCTCTCTCACACACATGCACTCTGATGGATTCTGAGGGAGGAACACAGATCTTGCTCAATGATATTTCAATGTGCAGACTGAAGAAGCCATGGACTGACTTTTCAAATAGCTGACGATCTGGGCGACAGCAACCCCTTGATCATTTTAAATATATACATATAACATGTAAACTCACAATTTTTGTATTAGAATTCAATCTTATATGTTTTAAAATTGTGGCTCACTATTCAAAAGCACCCAAGTTTCACTAGAACTGCAAAAATAGATTGATTTGAAACACTCAGTTTGGTATTCAAAAGCATATATTGCTTTCCACAAAGACAATGTAATATGAGCTTTTAAAATCCAGCATGTGCACCATGGGAAAGTTGTGGCTTTAATGTAATAACTCTCCTGGTTTAACCATTTCATTCCAATTAAAGTGCACAGACAATACTCCAACCTTTGCCTTACTTATCTATGAATTGTTATAACAACAAGGGTTTGCTGACTGTTCCTTTTAACCTTTAACCTCTTCTGAGTCACACACCTAGCCCTTCCACGGGTTTTCATACAGCAGCACAATGAGTCACAGCAACAAAGAGCAGCAGGTAAAATAATGTATTCTCCTGCAGTCCAAACCTAGTGCTATTGATCATGTACTAAACTGACAGCAGCATTGATGTAAATTCCTAAGATGAATAGGCAGAGATAGGATTTATCAGCTGCAACATTACATCAAAACAACAGTAGGAAATCTGTCTTTGTTTAGCTCTTAAAGCCTTAGATGTGTGACATGAATGATTCTTTTTAAGCCACGATGAAGAGATTTTATCTGGTTTTGCCTGTATATATAGTGTAGAGGCAGCTAACAAAGTAAAAAAACAAATTAAAATTTAATACAACTTACAGAAAATCCTCCGATTCGCAAAAGGCTATACATGCAACATGGGGAACTCTAAAGGACTACTCCATTATAACATCCCCCCATCCTCAGACTTAATATCTCATGAACTATGCATGTGAGAAAAAAATATACAGCTTTGGAGTTTTTGTCAGAATTTGGAATTTCCCAGCTGCTTGCCTGTAATTACAACCTTCCCATGTTCCACTGGTCCAACTTGGAAAAAAAATCAACAAGGAACATGGACACCCAACACATTTAAATAGCCTTTTCCATGTTCCAGCTGTGTCACATAAATCACAGCAGCTAAGACAATGTTTTACTGGCTAATCTGTAAGTGCAGCTTGCCATTTTCAATTTACAGTGTACCTTTTCCAGAAAGAGCTGGAGGAAGAGCATGCTGGAAAACTCTTGTTTGGAGTTAATGCCTTTCCTTAAGTGGAATTCATCCTTTAAACAGGTCCTGGAAAACTTTCCTCTCCTAATAGTTTTATTAGCTTTGGCATGATTATGCACATTTTTTTTGCCAAAGTTAGAAAAGATCAGCCGTTTCAAAAGGTGGACATGTCTGGATTTTTCTATATGGTGATCTTCTCAAAGTAGTGTTCAACACAAACTTACAAATTCCCGGTGAAGAAGCAAATTAGCAGAGATTTTGTGGATTAAACTTTTCATAAATAATACTTATTTTACCTGCTTTGAATATTTAAACTGGCTGTATTATTATCATCAGAGCAATGTATGAAATAAAAACAATGCAGCAGTGAGAGGGATGCTTTTAGCAAATGATTGAAAGAGTTTTTATCACCCAAAGCTCACTGAGGCTTTATTTGCCTTTGCAGAATGCAAACTGTTTACTTATCCTGACAGGAATGTTAGCGTTAAAGTAGCTTTGCTTGGGCACCATCTGCAGCTGGATATAGAGACAGCCATTTCATCCAACAGTTGGTAGAGACCAAAACAGTGCTGAAAGAAGTCGAACAGGTCTTAGTTTTAGTTAGCAGGGTTTAAAAAAAAAACTATCAAAAAAAACCCCCCCAACCATTCTTTGTGGTCCAAGTTGTCCTTAACGACAACTCTAACACATCAGTGAAAGACACAAAATTACATAACACTACTTCCTCTTGTATGACATAGAGTGAGAACATTTTGGTCAGTCCAAGGCAGCTCATGGGGGACAAGAAATGTTAAGCCTCAGCAAAATGTTACCAACATTCTGCAGAAACATCAAAGACTGCACACACAAGCAAATGAACAAGACAAGTCCCACGGACTTTGGCAACTGTTATCTCCTCAGTCCTGTACATTCAACCTCATCATTCGACCTCATAAAACTGGTGAAATTACTCAAGCGCAAATGGTCAGATGGCACTATAAAATGAACTGTCCCATATTAAAATATATACATATCTAAAAGATTAAATATCAAATAAAATTTCATTGCAGCCATATGGACCTCCCTATTAACAATGCCATGAGATGAATGTTCACTTCAGTGTACATGAAAGAGAATATTATAACAGAAACGTCTTCCTTCTTTGATTCATTCACATCTCTATTTCAAAGAGAGGAAACACATGCTGTGACAACTTCCCCTTTCCGAATAGCCTGTCTGTGCCCAGCAAACATTTAATCAGGTGTGTGTGTGTCTGTGAGTGTGCGTGTCAGAGAAAACAAGTAGTGCTTCCTCAGCAGTTATGAGAAGAAACGAGTTAAGAAATAGCCCGAGAAAAATGCTGATGAGGAGATTATAGACACATTCAGCAAATTGTAAAAGACTTGAGTCAAAAACGTCACACGGAACTTAGATTTATCGAGGGCTTTGCATTTGTATCGGGAAGAAATGGATCCGACCTGTTTTCACTTTTAAACAGCTGTTACACGAAGTTTCTCAACGCTCCGTCACGTTAGATTTTCAAAATAAAGCGAGGTAAAGTATTGATCGCGTCTGTTTGGCCCTTTACTCTGGAGTATTAAGTGTGAAGAGGCTGCCGTTTGAAATTTATTCTGTTCTAACTCCAAATTATTCCCTGTTCTTGTCTTTTTGTGTGTTTCACACTGTTGCCCATAAACACTTGTACTCACCGTTTGAAATGTAACAGATCGCCGGGAAAGCAGCAGGTCAAGTTGTAGTGGAAAGCCCGGTGATTGCAACGGAAAAAAGACATGAAAAATGAAACAGAACATTACTAAGATATGTCACACGACGAGAATAACTCTTTAAAAATATTAAAAACCACATATAACATCCTAATGCTGCCCTAATTACAAAAAAAAACCCCGATTTAAGTTTGCTCATGCTCATATAGTGACAGCCTGTTTTTCGACACACAAACTAAACAGTGTAAACACAAGCGAGCACTTTACCTGAGTGTTCAGCGAGGGGACACAAACTCCCCAAACGCCAGCTGTTGGTCAGGGAGCGCTACGAAGACCAGGAATCCCCTGCGTGGGTCTCGTCCGGGTGAAAGGACACACACCTGTGAGCGCCAGATTTGGCAAACCTTCCCAGAGACGGAGCGAGCTGACCCCGCCCCCTCCTGCCTCTAAAAAAAAAAATCGGCCCCGTGGTGCTCTTAAACGGGCACGCCCACGACTCAACCAGCATAGAGCCAGTGCCACCTACTGGTCGCTTCTATTTTTGTACTTCTTCATCTTTTTTCAAATATCACATGACCACTAGATGGCCACGTTGGGCTGAGCTGCGCTCGCTACTCTCGTGAATAGCCTGCAAACTTCAAAGTGGACTTTTTGTCTGATCCTGTAGGAACTGTTAACAATATGTAGGACTTGGAAGATGAGTGCTGTGCAACAGTCTTGAAGTACCCCTTATTTCTTTTGATTTAACTATGAAAATAAGAATAGTCACGGGAATTTATTGAAACGGATGCAAGCATACACAGAAATGTGTATAAGGCAAAAACAGAGTCTGTGTACTTCCAATGAGCTTGAAAGTCAACATTTTGCTATAGCTACCTTTACTCTTCAACACAGCCTGAACTCTGAACTGTCTGTTTCTTTAAGTATACTTAAGGAATTGTTCTCCAGGCTTCTTGAAGGACTGTTGGTTAACATTTGATCCCACAATGCTTCAGTAATGTTGAGGTTGTGCTAATCATACAAGTTGTACCTTTATAGAAAAATCTGTTTGAGTAAATGGAGAAACAGTAATAAATGCACCTGCATGCATACAAGGGATTGTTAAATGATTAGCATCTATCTGCCAGATCTCAGTTGAACATGATTTTCAAGAGATTTTTTTTGACAATACAGTAGGAGAGATCGTGCGGAAATGACACAGGAAACTATCTGACCTAGACTTGAGCTCAGGCCCCTATACAGCAGCCTTTGACCTCCGGGTCACCTGCTCAACCAGGTGAGTTATTGGGCACTGACAGTTATGACAGTCTTCAGTATTATCAATAAACGCCCAGTTTATTTTTCCCCGTTTAATTTGTCACCCATTTGAGCAGATACTCAGCTGTTAACTTCCCTTTGTAATAGTGAAGACAATTATTAAGAAGACTGTTGTAAAGGTCACTTATAGGTCACTGGTCTCAGTTCAGCTGGCAGAAATAACAAAACATCAATACCACTGCAGTGTTTCCCAGTAATGAGAAGTACGGCTAAAGTCCAGGAAAAAAAAAATCCATGCAGTCTCCACGTTTGCCACACAATCAATCATAGTCCGACTTCCAGTTTTTTAATCCTTTTAATTTTTCTTAATGCAAGTGAATCTATTTGGAGCAAACAAGCCATTTTGCATTTGTGGCATTTAATCTAATATCACACAAAGACATCTATTAGACCCAATGGAGGTGTTACAGTCAAATTTATTAAACCATGAATGCTTCATATAAACAAGTGTGTGCACATAGGGAAGACCTTGTCCTCAAGGTCCCGATCCTAAGCCAGACATCTACCTGAGATTCAGTTCACCTATTCACGTGGTATTCACATAACAATGCAGAGAAGCAAATCTAGACTATTTAAATATCTGTGGCATATGTTAATGCTACAGTACGACATGTTGGACAGTAGTTCAGAGTGAAAGTTTTGGCAATTCTACAAGCTACAATGTTTGCCTTACTCTTATACAAAAGAAAAAAAAAACTCATCTGATCAAATTTTCTTTTCTTTTTTTTTTCTTTTTTTTTACAAACCATTTCTAAATCTCCTTACAAGTCTTTAGTATTGCTCTTGCTACATTGAAAAAATAGAAAAATTACATCTGAATTTTGAACTGTTGGTCTGGTGTATTTATAAAGAGTCTTGCTCTTGAGTATTCATGGCTATGTTTCAATAGTCCTTAGTTGCTCACGCTCCGTGTTTCCTTTCCTCTCTAATGGCCAGCTTCACCCATTAGCAATCACATAAGAGGGTGCGAAGCAAATAACAAGACATCAAAGAGTTTTAAGAGGCCTAGGATTCTCCAGAGGTGCTCGGTGTCGCCAAATTGTCCTGTCCCTGAGCTTTTTCCTCCGCCGCTGCTGCGTCCATTGCTACTTCCTGTTTAGGGGCCACCAAAGAAGTGTCTGTGTCGGGGGCTTCAAAGGATTCGCCCCCCAGGTCATTTAGTTTTATGTAGCCCTTGCTGTTGGAGTGCTCCAGACGGGGGTAGCTGAACCGCCTGGCTCTGTCACCTTGACGACATCCAGACACAGACAGGCTGCAGCGGCGTGCTGGCCTGGGCTGATCCGTGAGAGAGTTGAGCGACAGCCGTGACCCCATCGCCCTGGCAACAGGAGATGGCGGAAACAGCTGAGGCCTCTGCGGTTGAGGCTGAGCCTGCGGCACCCCCTGTTGGATACCTGTGTCGGTGTCCTCGTGGCTCCGGTGAGGAGGAGGAGAGTCCATGATCGAAGCCTCCTTCTGCTTACCGTACATCACGTCTCTCTGGCTGCTGCTGCTGCTGGCCTGTCCCTCCTCACTTATGTTTTCAGCAGCAGCTTCTATAACAACCTCCTCCTTTGAGCATCCCTCTGCCTCTGCTTTCTCCCCCACCTCACAGTTGTTCAGTTTGATTACTGGCAGGGTAAAAGCGTTCACAGAAGAGGTGACGATGGAAGTGGTTTCCCACTGTCGGGGCTGAGGTGCCTGCTCACTGCTATTGCTGTAGTCTTTATAGATGCTGTAGACAGTCTCTGTGAAGGTCTGCACATCTTTGGACAAGCTACGAGGCCTGCTGACCAATGAAGAGCGTCTGAATACCTCCTCGCCATCTACCTCACCTTTGAAAGTGATTCCAGTGGAGGGCCAGGAACTGCGAGTAAGCATCCCACTTGTTGGGAATGAACCCGACGGCCCTTCTGCACTCTTTGACTGGGTGTAATTCACCATGCCGTTCAGAGGTGAGTACTCCTTTGATCGTATGCTGTGCAGATCTATCACTGTGGAGTAGATATCCCTCAGGTTTATGATTTTAGTTTTCTTGTCTCGGTTTTCATGGAGGACGGCGTTAGCACAAATGAAGAGAAAGATACCAATTCCCATCACAAGTGGTCCGAAGACTTTCAGGTTGTCTGAATACAAATAATTATCCAGGAAGTCACAGAAAAAGCCACAGTGACGGGACGGGCTGGAAACACTGGTGTTAGAATGACTCTGGTTGAACAGATTTGATTGGCCAGAGGAAGGCTCACCACGGGTCAGGTTGGAGGAAATCTGAGGACTTTTGGAATAGCTCATCCTGCTGGTGTGGAATCCCCCGGTTCTGCGGCGCTCCTGGTATTCCTGCTGGTTCTGGCTGGGCCAGTAGCCCAGTACAGCCATGGAAATCCCAACCATAAGAACTATAATTCCAACAGCGGCCACCAAACCAGCTGGGGAGCAGAGATTGAGTTTGCCCTTCACCACCACCACATCGTTCTTCTTCTTTTTCTTGGATTTCCGCTTCCGTTTGTTCTCTGCTCGGTTTTTGGATCGGAGCGAATCCTGGCGCCTGTTCATGCGCAGCAGGCCACCCGTGGCTATCATGGTGGCGACTACACCACAGGCTTGTCACTCAGTCTGTGAGAACACAAAATAAAAGAGAGAGAAGATAAGCCTGAGGAGGGAGCAGAGAGGATGTTTACTGCATACTGCAATACACAAGTCAGATCTCCATAAACTCAAATGATAAGAGTCTTAGCATTTATCTAGTTTCACTCTAAAAAAAATAAAAATGCTAACATGTGAAGGTTAGTTTAGAAGAAAGGTGTAAAGCATGGGGAGAAATTAATTCTTTGGTGAGCTTTAGAGAACCTGGCAGGGGGATTTCATTACTACTGGATACAATGAAGTTGCCTGTTTCAAATCTTTTGCTCAAGCTGTGTATCTGCTGTGCAGACATGATTTTTTTTTCATCAAATTCTGGTCAAGAATTTCTTTAAGGTGTAAAAAAATATCAGAGGAGGAATACTAGTAAGATATTAGCAACAAAATTGGTCCAAGGAGGACCTAAAGGAGGCCCATGGCTAATTTTCGTGGTCTGCCAGTGATTTAATCCAGCCCTGAATCTTAGATTACGCAACAGGTTTATTTAGCCTGCTTCTTTGCACTAATCCGACTAAAGGCAGAGGCAAATATTAGTCATCAGAAGGAGTCTAAATAAAAGATAGTATACATCTGCTGCTGCTGGATCTACAAATCTGAAGACGTAAGCAAAAGACAGACAAAAACCCAAGTTGACAGCGTAGAACAAGAAGTGCTTGTTATCTATATTCAGCTGTGCCGGTGCGATATCAGCCTATGAAAATGTAATGTGTCCAGACAGGAGGCCAGCAGGCATGTTCTCTCCACCTCACTCTGTTTTTCTTGCTCTCCTTCTCTTTCTCTGCCTCTCATTTCTTCCACCAATCTCTCCCATAAAACACTCTCCCTTCCTGCTTTCCACCCAAATCCATTTCATCATCAACCAGTGCAGCTGTGCTTCAACATGACTGCATCCACACACGCACGCCACATCACAAAGGCAAATATGAGCTATTAGCCATGTGTTTACACAGCAACACAGCCATGCAGGATGTTTAAATTTGTTTTGGGGTTTTTACGATTATGCAACGCGGACCAGCCAGTGCTGACTGATCGTATAAGCTCTGGTTCAAAGGGCAACGAAGCCACCAACACTTATCATGATTACAGACATCTGCTGATGCGCTCCAACCACATGTGGTGAATAACAATCAGAGGATAAGGATGATTAATTAGACAGATTCTAGCCCCTGTCTGATTGTGTCTATAGCTAGATATTTAATTTTATAAATCACGCCTGACTGTGTACGACTTAGACCTTGGGTTCATGAATAACTTATTCATGACACTCCTTCCATTTAATAAGACGTTTTCAAAAGCTGTCGTGGGACAAAATAATAATCACGAAGGCCTTTGAAATCCCTTTATAATTCAAGTTATTACATGCTGTTCCAACGAAAGTAGAGCATGGACCTCTGCACCTGAGCTTCAGCAAACATCACACAGGTACTCAGCTGCTGTTTATAGCGACTTTCAGTGTATATCACATCCAATAACCACTCAAATACGTCCTGGGCGAGAGTAACTCAACCTGCACTAAAACCGATAAGGCGTAGGCGGTACTCTCTCTATGTTTGGGGAGAGAAGGCCAGCGGTAACGTGGACCAAAAGTGGGTGTGGACAAGTCGGATTTTGTCTCTGTCTGCGGTGCTGAAGAGGAAGCTGCCAACCCGTCGGTTCGCCCCCGCCCCCCCAAAAAAGACACCCCCCCCCCCCCCCCCCCCCCCCCCCCCCCCCCCCACCCCAGTTCGTCTGGCAAAACGGAGACCGGGGTGGTCTTAACGCTCAGTCCGTCTGAGCTGCGGGGGCGCATTTTTCGCGCAATGTTGCGTGAGTAATCGGCTGTTGACATTAGGGCGCATCTGTTTCCCTTCTGTTGTAAAAAAAAATCCCGTGAAGCAAACACGAGCTGCCGTGGAGCTGGGGGTGCCGTGAAAATGCCCAGAACCACGACGCACGCTTCTCGCTCCAACACAAAGCCAAATACGGTATTGGAGGAGGAGGGGGTCTCACAAGGTGCAGACAGATGACAAACATCCATATTTCTTCCACGGCCCTGACGAAGCTCGTGGTTTCATAACTGAAACTACAACTCAGAGTTGTGTCGTAAAAAAAAAAAATTATAGCAAGCAATGTCTTCGGCTCTCTCTGCTTTGCCTTCCCAACTTATGCGAAATCGGTATCTATTGGCAACATCACGACCATAAAAAAGTTCAGCGGCATGAGCCGATCCGCATTTGAAATGGTGCTCTATTACACATTTTCATCTGTCGTGCATTTGAAAGAGGAGGCGTGCTATCAGCAAGACCTATATATATATATATATATATATATATATATATATATATATATATATATATATATATATATATATATATAAAGCAGCATCACAAATGAAAGTAAACGGACTCGAGTGCCCAGTGCTCCGAGTCTAACGCCTTCCCGACATCAAAAACTCTTGTCGACTTATTCGATTTTCACAAATACTACCAACCTAAACGAGGCGGTCGCAGAATTAAACCACTTCACAAACCTCGTTCTACCTCGACAATCACACCCGCTTCTTGAGCACGAAAAATAGCCCGCCTGATAAAAACAACAGATTAAATAAAATCGTAAATCAGCGCGTCTCTCACCAGAAATTGTAGCTTGGCAATCAAACATCTTCAAAGGCGCACTCCTCGTTCAGCTGTGCATGTCGTGGTGCGCCACTTTGGTGCCAAGGCTGGAAGAGTGGTACCCAGTTGAACGCAGATTCACAATAGACCGGCAGGGGCGGGCCAACCGCATTTCCATTGGTGGTGATTATTGAGCAACGAGAAAGGGGAGAGCTGTTATCATACTGCAAACACCTCCAGATTTTTCAGAATTTTTTTTTACCTCTATAGAAAGACAAAGATTCTGCACCACGAGACTTTCCTTGATTTATTTATTTGCACTGTTGTTTGGGGAGTTTGATGACAATTGCAACTTGTCACCCAGGCTTTTCATTTGCATGTGGCTAAACAAGCAGAAATACCATGCATGAGTGAATTACTATACTATGGGTTTAAAACTGCACACAGTGGAGTTGAGGTCAGAGAAGTCCACATTTAAATACACCAAATGCATCATCTATCATTTGGTTTTCTAGCCTTACCTTCCCCCCAGTTGGGTTACATTGCTATAATTGCTTATATGCTATGTCTTTGTGTTTAACAAAATTAAATATGACAGAGTCCAGATGTGTTTTAGTGATGTGAGACTGGAGACAGAGGCAGCAGCTCTACACTGGCCAGAGGAAGCACACATAACAAAGCTCAGCTCTGATGCTCCAGAGAGTTGGCTGCAAATTTATGACCCAGAAATGTGTTTTGTTTATGGCATAAATTAGAGGAAAGGAACAGAGAAAAAACTCCAGCGTGCATGCCGCAGTCAGAGTCGGAATATACAGAGACATGGTAAATAATCCGACGGGGTTTTAAAGAGCTGTCTTTAATCCCCAGTGTTGACTGGTGCACTGGAGGTCTGGAACAGATTTCTGTATAGCTCTAAGCTTGTGCGGTATAGTAAGACACAGTGACACAACAGACGTTTCAGTGTTTCTGACAGAGACTTAAAATCCTGCTACTGCAAACAAACATTCCAAAATATGATGTTCCATGAAAAGAAGTCAACAGATAGTGATGCCAAAGCATCAGCACAGATTGTGTCTTAACATGATTTATTGAATATTTGATTGAATATAAGTTGTGTGTCTGTTATTTTTAAGGGCAAGTGAAAGCATCACTTGTCTTGATGTAGTTACACTTTTAATTCAGTCACTTTAAGCAGCTTTTGAAAGCAGCTTGGTGCAAAAAAAAAAGGAAATACTTACCTCCTGCATCTCTTAATCTTTGATGTTCTAAATATACATCTGGAAATATAATTTTTAAAGATAGCAACAGATGCAATCCAAAGCACTGCAGTCAACACACTTACTCACATCATTATCTGCACATCAATTCTCCAGTACGATCTCATTTTCAAGAGATTACACCCCCCTTCAACAACACTTCATTCCAATCAGTAATCAGCCTGAGATCACACTCTCAGATTCACAAGTTTAGCCTGACACTTTTCTCTATTTTTTGATTGCACTGTATTTCAAAGGTTTTTTTTTCTCTTCTTGCTGTTTATCAGTACAGGCGAGATAGGAAATGCAGGGAATTCAAATAAAGTTTGGGCTCACTCTGCTGTCTCAAATAGAGGATGGGATGGGATCCACTATCAGCGCCTTCAATCTATGTGTTCCACGCCAAAGATGTGTTTCACTGTAACACAAGGAAAAAGAGCAGACTGCAGACTTTTGTAGAAACTGCTACTTAAAAAAAATCTGCAGACTTCCCAACTTTCCCTAATGACTATGCCCTTGCATACTTAATCATTTATTATCAAGACTTCCCCAGGTAATTAAATTCACCTACAGCACGGTGATAAATTACAGCTGGTTTTCACTACATATGGAAAGAAACGAAGGAATATGAAAAAGTAAAAAGTAAAAAGATGGGACGGAAAGCGCGATATAGAGCTTTCGCTATGTTTTAGTCTTCTAATACTGGGTCTTCCATCTTTGGGAGGGACACCAGCAGTAATTCAATAATTCAATTTATTCCTCAGTGATCATATCATGTCTGTCACAGTTATTTAAAACACCAGCCTCCCGTCCTGCTCGCTATGAATGATGTGCCCTGCATATACAGTTCTATTCAAGCCCTAACAAATCTGCTTCTATAGCACATTCTGATCCTTATCCAAAAAAAAAAAACCCCACATCATCTCTCACATATCGAAGTATCTCCACAGAGCGGCTCTCATATACTGTAGTGTCAAAAATAGCTCCAGCGCTTCTGCAACTGAAACATAACCAGCTTTGTTACTGTATCTGCACAGCCACAGCACAGAAGAAGACATTCACTTTGTCCTTTGGCTCCATTTCCTCATCCAAGATTCTTTTTGAGTGTAATATGCCGGTTAACAGCTAAAAGATCCAGCTGAAGCAGTTTCAGGAGCTGCGGGGCATTCATTTCATTTCTTTCTTAGCTTGGTCTCATGAGTTAATTGGGAATGTAGGAACTTGGAATGTGGGGGCAGCGAGAGATCAACTGCCCCCAGGAAATGCTGCCACAATTACACCTGAAGTTAGGAGTCAGTTTAAAATTTCAGGTCATGCCGCATTCCTAGGCCTTAGAGGTGATGACCAAGAGTGATGATGGTTCGTCAGTTAAGCTGATTTTCTTCTGATCTGAGCTCTCAGTGATTAAAGGATAAAGGATTTTTTCTTCAAATCAAATCCAATCAAAACAAAAGGCAACAATGTTTAGGGCTCACATCCCTAGCCGGTGCCCACTGGTCTGTACAAAAATATATTCACAATAAGAATACGAATTATATTTTTTAATTCTTTGAAAAATAATCTCCTTAAACCGTTGGGCACTGAGCTTTAGAAAACATTACTCATACTAAAATTAAGGGACCTATTTTCAGCTGCAGGTGAATACACAATTGACTCTCTAAAAATAGCTACAAAAGCAGAGGGGTGAGTGGTGGACACAAAACAAATTACATTGCCCATGTTCATTATAACAAACAAACCCCCAGCAACAATGTGCTTCATAGATGTTTTCAACTAGTTTAGCTACATTCGTGGAGCTCTAAGTTATTAGAATATCGCCACATAGGCAATAGTTGTTAGCAGCATCTATATGTTTTGTGGGTTTTGCCATTTTTTGTTATTCCCAAGAAAATATGAAATATCCTCAGACTTATCGTTTGACTAGATTATCTGTTAGAACTCAATGAATCCACCAAGCTCTCCAATTGCTGCAGGCATATAAACAGGGTCAAAAAGCTGAATTTCTACTCTTTACCAAAACCCATTGTAATGAAAGCTTAACTCCAGACACATCAATCTCTTGGCCCATAGAGCCACTATGTTCATTATCTTCCACAACATGGGAATGGTGGGCCTCCTCATAAATCACACAAAAGTTTCCCAGAGTAACCATCTTCGGCACCACTACTCAGGTGCTGTAGGGAGAAGACCTCCATTTGATGAATGACCATTTGGGTCCATTTGCAGATTGTGGTTGTGGCTAATGAGATGCATGACAGCGCTACGACTGATACAGGTCATGGAGACATATGGGCATTTTGGGTCCGTCCATTTCTATGTTCAGCAGCCATGCGTCACTGACATCATGCAGCACGCTGGAAATGGAGCAAGACGCCCAGTCATCGCAGGAAGAGAGACCACTACTTGATGAGGAAGTATCAGGAGAGGGTGTGAATAGAGAGCAGCAGGTGAATGCTTGCTCCCAGCAGGTAGCTGGTTCCCACTGGTGGCCCTGTTTTATTTCCACATAGTGTAAATGGCTGATTAATAGGCGAGCAAGGACCCAGGACTCGGATAGAGGCCAATATTAGCTCACATATCATCAGCTTGTAACACTAATGGGAATTCATGGGTAAAATATGGACCCAGTGTTTTTTGCAAGATAAAACAGACCCAGATACAAATCTCAGACAACTTTTAAGTTTGAACTGAGTTGTACCAAAGTTTTTCAAAAAGTAAATGCATATATTGAGCCCTAGTTTATGCACAACTTTCTCTGAATATGATTATCAGTTGGGCAACAAAACAGAATTGTGCCGAGTATGCATTACCTAAAGAAAAGGCAGTAATTGCAATCCTGAACATCAAAAAGCTGTGCAATTCCTAAACTGCAGGATCATGAACCCTGTAGGCTGAACAACTACAAAAGAAGCTGTTTTTCCATGCAGTGTTTGCCTTCATGGCCACATTTTGCAGGGGAGCAAGGCTGTTGCGCAATCTGGACTAATTCTCGGGGCTTGTAAGATGCGAGCTTCATAAGATCACTGAGGAAGCCTTCTTTGATCTCCCATCCTAGATAATATAGGTCATCTCTTCAGGGAGCAACAACAAAAACCAAAATGAGGCGGAAAACACCATTCAACCCACTGTGGAGCACGAAGCAAGCAGCGCCTCAAATGAGGACCACAACATCGCCCGGCAGACCTATTTTTAGGGTCTTGATCTTTGGCATTTTTAACACAACAGTCCATCAGCCTGTGTGCTGACGAGAGAAAGAGGAATTTCTGAAATGTGAAATATTGCATCTGTCATTTTCTATTCTGCTGCCTGTATGTGGAGCCTGTTCAGACTGGGTATCCATGGCAACCGTTTCATAATGCCTCGCAAAACACCTTAGAAGAGGTTCCTTTTTATCTAGGCTGGAGGGCTGGGACAGAGGCAACAGAGAATCAAATGAGAGGGCAAAAGTGATAGCTGACAGGCTGTACACAGCATATTCTTCAGCTGACATTTTTAGAAGTCGCCCCCTCAAAATGGGATGGGGAGATAATGAAAAGAGCTCACCCAGAGAAACCAGAGAAAAAATAGGATGACATAAGAACATTTGATATTTATTGCACTGCACAACTGTCAAAGCAACCCTCTTTCGCTTGCAGATTTAGAGCTTAGACTTCTGCAGTTTGTGCTACATGCATAGAAAGACAACCATCAGTTCATGTGATTCAGTGAGACATGCTGGCACTGACACTCACTGTATAGGAGCATGTTCTCTGGGTCCTGGAGGACGAGTCCAGTCATGTGGAATGCAGCAGGCGTGAGCTTGATGGGAGGGCAGTATACAGCCAGCTGGGTCTTCTGCAGGGGTGAGGCAGAACCCATGCCAGGAACTGACAGGACCAATCAGTGAAGGGCTCAGGCCTCATCCATGCATGCTAATCAGCCCGTCAGAGGAGCCTGGGTCGAGGGCATTTGCAGGGGTTCATTGCTATGGATACAGAAGCAGTCACACGATATTACCTGAGCAGGTAAACCAAGTGGAAGGAGTCTTGGCGTTGGCCGCACAGGGCTACGTGACCTTCCGTTACGTCATGCATTCTCAAATGAGTCAAAAGCTGCAGAATGAGAAAGCAAAAGTACCGATATGACTGCAAACACTGCTTGATTTATGGAAGAATTCAAAACAAAAAAAGTTGAGGAGGAAACTAGAGCGCTATGTTGGAAAACAGACACATGTACACACACATACACACAAACTCCCCAAAAAACAAGAACACAGTCTTAAAAACATGTAGGCTATGGCAAAAGAAGCCTTTCATCATTTTAGCACAATCCTATAAATGGGTTTTAGGCTAATGTGGCCAGTTTGTCTTTTTCACAGCTCCCCTCCTATTTCTATTTTCTGTTGTGTAACACATATAGTGTTACCTCAACTTTGTGGCACAGAAAGTTTGGAGACTAGGTGCCGCGATGGGAGACCAACAAGCCAATTGTTCCCCAAAGTGTTTTTCTTCTTTGGATAAGCTCTTTAATCATTTCAAAAGACTCTAGTGAGTCACCAGATTGAGTGACACAAACAGCAGTGGATGATAGATAGATATGACTGCTGGGATAAAGGACTCCATTATATTAGTTTGACTTTGGAGAGTCGAATATGCTGTAAATTTGACAACACGGATTGTTTAGAAACACAATTTCCTTGTCGATCCTACAGTGCATATATTTAGCACATTAATCACTTATCTCCATCACAACATTCCCAGTTGTGTAGCAACAGCCGGAAAATGTATTTCCAATCAAAAGGGTTTCATCTCAGTGGCTGACCTAACACAACCACTTTTGACTGCTTTTATCCAGAGAATCTTTGAGGTCATTCATCTTTTCATATGCTAATATTTTAATCAACATTTCCCAATGAATTAAGCCTTTGCAGGCCTCAGGCTCATTTGTGTTATCGGGCAAATTAACCTCTACTGCTGGAAGGACAGTTGAAATCCCAACTGTCCGAGCGTACTCAGAGGACGGCAATTTTCCTTCTGCCAACAAAGTGAGTGAATGGAGTTACTATTGTATATCATTGTGTGTGCATCTGGATGGATAATCAGTTTCAGCCACAACTGCAAAATAGTCTAACCTGTTTGACCTTCATTTTTCATCGCGACTTTAAATGGACAATATGACAAAGCGAAGGGATCATAGATTCAGACCTCTCTTTAACACACAAGCATGTAACAGAGACAGAATAAATACTGATTACTGGCTGTGAGGCTCAGAGAAGCACAGCCAGTACTGTCATTATTCTTCGTTATTAAAAGCTGACATTAGAAGGATAATAATGGAGAAACGCTCAAAGCAAAGCAGGAAAGTTTTGAGGAAGATGTAATAAGGCTGCACTCATGTAGAACATTTCATTTTGAGTGGAGAAACAAAGTGCTTCACAGAAAACCAAAGAGCATCACAGGAATCTTTCCATCTGCTTCTGAACGATGTTAAACCCACATTAATTGATTTTTTTTGACCACTTGGGACAGCCCATCAACAGCTGTCAACACAATGCACACATATTGTCCAACACGTATCTGGCTTCTGAACGATCTAACCAGAAGGTCTGTAGTTTCAACTTTGGAACTATAGATGTTGATGTGTCCTTGGGCAAGATGTGGAAACTGCACTAATGTATCATTAGTTCTTTATGAATGGGAGGGTGTGTGGCTTGAAGTGTAAAGTGCTTTCAGTGATAACATCAAAAAAAAAAAAAAAAAAAGCACAGTGAAAAGTTTAACAGCCAGCAGATATCCATTACCATTAGCTTCTGTTTGGGATTGTGCTTTCCGGCTAAATGATAACAGTAAATCCAATATTCACTTTCCTACCAGCTGTTATTGGTCTGCAGTGCACCAACTCCTGAGGGAAATATCTGTTTCTAAAGCAGCTAAATATTCAGACATGTTCATCAGCTGGTTGTTAACCTTGTGTTCCTCCTGTGCTCCAAAAGCATGTTTCAGTACTATAAAGAACCTATATAACATACACATATTTTAATTCAGTGTTCCAATATATAAATCAAAATGTTGGTTATAGTTATCTACTTACAGATGTTGGAGTTCAATAATCTGGCAAAACCTTTTGGTCCCTGAAACACCCCAAAAGAAGTAGACTATTGAGCAAATTCACACAGGGCATAGATATTATAGTTTGTATTTTCTAGTTACTTTTTATTTTGTTTCAGTTTAATTTTTTGGTTTCAATATAGCTTAGTTTCCAGAGTGGATGTAATGTTCTTTGAAAATTTGTGGTTTTACTTCTGTTTTTTGTTAGGTGGAGGGTATTTTCCACAGGAGACATTTAGGAAAGTTAGAACAGATATTACAAAACATGTAATGTAGACATCCTAAATCTCTGTAAACATACTCTAAAGCCTGCACCAAAATGTTACATGATATGTACTAGGAACCTAGTTGCTATGTTCTAGCTTGTTAGCTAGCATAGCTAAAACTTCATGAAACCAGTTTGAGATTATCTAAACTTTATAACATGGTGCGCTATCTTTTTGGAAGCAGCTATCAAAACATGGTTACACTGTGGTCATGAAAAAATAGACATGATCATCAACAATACTCAGGTAGACTGTGGTGTTTCAAAAATGCTTATTTGGTATTAAGAGACCCAGAATCTACCAAGAAAATATTCTCCACATATTACACCACTACCAGCTGCCTGAATGATTGATATAAGGCAGGATGAATCCATGCTTTCAAGTTGTTCACATCAAATTCTGACCCTAAATTTTGAATTTTGCAGCAGAAATCATGGCTCACCAGACTACGCAATGTTTTTCCAATCTTCAAGGTCCAATATGCCGCGTGTTCAGAGATGCTCTTCCGCTTTGGTTGTAACAACTGGTTGTTTGAGTTACTTTTGCCTACCTGTCAACTTGAAGTAGTTTGGCCATTCTCCTCTGACCTCTGAGATCAATAACACATTATCACTAAGGGAACTGCCCTTCACTGGATATAATCTCTTTTTCTGACCTTTCCCTGTAAACCCCACAGATGGTTGTGTGGAAAAATCTTTGTAGATCAGCAGTTTCTGAAATACTCAGACCAGCCGGTCTGGCACCAGCAACGATGCCATGTTCAAAGTCACTTAAATCACCTTTCTTCCCCATTCTGTTGCTCAGTTTTGAACTTCAGCAAGTCATGTTGACAATGTCCATGTTAGCATGAACATGTAGCTCAGCTAAATCCACAGCTGACAACAGTAGGTTTTCTTATTTTACATGGTAAAAGTCAGCTTTGTTATGCTGGTTATCTGGCTAGGACATGTGAGACCAGAATCAACAACATGACTCTGATGTCTGACATTTGTTGTGAATCTTTTTATTATATTTCCTAAAAACAGAGCCCAGAAGGCTAAAAAAAAAAACAACAACAACAAAAAAACAACACACACATAACAATTTTATCACAGCCCTGGCTATCATAGTAAACAGTACCCACTGCCAGAAAGGCTCCAAAAATTATGAGTGCAGGCAGCGGAACATGTTGTGTTAAATTACTCGAACATAGTGTACACTCACCCACTGCCACCTTTTTCTAGCAAGAGTGGGAGACAGGAAAACAGGAAAGGAAAGGAAAATAGAGCAACAAAGCAGTCTGTACACTGGCCTAAGATCAAATGGTCCAGCGAGAATGCCTACTCATCACTATCCTGTGTTCCCGAAAAAAACCCACTTCGAACTGTAGAGTGTAGCGGGACAATGACCGATCTACACCTTTGTTTTAACTACATTATTGATGCAGGCAGGGCAGAGCCTAATGTCTGCTTATGTGCTCTGAGTCTGCTTTAAGTTTGTTTTATGTCAGTGATCCTGTGCATTTTGCTGTGCTTTGTAAACGTTAACAATGAATCTTCTTTAAGGAAAAATCAATGGCCAGGAAGTGACCTGCAGATCTCACTTAAAGAAGCTATAATTCATCTTCCTTTTATAAGATCAATTTATCAAATGAAAATGAGAGAACAATGTGACAATGTGCATGGATTGCTTACAGTAATTATACTCTAAAGCAGGGGTGTCAAACATAAGGTCCGGGGGCCGGAATCGATCCGGCAAAGAGTCTAATCGGGCCCACTGGATGCCTTTGGAAAGTGTAAAGGAAGTCATAAAAGCTTAAAATCTCCCCCGTTTATCCATATTACACTGAAGTAATTAAATAGATAAATAATTAAATAATAGGAAAGTTCCGGTTTTTTCACAAATAGAATAACTTTCTGTTTTATAATTACAGGACCATCTAGACAACGAGCTACCAGAATTTTCTGTTATTTTACACATTTATGCCTTATAACTGAAGCCCAAAGAGTCATGCTAAAAGATTTATTTCATTTATTACAGCAGAATTGCTTTATCATCTGGAAAAACTGAGATGTGCTGTTGAAATCTGTACACTAGTTGGATAGGTCACCAGTCAATCACAGGGCTAACATTCAGGCAGACACAGACCACCTTATATCCCTTCATTCATTAAAAAGCAAGTTAAAAAGCAATTATATGGTAACAACCTGCTCCACTCTATTGCTTCCAAGTGGCCACATTAACAATCAGGTGCCAGTGTAATGAGTATCATGCCTTCTTGTTAGTTTTTTACAGTTGTCCCATCCATCCATCCATCCATCCATCCATCCATCCATCCATCATTTCCTTTACGTCTTTATCTTTTGGTTTATTTTATTCAGTCTCTCTTTAAATTTTGGATTTGTTTGAATAAGCACTAATCCTTCCTCTGGCACTGAGTGTTCAGACACTCAGTTATCCAAACATTGTGAACTGGACAGATCAATTGTTAACACTAAATTGTACTCCTGACGTCAGTATTTTGTGACTTGCATTACAATCCACCCCACCGTTTTTCACCACCGCCAATCATTTTTCTACTCAATTGTCCATTATTGCTGATCAGTGAGCCTTTATCTACTTGTCAGCTGCTGTTGTTCATCCATCGGTGACAGATTTGCCTGGAGTGCTTAAATGGCTCCTTTAAGGTGGAGGCTGAGTTCCTGAAGGCAATTCCCACTGAGGGACAAAAGAGTGTTACGCCAGATGCTGCCCTGAACAACGGGAAAGAAATGATTCAAGACAGAATGGCCTAATAATACACTCTCCTTAAAACTAACACACACATCTGATGGTCTATGTGACTTTGCTGCTCGTAGTGATGGATAGATGTGCACACTGAAATTAAATGCAGAGCGTGGCATACATATATCCACAGAGTTGCGTAGGCTGAAACGAACACTGTGGGCACATTCCACATAGGGGCTGAATGTTGCTGAGCTGTGATTTTGATGTCAGATGCCAACTGTGGGTAAAGCTATGACGGTGCATAGCTTTGTGCATCTTAACAGAAGACTAGGAAGAAACTGTTTGTTTAACAAGGAGGTCGTATTCACTGAAAGCGACTGACACTCTAAAAGCCACTACAAAAAGGAGACTTTCATGCAGTTTTTACACTAATATCATTTTGTTGCCCTCAAAAATTTTATAATATAATACTGGTTAATTAGAGATATTTAGATGAAGGCTACATTAGTAGTTGTGCTGAACTATAACCACTTGCTTTATATTTTAAGAATAGAGATTGAGAGCGGTATTCAGCTTTTGATTTCTCTTGGCAAGAAAGTTTATTCCTCAATATGTCAAACTATTTCTTTAACCTTGGCCTGAGGGAAAACAGACTGAATACCGCTGTGTTGAGCACTGGTCTCCCATTCCACACTAGTTAAATTTTCAGTTTCAGATATAGAAAATGCGACACTGGAAGGTTCTTAAAGTGACATTTAACACTCTCCAGAGTCTGGTGAGTCTCAGGATGAGGACCATGACCTCAACAAGGCGTCTATCAGAGGACTCGAACTGCAAGACCAGGAGGAGGAAACTCAACCAAGAAGCAGCTAGACATCCTTTGACATTACAAAGGTAATGCTGGCATGGTGTGCCACGTGAGACAACACCATGCAGCCCGTTTCTGATAAGCCACATGTCTTCCTCCGCTGAAAGGACAAGTGCCAGCAGGGGCACTGGGACTTGGCGGAGGGGGGGCTGTTACAGAAGCCACCGTGAGTCATCGTCCTCTTGAGGTTACCACATGGTGAGGGAAGATGGATTTAGTCTCAGCACTGCCATGGTCTACCACAGGAAAAAGCCTGGCAGTACTTACAGTCTAGCTCCAGCATGAGGATCCATAGCAAAGAATGTTCAGCTGATAATGTCACTTCTGGCTGGGTTGTGCCAAAGCCCTTTAACATCTCTGTTTCCACCAGCTGCGCGGCTGATGAAAGGTGAATAATGTAACAGTGTTATCAAGGACAGCCTCCATAAGGTTGCATGGAGTCATCTTGATTAGTGAGGTAAATTCATTTAGTGTAATTCGATGGAGAGATGAAGATCCAAACCTGCAAAACTCAATACTCCATCTCAAGGTGAACAGTTATGTAATACGCCTTTCATGCTTTGACTGTCAGTAATTACACCACAAAGCCTCAAAGACTTTATCTTCACACATAAAAAAGCTGTTGGGAAAACACTGTTTTCATTTTGTAGCCTATAGTTTGTTTGTTTGTTTGTTTTTAATATTATTTCATTTTTCACCTTTAATTTTACAGGCATCCTCATATACAAAAATGCACAGGCTTCTCGCTTCCTCACGAACAATAACCATAGTGTTATGTTTTTTTCTTTCTTTTTTTATACTGTATCCAGGCCAATACAGAGAAGATTAGAATTTCCTTTCTAGCGCTCAAAGCTACAAAAAATACATATAAAAAATTAAACACCTTTCTTTCCTTAAACAGTGCCCCAGTTACACCATCATGTTTTTTTAAAGTTGATATTGTGAGCTTGTTAGGAAACAGGCATGCAGCAATCCTAGAACAAAATCATCACTTGTAAGATATCGATCACACCCCAAAAAACCTGTTTTACGTTGTAACATAATGTTCGCATTCTCATTTGATGTCATGTTTGCATAAAAGTATTCCTAACACTGCCTTTAAAGTGGATTTATGAAATCCCTGGCTCTATTGTCACTTTTACATATTTAAACTGGTTTGGTACATACTCACTGTGACTGCACTAGATATGACTCCACATATCCACTCATTCTGATACAAAGTGAGTCAGCTGGAGCGTCCACTCCAGGCTACCTTGTTAGGCATGTCTCTAACATCCACCATCTCTATGTATCTCCTAATTAGCACCCGATGAGCATACTGCACATCTAAGCAGAGATCCGTTCTGTCTTCTGACATCTACTTTCTCCCCCTTCGGCTCCCTTTGTCTGCTCACCATGTTGTAAGTACTGAACGTAAGCGAGCTCAGCTCAATATAATGTGTTGGAAGATAAAGGAAGTGACTCCCTGCCATGCCAAATCTATCCAGAACGCTATTACGGTGCCATGGCAACAGATGAAGACATGCAGGCCTCTTTGGATGGGGGCACTGCTGGTTCACTCGTCTTCTCTGTTAGACTGACTGGCAGGAAAGCTCCACAGTGCTGCTATGGCAACAGACTGATCATATGCAGAGTGGGGCTGTTGGCTGCCACGGCAACATGGGGGCCAAGTCGTCGGTTTGCCTCTGAGTTACAGGAAATTAGATTGATTTTGATGGGTCCCAATATTTGATTGCTCAAGGATTTTTGTAATGAAATGTGAAAAAAAACCCAACCATAAATGTGTGTGTGTGTGTGTGTGTGTGTGTGTGTGTGTGTGTGTGTGTCAGGGGTGAAAAGGATTAAATATGGCAGGACAAAGTAAGCACAGTAAGTACAAAAAAAACTGCAATTTGTGCAACAGCCACTGGTGGCTGTCTCCAAATGTCAACTAATAGCTATGGAATCCTATATTTAGGTGCTCTGCTTTAAAGTACACATTTAAATGGTCACAGCCTCTGAAGTGAATATCCCAGTTAATGACCACTGGGATTTTTTTCTATCTTCTTTTCTTTCCCCTCACCCCCAACTGGTCAGGGCAGATGGCTGCCCCTCCCTGAGCCTGGTTCTGCCAGAGGTTTCTTCTTGTTAAAAGGGAGTTTTTCCTTTCCACTGTTACTAAGTGCTTGTCTATAGGGGGTCATCTGAGTTTTGGGGTTTTCTTTCTAATATTTCACATTCTTTACCCTACAGTATAAAGTGCCTTTTCATACAAATAGGTCCCTTCTGGCTTCGAAAAAATTGGTGCACAAATATTATTCACAAAAAGTGGAAAAGTGGAGAAAAGATAATGAGCGCACCAATCTGACACTATTTGCGCTTTTCTTTTTTATAGTTTAACACCCACAGGGAAAGAGTCTGGGGTGTTCTGGATTCCTCCATGAATTACTATCTCACTATTGTGAAGATCTTTCTAGGCCCCAGTGATCCCAGGTGCTATGTTATTGAGAGTTGTTGAGATGTATTTTGTCAAACTTGAGAAGGCATTTAACTATGGCAACTATGGCAGCATGGGGGTGTCTGGCCTGGTCCGTATTGCCAGCAATAAGTTGGACTCATTCTCAGTGGGTGCTGGACTTTGCCAGGGCTACCCTTTGTTATTGATACTGTTCATAATTTTTATGGACAGCATTTCTAGGCAAAGCCAAGTGGCTCTCACCTTGGTGGCCTCAAGCTCTCGTCTCTGCTTTTTGCAGATGACGTACTTTTATGGCTTGAGCAGGTGGTGGCTTCCAGCTTACACTGGAGAGATTTGCAGCTGAGTGAGAATTGGTGGGAAAGAGAATTAGCATCTCAAGGTCAACGGACATGATTTTTGGCTGGAAAAGGTCAGTGTGAGCACTCTGGGTCAGGGTTCAGTCGCTGCCCCCAAGTGGAGGAATTTAGGTATCTCGAGGTCTTGTATGCTTGAAAATGTGGGGTCACAAACCAGTGGGTGCTGCTGCAACATTGCTGCTTGTTGGAACTACAACAAAAGAGCAAAAAAAAAAAAAAAATGCAATATGCCAGCCTTACAACAAACTATGGTATTCACTTGTGGGTTGACACTAAGCTTGAAGCTTTTAAAATATGTAGTCTGAAGCTACTGAAATATGTATGATGAGTCTGTACCCAGGAACACTGCTTCCCAAACCTTTCCTCATCTAACCAGCTCAGCTAACCAAGAATATTACAGTACCAGCAGACTCTGATGGCTGACAGTGCAATCACATCAAACTGTCAGAGTAATAGGAACAGTGTCACGAGAGCGGAGACATCTTACTCTCCCCTTTCTGCCCTCCATCTGCATGAAAATGGAGGAAATATGAGATATGGATTTGCCTCAGATGTGAGAGCTCAACAGGGGTGCTCTTTTTGTTTGCCGAGCTGCTCCACTGATTGATTGCTCGCTCCACTTTGGAAAACACTGGGCTGCAATCAAAAGCAAATACAATGAAGACAGTTCAAAACAGCTGCTACACGATTTTCCAAAGGAGAACAAGGAGGCTGAAAGGATTAGGAATTTCAAGATGTTAGAAATCACTGCAAAACATCATGTATTTTTAGATTTTGTTCAATTCATACCATGTGAGTGATAATTCATATTTTCACCTGAAGGCCTCTCTGTTGCAGTCACTTGAAACACGTAGAACGGAAAGTCAAGAGGGTATAACTTAAGCAGTTGTCCTCTTCTGCACTCCCGGAGATTTACGGTCCGGTTTCTGCAATTATTCGCTGTAGCGAAGCAAAGGAGGGGGCGTGGATGATAAAGCGATGAAGGCAGCGAGAGAGAAAAAAGAGAAAATAATCTAGTCCCTGGAGATATAAACAGGCTGTTGTGCTCCAGTTGCTTTAGCTACCCTTTGACCTGTATGTGACTCTGCACTTGTGCTGCATATGTGTGTGTATGTGTGCAAAACTCTGCAGTAGCGCATGTGGGACTGCATGTGCAGGGTTACTTGGATGAAATTCAGTGAGCATCTCGATTATAAGAAAGTACACCACTTAATCTTTTATAGGCAATTGCAGAGTGATTAATTATTCATGGGGTTATTCGTTACATTGTTGCATCAGCACAGATGAGACTGGGTGCGAGATAATATGCTAACAAATTCAGTATGCGTAATTCTAAATCTATATGCCATTCATATCCTCCTTTTCATCTATTGCACATATGCAGAAATGCTGAATCATTAGTGTCAGCATGCAAACATCGTAAAAATTAAACAAATTGCTTTCTATTCAGTTTTGTTTAACTGTCAAAGTTGTTTCAAAGAAATATAATGTTTGAAATGAAGCAAAAATGAGGTTTAAGGGTCATTTCACAAACAGAGTGAAGACTTCCCTCCATTAGCTGCTCTTAAACTTCAGTGATGATGTGCGGCTGACAGCATATGCTGCTCTACATCGCCATCTCTTGGATAAGTGTTGCCATGACAAGCAGGCCTACATGGCTGCAGCTGCAACCTTGATTTTGAATCCAGGTTTTGGGTTAAAGATACATTTTTTACTCATAACTTCTTATTCTTTTATGTTCTTTAGTGGTGGTTTGACTCTTTCTAGATGTTTCTCGATATTTTAAGTGTACTTTTGCCTCCCTTTGTGTTTGTTTTGCATCACTCTGTGCACCTATTGTGTCTTTTTGTGCCTTTCTTTCACTTTTCTACTAGGCAAATATGTTCTTTGTGGTGATTTGGAGTCATTAGATCGCAACTACTACATCTCTTTGGTGCTTTGTGTTTCTTTGAATCTTCATTTGATTCTCTGTAGTTGTTCTACATCTCATTGCAGTTATTTTGATAGTTTTCAAGTTGCAATTCTGTAATTATGTGGTTTTGATCATTTTATAGTTTTTTTTATATCTCTCTTGCTTTTTTGGCTCTCTTTGCAGATATTATGCATGTAGATACGGTTATTCTTGGATGTGATTGCATATCTTTAGTCATTTTTAGTGTTTCTGATGCTTTGAGTAACAGTGTCAGTTTTGCATCTTTTTCTGTCTGTACACTTTATAAATCTCTTTCTGGAGATTTTGCTTCTCTTGCTTGTTTTTTTTGATAGAGTTTTGAATGCTAATACTCACTAATACTGTACTGTACTGATAGTCACTAGAGTCCCATTGGTTGTTTTGACTCGTGTGTGTGTGTGTGTGCATTCATGACATGATAATCTACCTATCTCTTATTTTGGATTTCCATTCATTTCTGTGACTACAAATGGTCCTGACCACTGTTGCTTAAATTGCTGGATATATTACTTCCCATGTTCATGTGTCCATATGTTGTGCCTTTGCCTCTGGACATTAGCTCGGGAAGCATCTGGTGTTGACTCCCTCAGCAGCTCCACTCGTATACAGGCTCAGCAGCAGGAGCAGCCCAGAGTCTCTTCCCTCTTCCTCCCTTCCTCACTCTAGCTCGTCAGCTCCCCCGTCTCCATGGATAAACACAGGAATAATTCACCAGCACTCTTGCAGTGAAATATGAAACCATCTCTGGTGCCACAGTGCCTGCAGGCCCCGACCAGCTGGAACATTCTGTAAAGGGAAAAGATGAGATCTTCAGCTTCCATGAAGATGTGCCAAAGATTTCCTCCTTTTTCTCCAAGAGACGGTCTTTGAGGAGCTGCTGGGGCTTTCCAGAGACAAAAAACGTGATTGCAGAGGCAATTAAAACCAAATATCACACGTTTTAAGAACAGGGATGTTGTTGTGTCTTGTGTTTGTTACTCTGTAGTACATGAAGGAGGAAACATGGAAATTGCATTTGGTTTTTAATATTGCGAGCTGCTCATTAGCCAAGGCTTTATTTCAGGGACTAATAACTGTAGAATTACCAAGAGATGCATCACGTTTGCATAATGTATGCTCAGTTAAAGCAACCTTATTTCAGAAGAGCAGAGAGGGAGAAGTAGAATAACTTAAAAGCACCACTGACTGACCTCTTGTGGTCGAAGGCATTTTGGCACGTGTAATGCCGTTGTTTGAATTTCTGCATCACTGCAGGGAGTAAAATAAAAAAAAGATCTAGTGTAAAGGAATAAGACTTTATATTGTGTTAATTTTCAATAATTTCTTGCAGAAAATTATACAGCTTTCACAACCCTCAGCTCAAATTTATAAATCTGTTATTAACCATGTAAAAGTAGAATTTTAGTGGCTCATATATGTCATAAACCACATTCATTGAACTTTATGACTCTACATATTTTCCCCTGGTCCTTAACATAACCGTGCTGTGGCTCTTTGCCCCATCCCGATGTCCACACTCACATAATTCAATTAAATTCAGTTCAATTCAGTTTTATTTATATAGCACCAAGAACAGTCACCTCAAGGGACTTTATATTTTAAGGTGAAGACCCTACATAAATAAATAGCAACCCCAACAATCAGATGGCACCATATAAGCAAGCACTCAGTGACGGTGGGAAGGAAAAACTCCCTTTTAACAGGAAGAATCCTTTGGCTCAGGGAGGCAGGGGTGCCTCCAGAATTTTTTCATTGGGGTGGCCATATGGGGGCCACTAAAAATATGGAAATACAGAATTTCCATTTTGATTATGGTGTTCTCATAGGCTACTTAGAAAATATGTCAAAAAAGAGAGAAAGAAAAGAATTATATGCCTGCTTAAGTTCCTGCTATTAAGGTTGATATCACTGAATATAGGGACAAATGAAAACCAAATAAGATTTTGAAGTCCAGGACAATCCTTTTGAAGCTTCTCTCTTGTGCTCATGTTTATTAGAATCATTACCAACATAGGACAGTATTGCCGGGTGGGGCCACTGCAGGGAGGGCAGCCATCTGCCTCAACCTGTTGGGGGTGAGGGAATAAAGACAGGACAAAAGACACACTGTGGAAGAGAGGCAGACATTAAAAATAACTTAATTCAACTAATAGTTGAATGCAGAGAGGTGTAAAAACAGCGAAAGTGAGAAATAGGTGAGTGAAGAAGAAACACCCTCCTGCAGAGTGAGTGAGGGTTCTCCCATTCTTATAGTCATTCTGACCATTTAATGCAGATTTCTTTGTTTTTTAATCTAGGTCTGCATTCATGCAGACTTTTCCAGAGGGAATTACCAACAGTTCACAGCACTATGATGTTAAAAACAGAGTTACTGGAGCATTGGAACAACCAGTCCAAAGATACAATAAAAAAAAGATGTCTACAAAAAGTCGAATAACACAGCTTGCGCTTTATTACACACAAGTTCCTTTATCTATTTTTTTTAATACTGTTGCTTAATGATGATGTTTTGGCAGAAACAAGAGTCTGGAAAATGAATAAATTAGACAGACTCGTTAAGTTCACTGGCCTCAAAGTAAAAAAGAAATAGTTCCAAGGCCACAATTGTAAGAAACACAGTTTGGTTTCATTTAGGTAATGTCATGTTACTATCTTATTTTGTCATTTTGAGCTCACACAGTCAAGCAACTACCACAACTGCTAACACAAGTGATTCCAAGTCTGTGTTGGGTGGACACCGGGATAGGGTCTTTTTCCCAGCAGGGGGCCATTGGCTTGTTTGCAGGAGTTCAGATCCCTGCTTTGAATTTTTACACTTTAGGTCTATAATTAGCCAAAACGTTTTTGATTACTTCACCTCCAGCGCTGTGGATATGACCCATAAGTGCAAAGCAGAAAGAATTATTCTGCTTTGTCTTCTATTTAAGATTGTTAGTTTCTTGTGAAACCCACTGAATGCCTAAAAAATGTGGGTAGTTAAGCAAACGTGTGTTCTTTTGACCACCTTTATAACAGTGCCTTTTTTTTGCGAGAATGTCTCATGACAGTGACGTAAGCGAGTGCGACGTTAGTGACAACAGCTGTGTGCAGATCAACAATGGATAATATATCGAGTGCTGGAGAGAGTATGAGCATGCAGCGTTTAACGCGTGGAAGTACTGACCTTTCTTTGAGTTTGATTCCATAAAAAGTGACAAAAACATTAGCGTCCGTTGTGTGTGGGAAGAAAACTTCTTTTTTACAGCGAAAAAAAACCCCTAAACTTCCAAGCAAGCACGACGTAATGGGAAATTCAGAGAGAAACTCGCGGATTCTTCCACTGACCGCTGCGGCACACCTGCACCAGGGCGCACCTCCGCCTACCCCACTCCTGCTATACAGGTGAAAATAGAGCAACAGGACCGTCTTTGATTTTATTTATTTTCTGCTGTGTTTTACTTGCATCTATTTGGAAGAGTGAGTGTAAACACAAAAAAATATTTTATGTGCTGCAATGTGCAGAAAATAGGTTTAAATGTTAAACAAATTTCTTCCAGTCAGAGAATGTTGCATATAATTAAATTTTTGCTTGATGCATAAAGTTAAAAGATTAAAACTAATAAAACAAGTTTTGAAAAGAGACTTTTCCATTTGATTACATTTTGTATGCTGGATTATGCAGAAAAAGTAGAATTGGGCTGAAAGATCTATTGCTTTATTACCTATTCAGGTTGTAAATCATTTTAAAAAGTAACTAAGTAAATAAGTAATTAATTACTTTTGAAAATAAGTAATCAGCAAAGTAACGGGATTACTTTTTGGGGGAAGTAATCAGTAATTAGTTACTGATTACTTTTTTCAAGTAACTTGACCAACACTGGTCGACAATTACACCAAGCCTTCATTCTCAGACTTTCAAAGACTCAAGACTTCATGTTTTTTTCCTCAGTATTTCGTTTGTATTTGATAAAAATCTGTACTGTAGGTGCATTCTGCAAATACCTATTTGATACCTAAGTACATAATATTTGTTCATCGTACAGGATGTCTGCATACTTTATCAACTACTAGTTCTATTCAGGAAAAACATAAATTACTGCAAAAGTAGTAAAATTTTTATATTTCTATATTACAAGTAATCTTTTAATTTAAGCAATCTTTTAATTATAGTTTATTTAATAATAGAATAAACCAAGACTGTGAAGCAAAATGTTTGGATCTAGTTTTGGTAAATGAAAAAACAAAACAAAAACAAAAACCCAACAACAACAAAAAACACACCCTTAATATTAAAAGTTTCTCATCACACTTGGCGTGCCAGTGGCCAGTGCTCCGTTTGGCCATTTTAGAGAAAGTGATCTGCATCTGTGTCTAAATTTAGCGAGTTTTTTGTTTAGAAAAACTGTGTTTAGTGCTTTCAGACAAGCTGAACTCAAATAGGCCGGGAAATGAACGACTTTTAAAGGTTCTGGAAAAGTACTCTAGGACACCACTAGAGGGAGAAAGACCCAAATGAATGAATCAGAAGGCACAAATGTGCACCGGGGCTCCAGATTTGTAAGACTTTAGTGGCACTAGATTTGTCCTGATGAAATTAACCTTCATTGTAAGTGAATAAATCATGACCAAGAATTTCTCCTTGAAATTATCTTAGATGTGTAACGTTGGATGTCCATGACACTTGCCCCTAAATCCTCAAAGATTTGGAAACACCGCTCTCAAATATCTTTGGATATTTATGTTAATAATGTATTTATTTTATTCAATGCCATTTATCAACAGATCACTCTAAAACATGGCGAGGCAAACTTTCTGTCCATTAGGCTTCCATTAGGAGAGTCGACTTTTACATTTAAAAGCAAAGGAACTAACTTTCTGAAACCCATCGTAATACGTTTGAATGTTTTCACTGCGGCAAATACTTGACAAGCTTTTTCTAGGTCAGGCTTTGATTAAAACGGAAACAAGCTCAGGTTTGTTCTGGTTGGTCAGGTTGCATAAAGGCTGAAAATTTGATGTCAAGCAGCTTGAAAGTTTGCTTTTCAAATTCAACTTCTCAAATGATTTCAATATAAAGAATGTTTCAAAAAGAACTTTTTCAAAAGGAGCGTGTGCACAGGCTAAATGAGAAGATTCAGCCATTTGTTCAAGGTTAAGGTTTTTGAGTCTGGAAATGATGTAACGTCTACACCACCACATACTACACAATATAACCATCACACTAGAGCTGAGCTGGAACATCTCTAAAAATAAATAAAATAAAACAAAACAAAATACATTAAAAGTGTCTTGTCATGTCCCTGGTAAAGCCCGTCTGTTTCTGCATTTGTTCCGTCAAGCTTGCCGGGTGCTGACGATTCTTTAGTACCTATTTGAACAGGAACATTTTGAATGTGAAGTTTTAGGAGATCTAATAAAACTGTGGAATATTAGGAATCAGAAATTTCAATAGAAATCTGGAGGTTCATTCATCAGAAATTTTAATGTTGCATGATCCACAACCAAGTATTCATTTATTGGTTGAATATTTGACCAGCGGAATTAAAACCAGGGAAAACTGGCAAGCTTAGCTCAGAGAAAATTATTTTCATGAAAGAAAATATTTCAGTATGTCAATTAACCAATCAACGATGAAATTAAATAGATTACTCTATTCTATTGTAATCCAATGTGGCAGCTGAATCAGGATTATGAAAGGTTGTGTGAATGCAAAACCTAGTTTTATGGGTAGCAGATGAAACCAAAGGTGGAAATGGTCTAAGATGATTGTCTCAAATCAGTTTTGGGACACATACAGAACCCTGTCTGTATTGTTTTGTACCTACATGAAATACATTGAATTTGTGTATACATATGTTTTCCTATCAGGAGTATTACAAAAATTTCAAAATTGTTGGAATTATCAGTGGAGAAGAATATAGTCAGATTGTGTTCTGGGGGCCTCTGGATGTCTGGAGTTTTGATCTCCTCCATACCTGCTTCATGCCCTGGAGGATGGGACTGTGGCCCCCCACACCCTCTAGCAGATCATTACATTAAGGAACCTTTTAAATACAAGCGCGCTCATGCTCACAGGTGTACACACAGGTGATCACACACACAAACTACACCCCTTTAGCTCCTACCTCAAAGCACACTGTGCGCTGTCGATCTTACGTGCTGCACAATAGTGTTATATTCCCATATATCATTGTGATGTTGTTTATTCTATTACTCTCGTTTTCTTCTGCTTGTTTTCTTTTTTCTTTCTCAACAGGTGATCCAGGTGATCGATATATGTATTTTTTGTCTGCTTATTTTGTTGGTTTTTGTTTTTTGCCCTTTATCCCCGTCCCTCTTCTCCGCTGTTTTTTTTTTTCCCCCCTCTTTCTTTCTCCCTTTTCTTTTCCCCTGTCCCGTATCTAGCAAGTAAAAATTAAAAAAAACCCCAAAAACAATAAAAGGTAAATCAAATGGACCATTACGGCAAGGCTGGGATGGTCCATTTGGTAAAGTAAATCCGTTGGGCATCTTTCTTCGCCTTTAGACAATAATTCTGATGGCAAAAGAACCAAACGGGACAGGTTTTAAAAAAAAAAAGAAAAAAAAAAGAAAAAAAAGAATATAGTCAGATTTTGATTTATCGTGTAATCATTAGCTTGATTTTTCAAGATAATCAGATGATTTTTCTGCACTGGCAGTGTCTCGATCCCAAACAGACAGCCAGTGCAGTAAAAACATACCTGGATGGAAATACACACACACACACACACACACACACACACACACAACCCCGTTCAGCTATCTTAGTGAGGACCCTCATTGACATAATGGATTCCCTAGCCCCTTACCCTAACCCTAACCATTAAAAATGAATGCCTAACCCTAACCCTTACCCTAAACCTAACCATAACCTAATTGTAACCCTGACACTAAAACCCCATTTTGAGCCTCAAAAATGCCTTTAAATGCCTTCAAAAATGTGAGGACCGGGTTGTGTGTCCTCACAAGTGACTGCTGGTTCTCACAAGTATAGTAGAATGCAGATTTCGGTCCTCACAAAGATAGCTAGACAGGAACACACACACACACACACACACACACACACACACACACACACACACACACACACACACACACACACACACACACACAGGAACACCATCAATCATGGACTAGCCTCTCCAGAGCCCAGGCCTCAACATTATTGAAGCAGTGTGGGATGACCTTAACACAGAACAGAAAATATAAATAAATAAAAAACTGAGCCAAAACTAAAAGGAGAGCTTTTAACGTCCTTCAAGAAGCCTGGAGAAAGTCTTTGTGAACTCTGTGTTATCTGAGGTGCTGGATGTTTTTTATGTTCCCAATCCTGGTCTTTGTCTCTGTAACGATACCTCTGAAATCTCCTTAAAACAAATGCAATGCAAAATGTTGTTCGCCGGTTTCACATCCGCAAAGAAGACTATTACAAAGCATTGGTTCAGTCCTGACATTTGTATGGAATCGTTCTGGATACGATGTCTTATCCATGTTATTAATCTTGAACATACCACAGCAAAATTGAATAAAGCTCGACCCATGACTGTTGAAGCTTGGAAAATCTTCTCATCCAAAGTTATCTCCTGGAAGAGGCACTGACTGGTTATGACTTTGTGTTCTTGTGTTTTGTTTTGTTTTTTGTTTTTTTTTTTGCTGTCCCTGTGCCTTGTGACCAGTGTTTGCTGTGCTACTGCAGTTTCCGATTGTGCTGTATATGTCTATATCCCCCCCAACCCCGTTTTAAATCAATAAAATGTTGATCACAAAAAAAAAGAAGCCTGGAGAACTAGTCCTGAAACAAATAACAAGAAAACCTCTGTTTTGCTGTGTTGATAAAATTAAGGTGGTCATATGAAATATTGTTGGAGAACGACACTTTCAAACTTATTTCCATGTGTGTTTGCACATATTTGAATAAATTGCTGCACGTATTTCTAGTTTTCTTAGTAAAATGTAAAGAAATGAGGGGTGGCTTTTGCACAGCACTGTACTGTATCAACAGATGCAGACTAAATAACACAACAAGATTTCAGCAAAGTTTCATTTTGTTTAGAAACTAAAATGTTTCAGTTTTTGTTTCTGCTGTTTTTAATAAACATGAGCAAACCACAAAAACTTGATTTGGCATAATTTCACATAGAGTGCTTAAAGTTATTAGACAACTACCCGGTGTAAGTTTTATGTCAGTTACATTAAATTAACAGTACCGGTAATTACCAAAATCATTTTTAAAAAATCTTAATGCTCCAATATGTTGAAGCTCTTAAATTGAAATATTTGTAATACCAACATGAAATAGTTATCCATGAACTTTAAATTGTTTTACAAAAAACAATGATGCCAAATTAGTTATTTACTTTTTCATTCCTGAACATAAAAATTGTTTTAGTGGCTGAATGTTATGCTGAATGTTTTCTGTGTATAAAAATGTGAATTCAATTTGGTAAATACAGTAAATCTTTTAAAGTTTTTAACAGATTTTTAAAATATGTCCCCCCCCCCCCCATCACAGGAGATCTAATGTGTGAGGCACTGCAAGTGTACAAATGTTCATGAAAGTTATGACCATGAATTTACAGGACAGAAGTTCATATTATCCTCCTAAGACCCGAACTCTTTCATGGCATGCATTTTTAATTTTTCTTTGCTATTTGGGCTGATTGGGACCTGATGAATGTAAAAACAAAGAAATACCAGATTTTTTTTTTTTTTACCTAATTTTTGTTTCTGAGAAAAATGAGAGCCACAATTCGTTTAAAATTTTGATAGAACAGTGGCAGTATAATGTCCTCGTAAGTGATATCAGGCCCTTGTAGAGCAAAATTAGGTATTTTGGTCTAGACATCCCAAAATGTGATGCCAGGTCCTAGGAGGTTAAAATAAAGAAATGACAAGTTTCTCAGAGTGAGCTTTGTCACAGCTGATTTGTGTGTGTTATTAAGAGGGCTTTGAATAATCTTTATTTTGTATACACACAGTATGTTACGTATATAAAGACTCCCAAAATATAACCGTTCTATTCCAAGGCGTTAATAAAAGCATTTTAGAGATGACTGTGAAAAATGAGAACAATAATTAGCTTTTGAACTATTAAATCATTGCTAAAATTCTGCTAATATTATATTTTTATAACATTTTACCTTAATCTCTTTTTCCTCTGAAACCTTATGGGCATTGTCTATTTGCTCAAAACCAACTAAACTATCTTATTATTCATGCGACTCTGCTTTAAACTGAACTGATATATATCTATAAACAAGTTAAGATAAATCATCATCATCATAAAAAAAAGCTAACATTGGATAACACCTGTAGTGCCCTCATCTCTCCAACAGATGCTCCCCTAATGCCATCCTCCCCAGCTCCCCTTAGAAACGAGGCAAAAATAGATAATCCACCTTTTATATTGTAGATACATTTATATAATCATTTTTTGTTTTTGTTTTTTTTTTAACAATGGAATTGCTCCGTCATACAAGATGACTGAAAAAAAGCACACAATACAGTCAATAAACCAAACCTATAGAACATATGATTGTCACTTACTTGCGAGTCACAAAAAAAGTACATACCGCGAATAAATAATCTACAGAAATATGTACAATATGCACAACAAGAAATTCAATGGAAGTGCAAATAAAGCTTTGGATCCCTGCACAGGAAATAAGGTAAGCAAATGTGAGCCAGCTGTCCCAACATACAGTATGAAGCAATAGTCATCCAAAAGTCATAAATTTACAGGACATTTAGTAACATTTAGGCTTTGAGCTCCTGCATTTAATGACTTTTAATAATGAACTGCGTGAAACAAAAATCAGAGATTAAAATGGACACATTACATTATGTACAGCGTATCGCATTCCACGGAAAACTGGAGTGTTTTCAATGCTTGTCGTCCAGTGCGGATCAAGGCAACAACCACGGGACTACAGGCAGAGACGGAGAAAAGTAGGGATCCAGAGAGAAGGCTGCTCACTGCAGAGGATTAAAAAAAAAAAACAAAAACTCATTGCACCTCTGCTGGCTTCCTTAGCTTGTAGTGACTGAAACATTCTGTGATATTTAACACTGTACAACTCTGCTAACTTTCCCATCTAGATCAAGAAGAAGAGGGAAGAGAGCTGGTCAAAGGAGGTCATGTGTGCACGTCACTCTTGTCGGGTCGGTAACACACACTCTTAGCATAATGCACACATGTGAGCTGCAGTTGTCTGTAATGTCCCGAATTAAGAAGTCCTGCTGGGTGCGGTAGCTCCAAGTTACCCAGAGTTCAAGTACTCCAGTGCCACTTCATAGCAAAATTTGTATTGGTCCTAGCAGGAAAAAAGAAACAGACAGAGGCGTTAGAGATGTGCAGGAGCTGGCCTGAGAAGCAGAGGGTCATTTTGTAATATACAGTATGTCTAGGTGGGAATATTACCACTCCCAGTGTCTCCTAAGCCATAAATGAATACCACAAGCCCTCTGGGGATTTTTGCTATTCCCAAAGGGCCTGTTGTTTGTTTGATAATCATACCATTTAAATCCTATAACTCTGACAAAACATCAATGGGACTTTAAAGTCGAGGCTTTCGGCACATTAAACAATCTCAGTTCTGCACCAGACTGAAACTAATAAATAACTGACATCTTCAAGCGGATGAGAAGGTGTTGACTTTATTGCTTGTCACTATGGAATACGCGTCACAGATGCAGATATATGGACCCCTAATCATGCGATCACCATCTTCACCATCTTCAGCGGCAGAGGAAACTAACTGTCAGATACTTCTTCTTCATAAAAGTTGCAACAAGCAGCAGCATAACACATCGCTTCCTCTTCCACTGGCGGAAAACGTTTAAATAAATATGAGTTGATTTAATATGGTCCGGAGCTGAGTGTTTTTAGTGTGTCCTCTTGATTTTTGATTCCTGATTTTTGATGTTTTCTGTGACGAAGGCTTCAAAGCTGTATTAATATAAGTGAATTTTGACATCTTGCCACAGTTTATGTTGAGAGTTGTCAAACTTACGACTCACAGGCCCAGAAGTAGCCATTCAAATGATCCAAGACAGCCCACTAGCTAGCTTTGCAAAATGAGGAAGTTAAAATTACAGAGCGGGTCTGCTGGAGGTTTTTTCATGTTAAAAGGGAGTTTTTCCTTCCCACTGTCACTGCCAAGGGCTTGCTCATAGGGAGTCATCGTATTGTTGAGGGATATCTGTATTATTGTAGAGTCTTTACCTTACAATATAAAGGGCCTTGAGGCGACTGTTGTTATTTGATGCTATATAAACAAAACTGAATTGAATTCATTGATGCACGCATTACAGAGAGGAGGCATCAGATAAAAAGTTCAAAATAGTTAGTTATTGAAGTCATAAATAAGTAAAATACTTTTGCTCTTTAGTTCCAAAATACCATACATAAAGGTCCACTGTCAGTTGTAATGCACAAGTGAAAGACCCCAGGACACACAAACTGGGAAATATCAGGAAGGGCGTAAAGCCAAATGAAATATGTGAAGGTAACACTGCTGTGTTGACACCATGTAGTTAAGGCAGTAACTGAAAGTAGCTTTTTTAATTACTTTTTTGTGACATTAATGAGTTTAAATCCCTGGTGTCATTCGTACAAAACAACGGACAGTGCACAAGAGAGGTGAAGAAGAGAGTGCAGGCAGAGTGGAGTGGGTGGAGATGAATATCAGGGGTGATTTTTGACAGAAGGGTAGCAGCAAGAGTGAAAGGGAAGGTTTACGAGGTAGTAGTGAGACCTGCTATGATGTGTGGTTTGGAGATGGTGGTACTGACATGAAGACAGGAGGATGAACTGGCAGAGCTATAGATGTTGCGATTTTTATTGGAAGTGACCAGAACAGACAAGTTTAGAAAAGAGTACATCAGAGGCAGCCCAGGTTGAGTGTTTTGGAGACAAAGTTAGACAGCCAAGGCTGAGATGGTCTGGACGTGCAGAAAGACAATATGTTGTTCTCTCTGCTTCTTCAGCCATTATACCTAGATTGTTGTAGATTCCCAACTGGTACTGTGAGAAACTTAAAACAATATTCTGATTTATGAAGACTGCATTTTTTTTCAAGTTTTCAGCTCCTGCAGTGTCCCTCACCAGTAGGTCCACCATGTTGGGCTTATTATTCCTCAGTGTCTTGACAGCGTGGAAAACATCCACAGAGCGCTGGTGCTGAAGCATCTCACACACAATGCTGATGGCACAGAATGTCCCACTGCGGCCGCCTCCATTCCTATGGTTGTGAGAGAAAAGTTAAATATTCAAAATTTCAATGTCATCCAAGAAGAGTTCAAAAAGAAAGCTAAAGCTGACACTAAAGGCTCACAAAGGGCTGAGGTGTGTTTTGATGCAGTAAAGGCTTTCAGTCAGTAGGTGGAGATGTTTCATTTTTAATACCAGCAGGGAATGAAGTTGGAAACTTACAGACAGTGGACCACAGTGCGTCCCTCTCCCCCGTCATACTCCTCCTGCCACTTATCCACCTGTCGAATGAGCTTGAGGAAGGAGCGTTTGGACATGGGCGTGTCTCTGTACATGGGCCAACCCAGGAACTGGAACTGCTGTACCATCCGGTAGCCATCCTGAGGCTAGAGGGGGGAAGGACAACGGTTATCCCAGGTTAATACACATATGTAGGGGGGAGGGAGTTAATCGCTGTTGTATAAAGATGCAATCAGACTGTAAAGATGCAGGGAGGGTGAAGCTAAGCTTCATCAGAGGCTGGATAGAGATGGTTAAAGGGCGCGAGGAGTCGCTGAAGAGATAAGCGTGCAGATAAGACAGGGTGATAGATGAGCACAGTTGCTGCTGGAGACAGATAGTTAAGCAATCTAGGATACAGACACTCTAAATCACACTCAGACATATCGATCAATAACACTTGTCCGTGATCATGTGTGATTAGCTTGTAGTGCACTTAACATGCTGTAGGTGCCTCTGCCGGCCAGAGGATGTTACAGCAAGTTAATATGAGGAGCGATTATTGACAACAGAGAGCAGGCTGTTGGGATAAAGAGCTTACACAGGTGACTGCAGGTGATGCCGGCATGGGTCAGGTGCCTGTCTGTGCAGTGATGTCTGGTAGCTCAAAGTTAAAGGGTCAGTACACGCCATGTTGTGAGATATCTCCCTTGAGGGTTCTCTCGCGATTCCAGCAAAATGCAAGTGAACTAGATTTGTGATACTTATTTAAATCATTTAAAAAACAAACATCGTTTTAGCTTAAATTTCACATGAGTTATTTCTTTATTAGAAATAATTTAAATGTGAAGGGTTTCCCTAGGGGCTCACTTCAAAATAAATCTAGGGTGTCACAGGATGATACAAGAGACACAAAATAAAAGCAAATGTATTTCTTTTTATGATTTTTCTGACTCATTGCATGAAATAATTTATCCTCTTTTGGCAACTTCAAAAATGATGCGAATGAAACTGTCACCTTTAAAAAAAAGTTGCACATTGTGCTGCAGATACATTAGATTCCACTTATAAGAAGTATGTGTTGGTAGTTTTTGTTCAGCATCGCCGTGTTCTTGTTCAACCCAAAATGTGTTAATTGACGGGAAAACCTGTTTTCTGCTTCTTTTTTTTTTAAACTACATGTGAAAATTTTCTCAAGCTGTCTAAGAGACAATTAACTTGTGGCAATCACACCTCCATCCAGTCAACTGGTGCAGTGGCATAGTTAAAGAACACAATGACTCTGCCTCTGCACAGCTTGAACGGACAGGCCGGCGTATGAGTGGGACGTGTGAGGTGTGCAGTCACAGAATAAATTGGCTTCACAGCAGGGAAGACAAACAAGTTTCAAAAGTTACAAATAAATGGGCAGCAAAGCAGAAAAAAACCCAACTACACGTCAGGCTGATCACACAGAATGCTTTTTTTGTTTGTAGCTTGTCCATTTTGTGTTACCGTACCCGAGCCGCATTGTAGATCCGGAATATTCTGCTGATGATGTCCTCTTCCAGATCAGCGGAGACAAACTCCACCTGGATGGGTCCGTGGCGGTGGACTCCGTTTTCTGGCCAGTACTGTGGGCACAACTAAACCAAATAGGCATGTACACATACACACACACACACACACACACACACACACACACACACACACACACACACACACACACACACACACAGAGAAATGCATGTACACCAGCACACAGACAAATCAACAAAGGGAAACACACAAGAAAAGGGAAGATGACTTATTAGTTTCAGATCCAAACTATACTGACTAAAGACGATGACTCTGATGTCAGCTCCTTTTATACACTTGCAAAAAAAAATTAAGGAAGTCTGAAGGCAAAGTGACACGGTACAATAGGCAGAGTCAAAAGAGGTGAATTCATTCAATACAAAGTACTTTTCTTTTTAAAATTGAACATTGAACATTTTTTTCACATTTGAGAACATTCAATACAAAAAAGAAAAAAATATACTTTTGATATTGCAGAAACTAAACACAGGTGTTCTCCAAGTATGGGAGCTTTCTCCTAATCAACTAACCCTTTGTTCAACAAATCAAACTGAAATTTCTCAAAATCTTTGGGTAATTCTTTTCCCCCTCTTTAGAAAACATGCACATTCTTTGTTCCTTAAAAGCAGTTTAAAAAAACTGATTCATGTCTAAGATGAAAAATGTCATCAAAAGCAAGTTCGTCAAAAGATTGATTGATGGAAAGATGATTCATTGCCAGTATTTTTGATGAAAGAAATGTATTGTTCCTGTCCTTTTTCTGGTATATTCCTACAGCCCAAGTACCCCTACAAGCGGCTAAAAATTTCACACCAACAAACTTGACAAATTTCATCTTCAGCAAAATTATTACATCCTTTTAACATACATCATTTCCAGTCAAATAAACGTTATATGTTTAGGCTGAAGCTGCAAGAGACAGTTAAAAAGGTTTGTGGCCACACCCATTTCCCCTCAAGGCTGTCTCCTTGGGTAGTTTTGTACCACTTTTAGTGCTGACACTGCTTTTAAATCACTCTGCGGATGTCTCGTTCTAAATAGCTGCACTTGTTTATGTGTCTGGATCTCCACCAGTGGGTCAAAATAGTCACCATTCAACTTTTATTTTATTTTTGGGGAAGAGAACAAAGTGATAGGCTGGGAAATCTGGCAAGTAGGGTGGATGTAGAGTGAAGCTTTGTTGCTGTGGCCTTTTCAATGCAATGTGAGTGGACCGACAGTGTCATGCTAGCACTGCCACGGCATAGAGTGCGCTTAAATCATCTTCCCTCTCAGATGCCTTTCTCTGACCCTAGGGAGGCATTTATGGTAAACAGCCCTTCATATGTAAACTCTGACTTGATGCTCAATCTTTAGGCGAGGACATTTATTCTCTTCATTCTCTGAAAACCGCTGTTTGGCATCTGGGGCATAGTCAGAAATCCAGCTCTTATCAGCAGTGATTGTGGACACAAATGTTTGGTCCGCTTGACACAGAAGATTGGTCTCTACACAAATTTAAGGTCTGTGGTAAAATTGCAGATGCAAACATGCAAGTGGGTGTCAGAGCCAGACTTTGAGGGGCTGATAAAGATACCAATCGTCCTGGAGGCTGTGCAGGGTTTCATAAGCAGTCGACCCTGAACAAGAGATGAGTCAAATTTGGAATGGGCATGGACTTTCTGATCTCTCATTGTAAAATAAATAATTACAAGCTTTTGCAGTGTCAGATGGACAAAGCAATGCTACCTTGAGTTTTGCAGTAAAAGACTGATTAATCAATATTCAATCAATAGATTGTTTCAAATAAACACTAATCAGCAGTTGTAACTCTAATTACAAGTCTTAAGTGGCAGTTATCAATATTAAGACTGACTGCTCTTGTGCACTGAGCGGAAACCCCCTAGGATAGCCTCGTAAAAGCAGTAAAAACCCCTCCATTTCCGCTCCTTTATGAGAGAAAGCCCAGTTAAGAACTTGCACCTGTGGAGCCAGTCGCCAGCCTCAGAGCTCTAAATCAGACAAATGGAAGCTTACACACAGATGGACACGTCTCACATTGACAGACATGTCATGTCACAAATGCATGCCACAGTCATAAACAATCAAGGGGGAGAAAAAAGGGACCATCTTGGAGAAATGCAAATAACAGACCTCAACACGAGAATGCAGACGGACACGGAAATATTCGCTTACTTTGTGTCTCTTACACACAAAAGCAGAAGCACATATGCTGTCTGTGTGGCAGCTTAAGCACCACTTTCCGCCTTCCTTTTAGAGCCCATCAAAACTTGACAAATTCAAAAGACGCAAAAACAAAGATGTTGATGGAGAAGATGGTAAACCTCCCTCGCCTCCATCTACTCCTCAACCTCCACCCACCCCCTTCCTACCTTCCCACCTGCGCTGCTTTCTTGGCTTGCTGACGGGCTGGCTACAGTGAGAATATTGAATGAAAGGCCTTTTCTATCCAGCCAGTCAGCCAGTCACCTAGGGAAAGGGGATTTGGATGGGGAGAGCAGCCTGGCTTCAGGCTTTGATCCCCGGGTGTTATGACAGAGCCTCGGGCTGAGAAATCTGGAGTCTCTTCCACAGGCCTTCTTTTCTTCGTCTACTTTTACAGCAAGTCCTCTTCCTTCCACTCTGCAGTATATACCTTATTTCAAGCATATTCAGTATTCATTCAAATATATAGTTTCTCTAACATAGATACATCCCTCAGGGTTTCCCTGGGTTTGTAAAATGTAATCATTCAATCGGTTCCCATCAATGTCCTTTTTGCAACTTTCAGATTAAAAAAACTGTCATGAAAGAACTCATGTCTCATTTGTTTGTGAGTAAAATTCTTGCAGTATCCCCCTTCAGGATTTCATGTGCACGCTATTTATTTAAGCAAATGTACTGGGTCGGGTTTACCTGTGCTGGGTCGACGTCATTGAGCATTACTATGGATGTGCAGTGGTAGTCCAGCACCAATCTCCAGAAGTCCTTTACTGTGTTTGGCAATGGGTGCTGTGTCACTATGAATGCAGAAGGCTGCTTGTAACTCTGGAGGGAGGGAAGAAGAAGAAAAAGAAAGAGCTGATGCTGAATAGACCAAGTGCATGCTTTTGTGCAACACTGTCAAGAATAAAACCATTTCTAAAACGACCTCCGTCTCTCAACCAGACTTCCTGCTGAGAGCAGTTTTCTAATGGAGATTCCATGTCTAGGGAGATTATTTTGGGACAGAGCACTTTTAATATGGTTTCTGGCTCCCAAATGTAGCCTTGTGGGGACTGAGACAATCCTGTACCTGAAAGGTCACCTGCTCAATCCCAGCAAGAGCCAAAAAGTCCATCAGCGAGCATGTGCCTTGTCAAGGTGTTCTTTGTTAGGTCCCCTTAAGAATTGCTAGACATAGCATTTTCGATTGTTTCCTTTGATGTTTCTTAGATACTGACAGATAAGTGCTTAATTAGAAGTGACAGCGATGCAGAGATGTTGTGAAGTCTTAATTCTGTGGCAGCAGCTCTTAACTCAAGAAAGTCCTAGGTGGCTGCAGTCCAAGTTAAAAGTCTCAATAAGTAAATTTCAAGTCAAGATTGCAAGACTTAAATCTGAATGCTGACTAACTACACTCTTTATAAAAATTAGCAACATTTAAAAGTCACATAAAAATCAGTATTGTATAGCTGGCTGAAATACCAACATGTCCTAGGTCTTACTTCTACGAAAAAATGCAAAATACCTGCTTTCAAATCAGCAACATTTTAAAGTTCCAGTACACAAATACAGGCAGCTGCAGTTTCACCACTTCGTGATTCAGTGCTACTTTACCACTTTAAAATTACAGCGGTGAAATCACCAAGATGATCTGAACCAGCATGCAAGCAGACAGACTTTAAAGTGTAAAATGTTTGACCCTTACATCCATCAGAGCGGCATTGATGTAATTGGAGCTCTCGCCGTCGATGGTGATCAAGAAGGGAAGGCAGCGGTCCGGAGGCAGGACGTCCATGCAGCGGTTCTTCTCGTGGTTCCTAGGCAGCAGGGCGATGCTGCAGTCTTCCACCCGCAGCGTGGGAGTCACCATATTGAGTGTCTTTGAGATTGAAGCAGAATTACATGGTGTCATACTGACGCAGGAAGGTAGGCACTTGGGTTTTGAGTGCGCTAATTATCTCCCGATATGGTAATTAACAATGCGATTCTTTGATCAGTTACATTAGTTATAGCTCCGACTCCCCTGAAGTGACTGGGATAAAACTTAGAGTGGGGTGGCGCATTTCATATAACTATATATTAGATGCATCACCTATTTATATAAAGTACGTTTATGCACAGAATTTGTTTAAAGCAGCCTCGCGCTTCAGATAATGTGTCATCATGAATTTGCACACAATGTATGTCTAATTACGTTAAATAGCTCCTCACCCTGAACTCCTCTTTAATGGGGCTGGAGTTGGTCTGTGGGTCCAGGCGGTTCATGTCGTAGTAGACGGAGCGGAGCTGACTCGCAGGAATGGTGGTGTCGCCACAGAGACATGCCTCCAAAATGGCATCATGGATGAAGACATACTGCTCCTGAAAAAACAGCATCCTCATTGCGCATCCATCAGACATCTATGACTTATGACAGAAGACAAGCTGTCATAAAACAAGTTTTTTTTTTTTTTTTTTATTTCTACCACTGCTATAAGCTGAAATATGTGAGCCAAGGTTTTTCTCTGTTTTTGCTAGAAAAATCCAGTGACCTTTCCATGACCTTACTGGGATTATGCTTTACCCCCACGGCAGTTTCTGTGTCTAATATTTGTCATTGTCTTTGTTCAAAGGTTACAATACATATTTTTGCATTTTTTTGGTACACAGCTTATTTAATTCTCTTATAAAACCCTGAATTGTATGACATTTTCAAAACCTTAAAATATTTAGAAGTCTAGCAGAAAATATTTTCATGAATGACTTGACCTTTTCCATGGTTTTTTAGGATCCTATGAAACCTCAGTGAACTTATCAAGGTTAGGATTTCCTCATGAGTATTGCTATCATCGTCACAGGAAGGTTAATGGTTGAGTTCTTATATAAAAACAAAAACAAGCAAACAAACAAAAAACCCAACACCCACTGTGCTCAATAGCGTGCGGTCTAAAACATAAAATCGTAACACATTTCCTCCTCCTCAGTCAGTCACTCAAGCAGTGGACATGGCGACACAGCTTGAAGCTTGATGCAAATCTATTCTGAAGTGACATTTCCAGCTGACACTTCCTTGTCACTTTGTACCAAAATCCACACACATGCACAGGGGTCAGATTTACAGATTGAAAGGGGAACATGTGTTGCCATTTGTTAAGTCTAAAGCAGAACGTGAAATGTTGACCTCAGAGTTTGACTATCCCTGCCTGGGTCAGTAAGACCAGCTCTATCAATCTGCAGATTGATAGAGCTTATCTGAGCTCATAATACGTAAACAACAACAAAGCATTTCATTTCCGTGGTTAAATTAAAGCATGGTAGGATGGTGGCGTGTGGCCGTGGGGCTGAGGAGCTGTGCCAACCAGCCTGAACACCTGTGAGGGAAAATAGACACATACACAGAATTTGAAGGTCACTGAACTTGAGGAGAGTGACTCAGGGTGAGCAGCCTTTGGTCTCCAGTTGCTCAAATCCCAATCCGGACGTCAGCGATGAAACATTTGCCCATTAAATCCAATGACGCTTGTGATTTAAAGGGAATTACGGTGAAATGATGCATTCACCGAGACTATGGACACCTCCAGATGGCCGGTGTTCAGGAAAGCACAGAGTCTTTCGGTTGTCCACATCAGCGTAAAACTACAGGATGAGCCGGGGATGTTTTGAAACCATCAATATGAGCCAAATCCTCAACACTCTAAACCCTTTTATTACAGCGCGTATTGCCAAGCACTTGTGTTTACCACTTGGAGAAATAGTTAGGGTGTGCACTCCAGTAAACGTCCTTTGTGAGAAATTATCATTAAAAATGTAACAGTGGTGCGAATGGTAACAATAAAATCCACACTCCTGTTCTAGACATAAATATGCCAGCTTTGAATATGAATATAATTCAAATAATATTAAAAGCAAACTAAAACAAGTAAAGCACTTGCTTAACATCAGATTATGTTAATTAATTGGATTGTTTAATTACATAATGAACATATCTTTGTTTGAGAAAAATGTTACACTTGAACTGGCACTTGAAAGTGAATGACAGGAAAACATTAAACTAACGTATTATACAGCATTTACAAAAATAATGAGCATCATCAGTCACTGGGAAAATGCTTAAAAACCTCTTGTGGATCACCTAAGCTGCAGAATTAACGACTAATAAATGACAGGTGATGATTTATTTGTTCCAAATATAAAACATGCTTTTAATGACACTGCTTCTGGCTGGTATGAATTCTCAGCATTTGTTCAGGACCAGAGAAGCAGGGGGCTCAATCTAAGAATTATTTATTGATACTAGTTAATCCACTTTTGAGGACCAAAACCTGTCAAGCTGCAGTCCTGCAGTTCTGTATTTTACTGATGTCTCTGTGGAGAACTGTTTAAACCAGTCGTACAGTACCTCAGTCTGAACCATGTTGACCCTCCGTGAACGCAGCTCCCTCACACAGTTGTAAATGTCCACCACGCCCTCTCTCTCCGCCATGTCCAGCATGATGTCAATGACGATGAAGCAGCCTGTCCGACCGGCTCCAGCGCTGCGGACAGACACGGATTTTTATTCATGAGAAGTGAGGTTTTTTTTTTTTTGCTTTAAGTTTAAAGAAATATAACTTTTATGAGGTGGAATAAGATTAAATGATTTCCCTAACAATAAAAAGTTGAGCACACTAGGGTTTCACATCAACAGCTTTACTTGATCTGTTGCCAACATTAAGAGTGCCCAGAGGTCACTTATGTTTCAAATTGGCTATTTAATGCAGTGATTACCAAGCACCACAGGGAGACCAGCTCAACTAAATTAAAAAAAATTAAATTACAATTTAATTAAAGAATTAAGTGGACCTGAACAAGTTGAAGCAGCAAAGCTAACATTAGGTTTAGGTGGCATGTAGCTAATAGGGATGCCTAAATTACTAAAAATAGATAAAAAACAAACTAAATAGCTACGTATGGAATAGTAACAGCAATAACTGTTGGCTAACAATGTGGACAAACCACTGAAATTACTAAAATATACCTAGTTGAAACACTGTAGTAGCTAAATGTAACTAGTTTAAAATGCTAGCTAAAACGAATTAAAACACTGAAGGTTATTGTAAAAAATGGGACCACCAGTTGAACATAAGCTAAAATTATGGATTAACAGTTGCTAACAAAATGAATAAATGATTACTGGCTAAACATAATGGATAAAAAGGTAATTTCATAATAATAAATGTATATCCGTTTGTGAATGATGGAAAAATAATGGGAATTGTTAGCTTGCTAACTTGCTACCCAAGCTTGTAAATATGATAAATGGTAAACAGAAGGGGTTTGTGAGCTCACCTGACAAGGATTGTTGGAAACCACTAATTTATGTAATGTTACATTATGATTTATGTTTTAGCAGTTATCACTAACCCATAATTGTGACCTACACTGTAGTGTACATTAAGCCCAATATACAGTACAGTAGAGGTGAATCAAATTTTGCTTGTTGTGTACACAGTACTATAAACAGCAAAAATGGCAAATTATATTTAAAAACCTTAACACAACATCTTTCCAGGGATACTGTCCCAGTTACTAATACACAGGTTTTGCAGTATCCTCTTGGGGACTAGTTCTTGGATTAAAAGACTGAATGAAAACTTAAGTAACATACCAGCTACGAGGCAGTACTTAGCTGTACATATCTAACTTCTGCACTGAGCTGATCTTAGTCTAATGACTATTGTATAAAAATATGCAAATCACAAAAATAGGTACACATGGGTTAGAGCTAAAACACAAGTATCAACAAGAGTTCTTAGTCTGAGTGCACACCAACCTGCAGTGAACCACCATGGGTCCGGCATTGGTCAGGGTCTTGGACTTGACTCTTCTAATAAACCCCAGAAGGCCGGTGGCGTGATATGGCACACCGTGGTCCGGCCAGCCAGTGAAGTGAAACTGTCGGATTTCCCGGATCTCATGAGCTCCTCTCTGAGGAACACAGTCATCAGTTTAAGCACACAAAGCAAAGAGAATGTAGTGAGAAGAACACGGATGCGTGAAGTCTTTCTAAAGTAAATACAGGTTGAATTAAATATCACACTCTTCATCATGATCCAAGAAAGGTTTGTACAAAGTTTAATCTAGCGATGAATAGGATGTTTAAGGCCAGTGTAGCCATGTGTCTTTACCTACTGTAGCAGCTATCTGTCATGCTGATATTATAGAATATGCATTGCATTAGTTATCTGGGCAATTTGCATGTACCATAAAGAACAGTATATTCCTCTATGTTATATTGGTATGTGTGTTTATTCTTTGAATGGATATTGCCTGAAGATTTTATAAAATGTCACAGTAGAATGTAACAATTAGGAGTTGTTATATGATATAAACCAATAGTTAAAGAGAAAAATCGAGAGTTAGAAATGATTCCATTAGGTTATATTAGGTTAGGTTGCATATTAATATATGTTAAACATCCATCCATCTATTTAATAAACATTGTCATAAAGTGCTAGAGAAGCCTTATATATGTCCTTCTCCAGCTATTCAGGTAGGAAAGCTACATCTGAAAAGTTATGACTGTATTTATACCAGGAAAAAAGTGTTTAAAAGGTTAAAGTGTACCTTCTCTACAGCAAAGGTCCTGATGACATATTCTGACAGCAGCTCAGTCTCTATCAGTGTCACCTTGATGTCTCTGTAGATCTCCGTATCATCAGGCCAGTACTTACAGCACTTCACCTGAGAGTGACAAAACCAAGTGTTTTACACAACATCCTCACAAGCTGTATGCTAACTGCAATGAATTTATATTCACAATGCTCTACTTCACTGCACACATTCATATTAGAATTTCTGCAAGTTGCCAGGCCATCATTTTTCCAATAAAGATAATTGTCACATAACATTAGCCCCCATTTGCCACCTGATATTTCAGCTTTTGAAGCATTTCTTTCAAATCAAAATGAGATTTGCTTCATATTAGTTTCGGCCCCCGGTCAAGGATCTGCTGTAAATGGGAATCTTATGTATCGATGGGAGAGTTCATTCGCACGTTATTGCTTTTTCATTCTCATGTCGATAATGTGAAAATGAGTCTAAAGGTGGACTGTGCAAAAACCTGGAACAGAACAGTGTAGGTGCAATGGGGGTGTGTGATTTCTCCACCTTAAAAAATTGACTACCAGTGTGGTGAAATAGGATAAAACATTAAAAAAAAAATTGTGTACAACAATTAAATGAGGGAAATATAATGACAATCCAATATTGATATGAAATAATAAACCCTCAGCTGTTTAAAACAGATTTCCCAACAGAAATCTAAAACACCCCACTGGAAATATTACTTGTATTAGGTATCATAAGAGCGCAAAATTAACCCCCCCCCCCTTCCCAATTAAACTGTTGATACAGGGGGAAGTAAGGCTGGTAATAGAGATTGAGATCACGGAGGTATATCAGAGAATGATAATTTTTGATGAGGTATAAATGCGACATCAGCCACAAGTAGATTCAATTTTCATTCCTGGCGTCTATGCGCTGATTACGAATGAAATGAGATTTTGGTTTGTGGAATGACACAGACAGAGGGGGACTTTGAGGTCCCTCTCTCTGACACCCCTGATGACTAATCCCTGATGACAATCACAAATCCACCGTCCGCTTCCAGCCAGATTGAGTTAGGCAAAAGCCATTACCTTATTAGATCACTCTCTATCAGGCGCCTAGTTTGGGGGGGAATTAGCCTTTGGGCTAAAATATGCCAGCATAGACACAGATGTTCTTTTGTGCGGGCACACTTATGAGCACGTGACGAGCGTGCACAGGTCTTATACGTCGTCACTCATATGGATAGAGTGTATAGAAAAGAAGCACATGGAGCATCACCTCATCACACACATCAGCACGCTGACTTCCAAACCAAATCTCTCGTACATTAAAGTGTGCCGAGCACCGCCCCCCTGTCTGAAACCAGCAGGAGAGAAGCTGCGTGTGCTTCTGTGTGTGTGTGCCAGGATTTCCCAGAGTTCATCAGTGACTGTGCCGAGCAGATGGCCCACTGTGATATGGCGGAGTGATTTTATAGGGCCCTCTGTGGAGCTACCGTCACTGTGACCAACTGTGCCTACCGCCCGCCATTGGACAAGGATCATATAACAGACGGTTTGAGGGCCGGGGCCCGCCGAGTACGGCGCCGAAGCTAAGCAGGTGTGGAGAAGGTGCGGGGTGGGGTGGGCTGGACTCCGCTACTGTAGAGGAAAGGCCTAATGAGGTACCTAGAGATGGGGCTATGAATCATTATCAGCTCTGCTACATTTAAGCCCCACCAAAAATGCACATCAGCAAAATCAAGGTGCGCCTCTTTTTAAAGGGCTTTCAGTGTGAAAGTATTTAAAATTCCTAGAGAAAAATCCCGTGGCAGTCAAAGCATTACACTGTACGTTAAGACCTTCATTTTCTCTTGATTATAACCTAACCAGGAGGAACTAAAGTGCGAGTTAAGTGGAACAAATTAGGACTGAAGCAGGGCTCTGGGTTTTTTCCCCCCCTGAGGCAGGCCACATGCTGTAGTGAACAAGAAAAGTCAAGGCTTTACCATTAGTTTGAACATTATGAACTGTCCTCACTACTCAATAACAGTCCCCTTTTGTCCGGTGAGGACAGCATTAAGAGATGTTTCTGCTCGGAGGAGCCTGGAAGGAGCTGGCGGCTTCAGCGGAGTCTAATCTCCTGTTATAGAGCCACTGAGATGAAACAGTAGTCAGACGCCTGGATGCCTCTCTGGTAATGAAGGCCATCAATCAGTTTCTTCTCACTTCTCACTGATCAGATAGATGGAAAAAAGAGCTGGCGGCACACGAGTCCCATGCCTCACTAAGTCAGCGCGTGCGTGCACACAAACATCTGGGGACTGATGTTCAAAGATAATAACAAAAGGTGTCTCAGTTTGCCTTGAAATACAATCAGGCTGTTAGTCGACTGGGGGCAAGGTAATCTTATTTGAGATCTGCAGTTCAAGTGAACGTGTCATAAATACGCACCCTGCCCACTTCCACCAGGTTGGTCACCATGACGATAGCTGCAGTGTTCTCCTGCCAGACCATCCTCCAGAAATCAAATACCGTCTCCTGCATGGGGCCTATGAGAGACATAGAGAGGAAATTACATTTTACAAATATTTTTTTCCCCCCAAACCTACCTTAAATATCTTACAATAGCTTCACACAAGTATTGGGGTGTTGAGGCTTCGGCCAGGTTTTATTGCAGTCTAGCTCTTTCCCTTAACTACTAACAAATGTCTGTGTGCTTCAATGCATGTTACACATTAACAGTACCCTTTAAAAAAACTACAAGTTTGGCATCTTGGAAGCACATCTGGTTAATGGTTCATACAAAAAACACGCTAATTCATAACCTTCAGTGGTTCATATATCAGCAATAATCAGTTGCTTATTATTGCCAATATTAGTGGTATGTTGCTCTTATTAGTCGATAAAGTGCACTTACTACTTTTATTTTGCATGGCCATATTCCTAAACCATGAGGCCATTACCTAAGAGTTTTCCCCTCCTAATTACTGCCGAATAAGTCTTAGGCTACAGAATTATTTATGAGCGAGCCTCACTTTAGACTGCAAGACATATTCAGAGTTATTTTAGGGTTATTTGGATAATATTAACACTTGCAGTTTGCCATTTTGTTATATAAGAACAGACGGTTCAGAGAAAGCATTACCACCTTACAGACACAAAACTTTCTAACTATCAATGATTAGTATGCAGGAGGGTCACTAGGGTAAACCCTTAGATAATAGTCCAGTAGTTGTAGAATATGGTAATGCAGAATAAGACATTTGTAAGTGTTTACTAATGACTAACAGGGGACAAATGAGCTCTAATATGCATTCTAACAGGCAAGCAGCAGATTGTAAATTTGTGTACCTTAAAACAATTACCTAAGTTTCCATGTCTCCAAGTTTATTTTCATATTTATTAGTGGAAGAATTTGTTTGCTACAATGGACCATCTATCACTAAATTTGGTAATGCGCTTTACTGCTGACGTACATGCTGTGGGTAATGTTTTCTCATCAATAATGTCAGCTTCTTCCTCAGATTAACTTCCAAACATAAATTTGGTGGTATTACTGACATATTGGAACAAGAGAGTTTACAGGGCATTTTCTCCAACATTTTCACTTCACGGATCTAGCGCTGAAAGACGTGTCAGGTCCAATTTATTCATAGTGCTTCTACATCAGATTCATCACATAGTGCTTACTCTACAACACACAGCTTAAACACGGATGAAAACAAGAAAGGAAAATGAATCACAAATTTAAATATGAGCCCAACGGCTGCTGTTCTCCGTGCGTCCGCACATGCGTGTGTATGGCAAAGCTCAAAGTAATTACCACTACATCTCATCTGTTCAACACCAACCTTTCCACCGAACCGGACCCAGATGTGCCTGGTGAACATCAAAATAAATGAGCAGAGAGCCAGTCAATGCCTCCAATATTTAAAACTTCACTGAGCAATAATTGTGGGCTGAATTTAATTATTATTCTGGTTAATTAAAATTATTAATATTAGTTTTAATCAAGCACCAAGTAGAAAAAAAATTACTTCTGACAAATTAATTAGTGAATGCAAATCTCTACAACTGTGCATTCTCCCGAGTTGGCCCGAATTACCTGGAGACATAACAAATTATGCAGACACACACAGGCACACGCTAAGACAAAACATGGCAGATACACAAGCTGCTGGCGTTTTCTTCGTTGTCATTTATGTGGCAGGTAAATTTAATAAACCTTAGGCCACTGAAACCTGTAAAAACTCAAGTCATGAAAAAGAAAGAAAGAAAAAAGTTTTCCTCAGGAATGCACAAAGTACGCACCGTGACTCAGCATCTTGTAGAACAACCTTTATCAGCAATTAGTAAAATAGTAAATCTGTATGGCTTTGTAAGTCTCTCAGATCATTATGGAGGAATTTTCACAACATTGCTTCAGTTCACTGAGGTTTGAGGTCATTTGTTTATGCACAGCTCTCTTATAACATTTGGACTTTGGCTGGACAATTGCAACACCTTGATTCTGTTGTAGATTTGCTGCGATACTTGGGATCATTGTCCTGTTCCCAAAACTCTCAGACAGATGGCCTCACATTTGACTATAGAATATTTTACTAAACAGAACAGTTGATGGTTGACTCAATGACTTCCGGGTGCCCAGGACCCTGTGGCTGCAAAACAAACCCAAATCATCACCCCTCCACCACCGTGCTTGATGATGGGTATGGGGCATTTATGCCAATATGCTGTATTTGAGTTTCTCCAAACATGGTGTGGTGCATTATGACCAAACATCTCCATTTTGGTTTCATCTGTTTAAAGGAAGTTTTTCCACAACTTCTTCAGCTGTAACTTGATAAACATTAGCCATGTTGCTCTAGAGAGAATTCATGAAGTGCATTTGATTAGCAGCACCTAGCTGCTACTTACATTGTCAATTCCTATGGAAGCGTAAGGATACACTTAATTTCATACAAATTTGAACAACTGTTATCCAGTTAGGAAACAAGGATACTTTGACCTGTGATGTGCTCTAAAGGTATCTTAAGGAACACATAAAAGTTTTAGCATATTGTAGATATTGTTGGTTACTCGGGAAGCACATTGCACCTCCTTTCGCTTTAGTAGTAAATTAGAGAGTCTAGTCCATGACAACACTTTGGTTAATCAGAGGACTTTGTACACCAGATAAGGTGAGCAGTACAAAGTGAAAAAATGAAAAAGCCATTGGGGAAATTTGTGTTGTGGGTTATGCAGATGACTTTCACCTGGGGAAAGTAGGGTTCAGATCCCCTATGCAGCCAAAAGCATTATTTTTAGTGTGTATAAAGAACATGTACATGGCCTTGAAGAGAGAGGACAGTAGCTAGAAAAAGGTTTCCTACTTTAAAAAAATCTCACTTTTTGGATTTATGCCTACTGCAGCTGTAAGCACTAGATCACTAGGACACCCAGGGAAAGATATATATAAAAAGCAGTAACAACAACAAAGGTGGGCATGAAGAGAGTTGTTCTGGCTACTGCATAGCTATACGGGCTTTAGTATCTGGCTTGAGTGCCATGATCATAAAACCACTAACTACACAATTAAAAGAAACGAACAACAATTTGGGAAACCTTAATGAAGAACTAAAGTGCTTGATGAAATAAAATGATTATGAAATCATTACGGGCTAAAATAGAATGTAGTATAAAAACACATTTGAATATATCATATTGTATTGTTACTAATTTGTTTTGCCCTAGTATGAGGAGCTGCAGCAGTTCCTGGATCCTATCATTGTGCTGTTTGTGCTTCTTATTGACTTACGCCTTCTGCGACAACCTAATTTCCCTCAGGACATCAACAAAGTGTCATCACCATTTTATTCACTTGATTGATCAAGCCATGTTTGAGCTGCTTAGTGGGGTGCCTAAACACATCCTCACTGTCATGCATTTAATTGTGCAATATTGTTTGACAGAGTTTAAAAACATCTATTTCTAAAAGCAACTAAATTAAATTAAAAAGACTTTTTAAAGAAATGAAAAACAAAAACAAAAAATGATTCAAAACCAACCATCATTTCTGCAAACACATTTCCATCCTGTTTGTGCTTTTACAGTAAAAATACAAATAGCATCTATCTCAACTAGACAGCTAGAGAGTTGGAACAAGGCTACTCCATAACTTCCATCTGTATTCCCCTACTTCCTGTGGTGGTATATCTTGATTTAACTGTAGGACTTCGGTTTCCGTCTCTACGATAACTACCCAACCTGATTGAGCCACCCACTCCGCTACCTCCCACACTTGTCCCTGAGGAAAGATGCACATTGCTGAGAAGTTTGGGAGAGGAAGAATGAGAAGCAGGACAGCTGGTGTGTAGGACTTCAGTAACACAATACTACTTGGCATTATATGATAAACCATCCAATGGGAGGCTCCTGCCAAGCTTCAGCCAACCAATTTATGCTTTGTTGTGAATGCAGAGATGGAGAATGGGTACAGATAGCTTCCTGGACTGTAACTTGATGACACCCTTGAGGAAGTGAGTGTGCTTCTTGATAAGTAGATATACAAGAACAAAGGAATCGCTAACACAGTTGATTGGACAACCTTCACACAGAATGGGTGAACAGCTTCAAATGTTGAGGAAAGAATTTATTTTAGACTCATTGGTTTCTTAACCAATCTCCATTGAAAAATAGCATGCTTTTAAAATCCTAGATTTCTGCTGCTGTAAGCTGACATGTGCCACTGCAGTTAATGAGCTGTAAAAGTGGAGCTTTTATATTATCGAGTTCGCAAAAACCTGTTTCAGTAAGTTAAAAAATGTCTAGAAAGCACCTCTTTTCTTTAGCCATAGGCGGTGCTGGGCCACAGCATGCAGCCTGAATGTCTTTGCTGCACTTTTGACTGACTGATTCTCCAAGTATGTGTAACTCTACTGAAGCCACTGAACACAATTGTTTCATAAGCACTGTTTAATATTACTTTGCAAAGTCACTCGATGGTCTTTAGTTGGCTTGAGATTTGGTGACAGCCTATTCTACTAGCAAAAAAGTCATATTTTAATTTACATAAAAACATTCAGTTACAATTTGTATCTGATGCTGACAGGACGCTGTCGTCCTGAAAGAAATCACTTCCATCAGAACAGTTTGTTTGTCGTGTTCTATTTTAAGGGTCACAGGTTCAGGCTTTTCTTTTCTTTATTCTGTAGTATGATACTGTGTGCGCATTGCAAGATTTTTAACCACAACCCTTTCATTATCTTAACCTTAATGTTCATGTTTGCTGTTGATGCTTGTGACAGTTATTTACATTAAATAGGAATCATGTTATCTGGATTACACGGGTGCCAGTTAAGAAAAAGCACATGCAGTTGGTTTGTGAGAAGAACAGCAGCTTTGAGTTGTGAGGTGAATCAATTTATTGGCAACAAGTCCTCCTTTTTACACGAAGTTTCAGTGTGTTGGTTAGTGTTCTCTTAAAGTGGTGGCAGCTAAACTTTGAATATTTGAGTGAGACCAGATATTTTCCTCTTGTTTCCAGTGTATATGCTATTCAGTCCTGTGGAAAAGTCTTGAACCCCCCTCTCATTTCTTTATATTTTTCTAGGAAAATGGGAAATATGTGCTGCAATGTATTGAAACATGTGCATACATCCATGGAAATGGATGGTTTATAAAACAATTCTAAAAAACTTCATCTTTTTTCCGTGATCTTCAACAATAGTTCTCCAGGCTTCTGGAAGACACTTGAAGCTCTTCTTTGGATGCTGGCCTTTGTGTGCCTTTTGTTTTGTTAATAACACCGAGGTCTGAGTTCTAGGGAGGCCAATGACTGATAGTGTTCAATGGTATGTTTTCCTGCCAAGTTATAGGTGCATGTTTGGGATGCTGAATGAAACTGCATGTTGGATCAAGAGCTCGTTACTTTTATGTGTTCACAGGTCCACCAATTTTAACAAGACCATCAACACCACTGGTTGAAACGCAGCCCCAAACGATTACAGAGCCCCCATCGTGTTTTACACATTGTTGTTCTGTAAACACGCATTTTTTGTACCTGACCTCCTTCATCACTCCACAAGCTCTGCTGCTACTGATTTTCAGAACTGCTATTGTGTAATTTGGGATACCTAAGCCATTCCTCATAGTTTCTCTGAAGAATGGCTTTTTCAAAACTGCCCTTCCACTAAGACCATTTATGATGAGGACTCACAACAGCAGATAAATCAACTGAAGGGGCAGATGCATCTCTCAGATCCTGTGCCAGATCTTTGATGGATTTTTTCTTAAGAACATGACTTTCAGATGCTGGTCAATCAGTAGATAGTATTTTAGGCTTGCCATAAAAACATGATTTTATGGCTGTCAACTAAAGAAATGGGAACATTGTAACGTGGAAATTGTAAAAAATTGCCTAAAGTTACAATTTAAAATTGGTTCTTTGCCAACTTTTCTGTTATGCATAGACACAGAAGTGGCTCATCCCCTGAGTTAGGTCCTTTTTATGCTTGAATTATTCATAGGCCATTGCTAAGATGCTTAACAAAAACATTTCTCTGAAAATGGTCGGGTACAAGGACTGGACTGAAATGAGTAAAAAATGTATCCAGTGCCCAAAGAAAACCTTTGAAAGACCTTTAGAAACGCTTGGAGAAGTATTTCTCACAGAACTAAAAAAAAAAACTGAGAAAGCCTGGCTTCTTTCAAAGAAACTATAAAGAGATCAGTGGTAACTTAAGACTTGCACAGCACTGTACTTAACCATTGCTAACCTCCTCTTGGCTTTTATTCAAGAGAGCAAGTGTGGCAGTACTGTCAATTTTGAACAATCTTTTTAAAATACAGATTCAGGCAATCAAAATAATTTCTGGTACCTTTAAGATAAAAAATAAAGTCTCAAGAAAAAAAACAAACACACTATTTAAAAAAATCACTTTCGACACAAACAAATAATCTTGATAGCTAGCTGTACCGAGGGGAAAGCTTACATTCTCAAAGACTAGGCCACAGGTTATTTTCAGATAAATCAGTCTGAGAGCTCACTTGAAGAATACAAGCAGAGTGCACTGTTTGTAGTACAGAATGCGTGGTGCCTAGTTGGTGAAGTTTGGAAGAGACACTTCACAGAGGAAGAACACAAGTAGGAGCTTCACTTCCAGCTGTCAGAGAGCTAACGCTGCTGCAGCTGATGCTGTGTTTTGGGACTAGGCCTGCACCTCCTCAGAAGCAAAGAGTGTGACAGCTGTAGAATCCCCAAGCCAGGTATGGCACAAAATTTCTGATCAACATGTTCACATAGACACTCACAGACAAACATGCAGGTGATGTTCCCTTCTTGCCCATTAATATTACATGTGGCAGGCTGTGGCATAATGTACACTCGCTTATCATTGATTTGCTCTCTCTCTCTTCCCATCTCCCAACCCCACACCTCCCCTGCTGGGCTTTGAGATGTTAACCTGTAAATAATAAAACTTTTGGGCTCCTGGTGACATTTGCTGCTTGTGAAGGAGGGGGAGGGAAAAGCGGAGAAGACCGGAGGGGGAAAGCTTGATGAAATTGAACCCTTTCCCGTGTCATGAATATTTTCCACATCACCAAGAGGATGCAGGGGGCTATCGCAGCTGTTTGCATCCCCGGTGTCAGTGTAATTCAGTCTCCACTAGAAGGAAGCTCATGTCTGATCAGTATTTAAAGCGATCTGCAGGACATAATAATGGACAGAGGCGAGGCGTCAATACGGGAGGGCTGAGGCGCATGCACACATTCAATCTGCTAAGTAGGTGAGCTGCAGTTAGAGAATTACTGACAGACAGTTATTGTATTGCTGCAGAAAAAAAAGAAGCTCTGGATGAGAGACTGACCTACATAATGAGGAGCAGAGCTTGGGTGATGAGGCTTTTATGGAGTGACAGCTGTTCTACCTGCCATTGTCACCTTGACAGAGCAAAGGGACTCGTCAATAAACCCCAAACTAATGAGTGTCATTGTAGTTTATAGCATTATAGAACGGGGACAACGTTATCCCACCTGTCTGCCATATTAAGCACACCGCAAACCACCTCCACAACCAATTTATGACAAAGATTTTTTAGCTTATCCAGCAGTATTGCGGGTCTCATTTTCCTGAGCTACTGCTGGTCCCAGTGGACTTGAGTGGAAGTGTCATTCACTGAAAAACTTTACTGGGGGAGAGAGGAAGACTACTCCCTCATTTTCAGCAAGTGTGCCAATGCCCAGGTGCTCTTTTCAGGTGCTACAGTATGCCGTTTGTCTGACTGAGAGAGACAGGTCTGTGTCTGGCTTTCCTATCATCTCTGGCTGCTCTTTGCTTCAGTGTCAGCAGACTGAAGCTTCCTTCCTGTCAGTCTGCCGGAGCTGATGATGAATTATAAAAAGGGCCTGGTCTCCCAGAGAATACAGATGTTTCCACACTCTCTCTCTCTCACACACACACACACCTCCACGCTTTCGTACTGGATGGATCTACCCAGTGAAAAACCTTATCATGCTTGCGATACAGTCGATGGAAAATGAGGACTTATTATGCAAGCTCAATGAGAAAACTGGGGCTAATTAACTTGAATGGAAACACGTTTGGCTTCTCGAGCTTTTCATCTTAGAGAAGGCCTTGTTTGCAACATTTCTTTGACTGCTGATCTCCTCATGCATATTTTTTTTTAATGAAAATTGGAATGCTCTTAATGACTATAGGACAATTATAGAAGTCATAATAATCCAGATGAAACTCTTTCAGAGTTGAATTTGCCAGTTATACCTCCTTGTTTTGGTGAACTCGAGGCCCACAGGAGAGAGTCGGCACTTGACAGCTCAGTTTCGAGTGCTGGACTCAGTGGTCAGCGCGAGGCAGTTCAAACTAGGTGCCATTCATACAGACAGTGTGCAAACCGAGCGACCACTGCCTGATTAGTATGCCATCTCTTTCTGAAGTAAGAGCAAACAGAGCGTTGTTTTAATTGAGACACTGAGGAAGAGAGGCAATGCACTAATAAACAGGTAATTATGCAACTCCCAGCTCCGCCAAAGCAGATTGTGAATCCATTAAGGCCTCTTCGCAAAAATAATAATAAAAAAACCTGCCTTTATCTTTTTTTTTTCCCTCTCTTCCACTGATTTTTTTTTCTTGAGTGGTATGTAAAATCCCCATGCATGCTGCCCTGTTGTGTGGGAGTGAGGCTCGCGATGCAAAATTCATAACAATTAACCATCAATCAGACTTAACCTCTGGGGTCACGGTAAGTGCTCCTCACTCTGCGAATCTGCCGGCCAGATTAACACAGTGACAAAATGCGCCTGTACATGTCAGCTAATCCATTTATTTATTCAGCCTACTCCCAGACTGCCTGATTAATGGCTCCCACACCACCGACGGGATGGAAACAGACAGCGAGAAAGCGTGCCGCTACGCTTGCTCAGAGGCGCGTAGGTACGTGCGTTTGCGTGTGCACACCGAGAGGCACCAGACTCCCCGAGCACACACCTGACTGAGCATCAAAGAGTAGTTTGCAAGAGCGTATGTAAACAACGACGGGGATGTTCAGATAGATATTCGCAAACACCTGCACACATCCATCTGCCCAAACAAACAGACACCGTTAAGTTCTCACCGCCCACACACACCAATCTAGTCTTGCAATTTTTAGAAAGTTTTTTATTCTTACCCTGAGTGGCGATGTAGTGATTTGGCCTGTGGTAGCCCTGCAAACAGAGAAAAAAAGGAGAGAATATAAGCATCACTTTATGTTCCATCTACTCCTGAAAGACCAGTGCAGAGAGGCTAAAAAAAAAAAAAAAAAAAAAGACACAGCTCTTGACATTTAGTTGTTTTTTTTTTGACCTTTGCATGCAAACTCAGTCTGTTCCTACAAAGCAAACCATCACATTCATCACTGAACAGATTTGAACTGTATAGAAATCCCAGTTAACGCATTTTTTTTGTTTGTTTCAGATGCCCTGCGTTTCTGCAGCCAAGATGAACTCTCGCTTCTACGCCGCTCTGCCACAAGAGGAATTATTTGAGAGATTTGCGTGCTTGCTTTCAAGAAATACTCTGCATAGTAGGTCTGCCAGCTGTTTGCCACTGCACACCCTTTCAGCTCTTTGTTTCAACATCCAACTGCAAGATGCACTGAAAGCTCATGATGGATGCTGCTAGATACAAGATGCAAAAAACACTCTCCATCATGCACTCTATATACAGCACACCTCTGGAGTAAGCAGCCAAAGTGTTGATAATCCCCAAGATACAACTAACAGCACTGATCTTCACAATAGGCCCCTAGTCTCACGGATTACTCTAATCCCTTCAAGTTTTATTTGTCCAATTCCTTGTCTTCTCTCCAGAGATATGAGGCAGGAAACAAAACATTAGGACTTAAAGGCTCTTCCCCGCCCCAGCCTCCCCTTGATTGTCTACCCCCCCCACCACCACCACTTCCCATCCACCCCTGCTGCTCTGCTTATCTCACTCATATTCAATTTAACTTGGACTGTGATTAACGCTCCTCCAATGAAGGGAGAAAAGACACAAAGGATATTTTCCTCACTCACTCATCCACAGGGCTCCTCCAGCTATTCAGCTGTCCTCCATTTTTAATGACTTCTTTATCTCTGGACTGAGGAGGAGATTTGTTTGTGCTTTCATGTATGCTCTGTCAAGTAAAGTGGAGGCCCAATACTCTGTCGGATTAGCGAGGGAAAGACGGAAAGAAAGAAAGGGCCCTGACAGTGAGTGTCAGGTGAGTAGCGCTTACTATAAATGGGCTCGTGGCTTTCTGTAAGCATGTTATATCAGGCACGCAAGAGCATATCTTTAAAACGAGGTAAAGATGTAGAAATGTCAATATTGCTCTTATTAACTGGAAAAAGTACTTTTATTTTCCAGGACTGCATAAGTTAGGAGCAGGAATTAAATGTGCTGTCTGTGTTTTGCTGCACTGCTGATTACAGTGATCATTAATTCTTTCCAGTAAGAAAAGCTGGCGAATGGAATGTCTAAAATATGCAGCATGAAGTGCTTTTGCCTGTGGGCATGAACTGGCATTTTCAATTTGAATATCATTAGATAGCCTACTTTTGCAAATCTGGAATACCTATCCCTATTACCTGGAAATTTTTGCTTTGCCAAATACATTTAGGAGAAAACAGAGTAAGTGATATTTTCACATTTCCCCCCCTAGAATCCCCCCCCCCACCCCACCCTCTATCTAGAATATGTAATATCCTTATCCTATTCTACAAATAAGTCATATGCCATATTACTAAAGGGGAAAAAGCAAAGAAAATGCCCTGAGGCCCCTTACTCCAAGCAATCCCTAAGGCCTTTAAAATTGAATTATTATTATAATTATTAGGTTTTTGTGATCATATTCTTAAATCTTTTCTGAAGGCTCACACGAATACCTTCAAGTTAGAAAAAAAGTTATAAATATACCCAGCACCCCAAATAAAACATCTTTTGACTTTTATTTCATGATTGTACTACTTATGTGTTTTCTCTTTTCTCCAAATTTCCCTTCTTCCTTCTTTACTGGATCATTTTACCTGAAGCAGAGTCTGTTACAGGAAAAGTGAAATGTTGCGTTGAACTGTTGAAATCTTGGTCCCAAACCTGTGGGAAGAAGTTTCAAGCTGACACTGAGCTGTTTAAAGTGGCCACAGATGTAGAGATCTGTGTGCCAAAACATACAGAGTGAGCACTTTGCAGTAAAAAAAATTGTTTAACCAAATTACCATAAGCAGTCGTCCCTTTTGCTTATTTTTGCCCCCAAGCCCCTTGCAGGATTAAGCCAGCAAGGACGGGTGGTTGGATGTTTAAGACACAAGGTTAAAGTTTGCTTCTTTTCTCCCATGTGCTGTTAGCTTTAGGATACAAGACCACTTGATGAGGGTTAGAGCCTGTTGACTTGCTTAAATACTGTAAAAGCTAGCTCATCCTGTTTTATGGCTCAAGTCGTTATGGATTCAGAAAAGTTTGGAAAATCAAACTACTGTATGCTGTTGGCGATAGTCTTGCAGATGGGGCGTAGGTACTGTTTCAGTAACGAGTCTGCAGCTAAATATCAGCATTTTGTGGTTACACTGATAAAATTGTAATGTGAATCAGATAATGTTTTCTGCTGAGGCAAATTAGCAGTCAGTGAACATGAACATTTTAGGAGACAGGAGCTCTGTGAACAACTGAGTGATTTCTGCACAAGCCTGCAAATTCACCGAACCACTGCATCACCCCAATATCCAGTTAAGAGACCCAGCAAAAGCCCATATGTACACACATGACTCTACAGCAAACAGGCTATTACGCTACGTTTCCCCAGCCTTCTAAATGTTTATGAAAATACTCAATCAGCTGGAGAGAAAGGAAACATACCAGAATGGCTCGGAATAATCGGCAGTGTTATAGAGTACAATAACAAACACTGTGGGAAATGTTCTACACATAAGAGTTTATTAGGCAGGACAAGCTTTTAGATGGGTTAAAAAGCTTTCTGAAGAGCAAAAACATCATTACCCATCTGCCTGCATTTCTACTAAGTACTTTTCCAATGAAGCTGGCAGAGCGATGGAAATCCTTTTCAATCAGGGCTCTCTTTAATATGCGTATATTCTTATCTTATAATGGGACCCTCTCTATTGCGAGCGTCTTCTCCGCAGCGCCACTTTTTGCAGCATAATGGGCCATAAACTGAATGGTGGGAAAGGTAAATAATTTAAGCCCCCTGCATTTGCTGTGGCACACCTTGCATTATGAATTTATGTTTGAAGGCGTAACAAGAGATTACAAATTACCACATTAGAGGGGTGGGGGAAGAGAAGATGGGAGACCGAGGGAGGGTTCTCTCCTGAGCGAAAAACCACTTAGGGAGTCAGGTACATCACCAGCCCATTACACATGGAGTGGAAGCATCTGCCTAAGGAGACCAGTGAGCTGCAGTGATTGGTCACATCCTGCTACTAACACTGCTATTAACAGCAAATCAGGTCAGATCAGGAGCTTCTATATTGTGTGAGCTAAGTGAGTTAGGACTGTTTTAAACCTGAGCCATGTCTGACGCCACTTTTTAATAACTTTTACTTACTGTAACAGCATGCCAAGTCATTCCAGTGCATGTAGAAGCTGTTTTGCAAGGACTTCCCTGAGGTAAGAAGTGTAACCGAACCTCTGCAGATACTGCTGTGTCTACTTTAATTTAGGGCGTCCTTGAGAGTTTTTCAGCATCTAAGAGTAACGAAATCAGCAGCTGCCTTATGCAGATATCAAGCAGAGAGATCAAATACAATCTGTCAAGATTTTCCTCGCTAGAATAACAACCATGGCAGTCGTTTCAAAAGTTTAACTAATTTTAAATTTCCTAACCACCAGGTCCTAAAATTATGTTAATGACTGTTCTCTGGAATAAGTAAATATAACACTACAGGGACTTTCCTGTCTTGCTACAAATGTCTCATGAAGTAGACAAGCGTGGATAGGTAGACATATAAATGATCAAACTTTAATATCAGAAACGACATTTCAGTAAGGCTCACTAGACTCAAAAGACGAATGTTATTTAAATTATATTTTACATTATAGCTCTCATTTGGGACCTACTGCACTTTCAGCCAGATGCAGAGAGAACAGCAGCAAAGTCCATCTTTTCAGAAGAGTGCAGGCATAATATTAACTCAGATCTAGGGTGCAGGCAGGTTGCAAAGTAGCTTGTAGATATGAAGCAGTTGCAGGCAGGCTAAGGCCCCATTCGCACTAGAGGAAAAAACAGGGTGGCAAACTCCATGGACAAGAAAACTTGGTGATTGGTGAAGGGTTTTTTGTTTTCTTTTTTGCTGCCTGGGACTGATTGCAAATAGTTGAGGTAACTAATTTCCATCGCAAGGCACACAGCTGCACATGATTGCAATAATTTTGGTCAAACCATGGTTTTCAATCACCATTTTCCCTTGTGTGACTGCAGATGAAAGCAACATAAATAGTGCAGCCTAGAGATGATCTACCACATATAAAGAGGGTCATCAGCTGATCTGTTGCAGCTAATGCTATGCTGGAACCTCTCAGTTTAGTTTACAAAGGGTGTTATCAACAAGTCGAGACCAAGACACTTCTGGACACAATAGCCTACACCCAACATCAACCAGACCCAGGCAGATATGCAAGTCACTGCATCAAACCCACCTCATAGCAGATAAATGGTTGTGAGTGGACCTACAAAGGCAAGGCCGGGCAAAAAATATGTTTCTGTGGGAACCAGGCCAGGCACATTCTGCCACAGCAAATAAATAATGAGCTATCAGATCCGCCTGGTTTGTAGGCTGTGCGGGTCAGAAAAACTCACACGAATTATTTATTGTAGTAAATTGAGTTACATACAGCAACCCGTTTGCTGTTTGATTGTTAATCTTGAACATTGTTTCCAGTGTTACAAAAACAACAGAACAGTTTTCGAAGCTTTGCTAACAACTTTAACTTTTTTTGTCTATATATGTGCTTTGTTTCTATTTGAAATTCTGTGTATTATTTCAGCTTTATTCACTATAACTTTACTAAGTAATCATCTATGAAACCTCACTCCCTTTCTCATCTTTTTGGTTCTCAACTATAATGTTGTTCAAAGCAAAGTCCAAAACTATAACCTCAGTTTCCCCTCTGTGCGGGTTTGCCTTTTCTCTCTCCCAGTGCTGTCAGCCTCTGATCTTTATTTCTCTTAATATATCCAATGAACAGAGTGATACAGCAGCCCTCTAAAGTCAAATAAAGGCAGTGTGTTTGTGTGTGTGCTTGTAGCTGTGATGGACAGGCGGCTGGGCTGCACTGTCCCTCAGGCCCCCCTGTGACGGCGGCACCAGCGCCCTCTCTCTCCCCCCAAGAGGAAGCGCAGTGACCTTTGCGTTGGTGGCGCTGGCTGGTGTGTGTACTTACATCAACGTAATTTGCATTAATGTAATCGGAGCTCTGTTCCCCCTCCAGGGCCTGCAGCCTGACACGGGAGTGATCATCTGGAAGAGAGGCAGAGAGGAAGAAACCAGTGTTGAATTAATCATATTAACGAGGGCATCGGGAGAAGAAAAGGGGGAGAGGGACAGAGAGACAGACAGTAAAAAGGAATAGAGAGAAATTATAAAAGGAGGAGAGGGGGTGATAGAGCAATAAAAGCATGGTCAGACTGGCATCATACAGAGGCAAAAATGAAATTGGTGCTGTAAAAATGCAACATGTCTCATAGACAGCGTTCACGTGACAGTCTTCATTAAAACCGCCACCACCCTATCGTCAGGTAAAATTCACAAATTCATAGTCTAAACCATTTTTTCTTAAGTCATTGACCTTAAAACTTGCTACTTTAGTAAAATTTAGTAAAAAGGATCACTATGCAACAAAATAATACACGTGCGACATAATAATCTTTTTAAATGTGGGGAACAATTGATGGCAAGAGAACCACAGAGCCTTAACTTTTGATTTCAAATGACATTTTCGTAACTGTGGATAGCTGACGTCATTTTTGTTCCAAAGTTGGGCAATGCCCCTTTAACTGATGTCAGTCAGAAGAAGTAGATCTTCAAAGTTTTTCCATAGCATCAGTTATTAAAGAGGGTTAAACTGAACTCTTATAGCGATTAATTGCAAAATCAACATTTCTTTTTCAAACACTGTATAAGCTTTGTGTGCCATATCCTGCATAGGCTTATATCTCATAACAGTAAAGACGGTAAAGGAAGATGAATATAAAAGTACATTGGAAAGGTCAAGGCTGCTCTTGTTGGCTGATAATAAAACTCGGTTTGAGCAGCTTATAGTCATCCAGTCACAAGCCTGGCCAATAAATCAGGCAGAAGAATGAGAACAAAAATTCATGAGCGTTGAGGAGGTGCTTTGTACACACATGCAATAATATTCCCATATCGGTTCTTCATGCGGTTCTCATCCTTCTTGGCAGAATCCCATGGCGCAGACTGTCCTTCAAAAAAGCTCTGAAAGGAGAGAAAACAGGACAGAGAGGGGGGGATGAAATATTGTGTCATGTGTGAACACTCCAAATGATAACCAGGCTAAAGAATACATTCTTTCTCTTTCAGCTCTACAAAACAGGAGGAAGTGAGCGCTGGCAACAGACACAGAAAGAGATAGATTCCCAGTGTTATTAGGCATGAAACACAGGGAGGATGGTGGATCCCGGGGAGTTGTGTCAAACAGCGAGTGCCATTAGGGCAGATGCAGCGGGTGTCACACTCAAACCTCTCCCCCTGTGCCGCTCTGCTGGGCGGAGCAACCGCGGCGGCTGTCTGTCTCCCTCATCTGAAGGACTCAATCAGCTCGTCGCGGGGAAAAATAAAGCCAGCTCATCGTCTACACATCAAAACTGCTCTGCTCAGATTACCCTCATGAAATATTTATCATCTCTCACTGGGGAGATTTCCATTCTGATGGCACACCAGGCACAATTAAGCCAAATTATGAAAATACATCTACACTGCCAGTCCACCGCTGTTCAGCAAGGGCGGGCGGGGCTGGCTCAGAGCGGACTAGCCTACAGAAAAACATGGTTTTCTGTCTTTTTGATAGTAAGCTAATGCACATTTGAAAAGTCAGGTAATACATTACGGGGCAGACCATCTGCAAATAAAGATTCAGGAACGTTTAACGGAGGTTAAAGAGACTGTTTGAGAGTTCCTTTTAGTGAGGAGTAGGAGGCATCGTCTTCAATCATCACTGCTCTAAGACTTGATGGCTCGATTCATCTCAGTGCTGTGGCAGGCAGCAGGCAGTTTGTCTAGCATATAAAGGCCTTTCAGAGACCACACAAGGACATATTCCTGTATGAAGTCCTAAGGATTAGTGATTTCACTGAGAAACAGCTTTAATATGCTAAAAATATGTTCCATCCTTCCAGTGAAGATGGAAGCATGTCCCAAAGATGGATTATAAAGGCCTCCTCCAGTGGCAGTATTTCTTGAGGAAATGCACAGGCCAATGTCGTGCTGTCGGTGTGAAGGATACAAGTCTAATATCAAGCCTGTAAGGACAAATCATCCTCAAGCACAAAGGCGTTACCTGGCAACTTTAAAATAGCTCTCTCTTAATCTGAGTGACCCCGCTACAGTCATATTCCTCCAGCCGTTATGATCATGAATTCTCATGGGGGTAAAATAATGAATGTCCCAAGAGGTAGAGATTACATGAAGGCTTTCAATTTAAAGGTTAAATGCACATAGAGGGAATAAATGGCTATTCGCCCGACGCGTATCAAAAAACAACTGAAGGCTCCACCTGTAAAAAGTATTTAGTAGCAAAAGGTATGTGATGAATTGTACTTTACTGCAGCTCGTCCGCAGGTAGTTTTTCACCTTCCTCAATTATTCCCACTGGCAGAGATCCAACTTAGTATGTTTTTAATTACAGGCTACCTGCTGCACTCCAGTCCCTGCACAGTTATTCTGCTATGCTGTTTCTTTGTCTGGAAATACTCAACCGTACGTGAAAAGCAGAGTAATTTCTGTGGATAGGGATAAAACATTTGACACAAAGTACACACCATGGCGAAGTAAAAAACAAAAAACAAACCAGAAACAAAAAAAATAAACAAAACATGGATGGTCGAACAGAAGCAGGAACGTTTAGTGAGTTGCTTCTGTATTAATTAATCTTTTACTATGTGAGAAGAGGAGGCTCATTCAGACTGACTAGTGTTCATTTGTGGTTGGAGCTTAAAGAATTTCAGGATTCTCACAGTAGGCTAGATACAACACATTTCTGTCGACATGAAACAGGCTGAACACAAGTGAAACAGTGACGACATGGGAGCATTACTGAAGCTGAAACTTGTTTCTGCTTCCTGTTTGCACGGCGAAACTGTGCACCCAGGTGCAGGAGGCTGGACATGCAAAATGCTTTGTTAGGTCTGTAACACACACGGCCTTATAAAGCTTTTACAAAGTATACAACATGGCTTTTGCAAAGTTTAAAGTGTTTATTGTGTCCCTTCTAATGGTAACATTCAATTTCCAGTCAATAAATCCACAAGGTAGCCTGAGCTTAGAATTAAATTTGGTACTTTGTTGGACTGGGTATATGATTGATCAGTCCATTTTAATTATACATTGGTATTCCATTTATCTTTCAAACTTCTGCACTTTTACTATAAAAATTCTGCTCTTAATAACTGATGGGGTATTAAGTATGCTTTTGAAAAGCTTTATAAACATCAGAATCAAGCTGCGGAGGATTTGTGGTGCTAACAATGTCTGACTAAGGGAAGAAAAAGCATTTCACTGTGACGCTAAAGAAAAAAGGTGAACAGAAAAATGTCACTGCTCTACATATTTCACCAACTGAACACTGTCAGATAATTTGATAATGCTGCATAACATCTGTTGGTAAATGCCCTTTTCAAACTAAATCCAAAAAAATGTGATATTTTAATCCCACAGGGTCTTAAAAATAGCCAGCAACCATTACTGATCCTGTCAGGTTTGTGATATAAATCTACAAGTCTAAAAAATAAATAAATAAACTCACAAAAAAAGTATTTTTCTTACCTCATTTATCTGATCCAAAGTTAACGTACAGAATAACAAGAAGCATGGGTCAGAGAGAGATATAGTACAGTGTAAGTCAACAGGTTTAGAGGTGCACTAAGCTCCAATCTCATCATGAAAAATAAACGGTTATAAAAAAAAAAAAAAAAAAAGGGCATTAACCTTAAGACAGATTGAGATAGATATATATATATATAAGACAGCAGTGGAACAAAACATACAAATGAATCGCTCTAGCCATGTGAGAATGAGCTCCCTTGCACACTTTAAGCACCCCACAGGACTTTTTGCAACAGCCTGTGGACAATAAGGTGACAGCAGGGTAAGCAGCCAGTTGTTCCATATTACGTCTCTATTGATCGACTGCTATTAATCCATGCAATGTTGGCCACGTGGACCCCAAACTCCCTTTATCCATAACGGATTAGACCCAGAAGGCAGCCCAAAGCACTCCAAACCCCTCAATGATCGGATGCTGAAGGTAGCAATGGGAGACGACGTTATTTCATTCCACAATCATGAATGGGATGTGGGGTGTTAATTACCAATAAATCTGACACGTAGCTGATGGAGAGAAGGCGGGAGATAAAGAGAAGAGGAAGGAAAGCAAGGAAGAAACACAGGAGGTATAGATAAGAAAGTAAGAGAAAGAAGTAAGCTGAGAACGTTAACAAATGTGAGGGTCGTTAAGAGAGAAGATGAGGACAGGGAACAGTGACAAAGAGGGTGTGTTGTATAAAAAGTAGCAGCAATAACGGCGAAATGTGACAAGAGGCCGAACTGATACGGATAATATATTGAAACTGAAGGATTTAGCTCGAAGCCAGTCTGTTACAACATGGCGTCGGGGCGAGTTGAGGATGACTGGTGTGGTGCTGAGGGACAGCAAGGAGGGCTGGAGTGCCGCCAAACCCTGCCAGACTCTAATGCGAGGAAATGAGAGTGATGCCCTTCTGGGGCAAAATCTTTTGTTTGGTGTCAGTAAGAAGCGCAGTGACAGATTACTGATGCTGTTGCGCGACAAGCAGTAGGCTACCAGTACCATGCAACAGCATAATCCGACCCGTTTCAGGTGAAGGAGGGGACGCGGTCTAACACAGGCAGTTTGTGCATTTCGCATTGGTCTACAGCTGAGTCTCCAAGGAGAATTGGGACAGCAGCTTTTGACCAAAAAAAAAAAAAAAAACAAAAAAAAACCCACCACACTCATGCACACAAAATACACAATCGCTGCAAACAACAAGGAACAGATGAACAACAAAACGAATCACACCGTAAACACACTGAGACAGGGTACA